>NC_139789.1:3181548-3729378 GCF_965231275.1 Zosterops lateralis
CACCCACATCTGCGTGAGACACAATCCAACCTGATACCGAAACCCCCTCACCCCCCCTCGGTATCTCCGTTCTCAGGTTCCCACCTGGAGCACAGGGTTTTTCCCCCTTCCCCAGGTGCCCCCGGGGGGGGTCCAGGCTGGTGGGACCTCCCTCCCCCCCACCTTTGTTTTTAATTTCACTCGGGGAAGTGGCGATCTCAGGGGATTTGGGGTTTTTTCCAGCTGGTTTTTTTGCTGTTTTCAGCTGGTATTTTTTTTCCGTGCTGGAATCCCCTTGGTGGCTCCGTGGGGGGGTCTTGGTGGCTTCATGGACCCTTTTTGGGGGGGCCTGGGAGGGTCCGTCCAGCTCCTGCTGCTGTTGGGGTCCAGCCCAGCTCCCCGTAAGGAGAAATTCCAAGGGGGAATTTTCATGCCCAGGGTGGGCTTAGATTTTCTTAGTGATTTTTTTTGCATTGTACAGTCACTATTTTGGGTTGTTTTGGGGTTTTGTTTTTTTTTTTTAATTATTTTCCCTCCTCTCCTTTTCCTGCCCCCCCTTTATTTTTGTTTTTGAGAGCGGGTGACTTTCCACTTTATTTTTCTTTTTTGCATATCGATTTAAAAATAATAAAAAAGAGCCTAAATCAGTTTTTTTGGGGGGGGTTTTGGAAAGAAAATTAAACTAAAGGAGCGGCCCCAGCTGCAGCCGCCGCCCTCCCCCCAGCGTTGCATATCTTAACTCAGGTAAAAAAGGAAAACAAGAAAAGAAAAAAAAAACCACAAAAGACAAAAAAAAAGAAAAAAAAAGGAATAAAAAAATAAACCACATTCTACCTCTGAGCGCGGCGGCCTCGGGCGCACCCGGGGCCCCGGTGAAAGATTTCAGTTTTGCAAAACATTCAGGTATTGAGACTTTTTGATTATTATTAAAAAAAAATTTAAAAATTAAAAAAAAAAGAGAAAATAAACTTAAAAAACACTGAAAGTTTACATTTTATAATAACATTATTATACAGATTGTATTTAAACGTCAGAATATTTAAGACAATTGTAACCCTGTAAAGTGAAGAAATATTAAAAAAAAAAAAAAAAAAAAAAAAGATGTGTTGTTTGGGGTTTCTGGGCCTGGGAGGGCTCAGGGGTGCCCACAGAGCTTTGGGGTGTCCATAGGATTTCCTTATGGATTTGGGGTATCCCTCTGGGACTGGGGTGTCAATGGATTTATGGGGTGATAGTATTATGGTATAGGATTATGGGATGTGCATGGGGTCCCCATAGGGCTGTGGGGCGTCAAAGGGCACCCTCACAGTTGTGGGATGCTCATGGGATTCCCACGAAGCTATGGGTGCTTGTAGGATTGTGGGGTGTTGATGGGGTCCTTTTGGGGTTGTGGGATGTCCATAGGATTGGGAAGTATCTGGGGCACCCTTAGTTTTGTGGGGTGCCCATGGGATTTTTATGAAGCCATGGGGTGCCTATAGGATTGTGGGGTATCCATGGGATCCGTCCCTATGGGACTATGGGGGGTCTATAGGGTTATGGGGTACCGACAGTGTGCCCACAAGGCTGTGGGCTGTCTATAGGACTGGGAGGTATCCAAGAGCACCCTTAAGTTTGTGCGGTGCTCATGGGGTTCCCACAAAGCTCTGCGTGTCCACACGAAACTGGGATGTCCACGGGGTCCCTGTAGGGCTGTGGGGGTTCCATAGTGTTGTGGAGTCTCCACATGTGCATACGCGGCGTCCCGGGTCACCCATCCAGCGCCGACCGGGGCGGGCCCTGCTGAGCTTCCTGCCGCGTGCGCAGGTCCCGACCCGCGCGGCGGCGACAGCGCCGCCGCTGATTGGTCGGCGCCGGGCGGGGGAGGCGGCGCTCTGGGCCGCCGGCCGCGCTCTCTGTGGCCCTGGAGGACCGCGAAGATGGCGGCGCCCATGGAGGTGGCGCTGGTGTCGGACGCGGCGGGGCCGCTCTGCAACTGCTCGGTCTGGGAGCTGCACTCGGGCTCGGCCCTGCCCGGGTACCGCGGCGGCAACAGCGGCCCGCGCGGGCTGGCGCTGCTGGGCGGCGAGCACCTGCTGGGGGCCCAGCTCGGCAAGAGCTACATCAACGTCTGGGAGCTCCAGAGGAAGGTACCGGCGCGGCGGGCGGGCCCGGGCGGCCTCGGCTCGGGGGACGGCCACGGGTCTCGCGGGGGGACTCCGGGCCCCGTGCAGGATGTGACGGGGCCACCCTCCCTGCGGATCCTCCGGCTCTGTGATGGGGAGCCCCTCCGTCCACAGAGCCACCCCCCAAAATCCATGGTCAGACCCCCCCCATGGGCGCCTCTCCACAAAGACCCCACCATGGCTTTTCTGTTCATGGAGACTCCGCTCTGTGCTCAGACACCCCTTCATAGCCCAGTTCTCTGCAGGGACCCCCATGGCCCCTCCCTCCGCAGAGACCCCCCCCGTCCCCCGTTAGACCCTCAGGCTCCCCCTCCTTCCATTCCGACCCCCATCACCACAGGCAGGTGCCCCCATCCCTGTCTTGTCAGAGACCCCCACAGACATCCCCCTGAGCCCCCATGTCAGGGGACCCTGCTTGCAGCCCCTTCCCCTCTCTGAGCCCTCGCTGTGCTCTCTCTGTGCCCCAGGACCAGCTGCAGCAGAAAATCATCTGTCCCGGGCCTGTGACCTGCCTGACAGCCTCTCCCAATGGGCTCTACATCCTGGCCGGGGTTGCTGAGAGCATCTACCTGTGGGAGGTACGGAGGTGCTGGGGCACTGGGGCCATGCAGACTCACACCATGGACAGTCAGGGAACATTCCCATCTCTCATGTGTCTGTAAATCCTGAGCCTGGGGTGCCACAGCAGGCAAAGGCTGTGCTGCCTGCAGCCCGTGGGGCAGCTCATTGAAATAGGAGTGGGAGGAATTCTGGGAGAGGCTTCACTCTGCCTCTTTCTCCTCTTTCCAAGCATCTCTGATGTCTCAGGGGTCGGGCATTGCTCCTACAAGGCAGCAGCACTTGGTTTTCCTTCAGTGTTTCTCCCACATTTAAGTTGCACATTTGTGTGTGCCCAGGGTGCCAGCAGCCCCTGCTGTGCTCTGGTCATTGTCCTGCTGGTTAATTACTGCTGGATTACTCGGGATTACTCTGCATTCCCAGCACACCACTGAACAAATAAAAGTGGTAGCTTGTCCTGAGCCTGGGAATTAAACCCCAGGATGCCCCACCTGGAGAGCTCCCTGTGCCAGGGGAGGTTTGAGGCTCACGGTGTGGGTGGCTCTGCCTGACCCGTCAGGGTTTGTTTGTACCGATGTAGCAGTGCTGGAATAAAATCCCTGAGACTGAGCCTGCAGTGGGAGCTGCTGCTTGTGATGCTCCAAGCTGGGCCCTGCTCCAGCTCCTGTCACCCACAGATGTGTTCCAGAGTATGGCACGTTCCACTCTGGCACGTTGGGAGAGGCTCCATGGAAATCATCATGGAGCTGGAACCAGCCAATAGAGCCCTGTTTTTGTGCTGTCTGTGAAACCCTTTGAATTGTGATTTGGTTTGATTTTTTGGTGTAATTCAGACCATGGGAAGAAGTAGACTTTTATTTTATCTGAGGACTTTTTTCTTCTTGGTTCCCTCCCCATCTGCAGTGATGCCTTTTAATAAGAAATGCTCCAGGTTTGGGGAATTCCTTGTCCACCCTAAAGCTTCTGCTGGCCCAGGACCACGAGCCACCCCTGGCATGTCCTGCAGCTCTCATAACCCCCCTGCCACCTCCTGAGGACCTGTGGGAGGAGGGAAGAAGCCACCAAAACAATATGAATATTAAGGGTGTACAAGAAATCTTTACTGCACACTTGTGACTTGACCAGAGGAGCAGCTCTGACATCACTGGGTTCCAGAGTTGATGTGCCAGGACCTCTTCCACTGCCGTGTGCTGAATTTCCCTGTGGTCCTGAGTGCAGGCTGTTGTTCCAGCTGTACCTCAGTGGTGTCAGTCACTGTCCCAAGGTGCCAACAGGCTCATGTGGGTGACAGAACCCACCCTTCTCCCCTCACTGCACCAAGGGCAGGGCACCACATTATCCCAAGACATCCTTGACACCCTCCTGTATGGGTATGATACACGAAACTCCGATTCCTTTTGAGGGCATTGTAGCAAAGTTTATTGAAAGACAGATTCTTTTTATACAGTGTTTCAGTACAATGAATAGGATTGGTCCTTTAAGGCGCCATCTTTTTGTAGACATCTCTACCAGTAAACAAGTGGGAAAAACACCAGGTGTCAGGAGGACAGTATCTACAGGGATTGTTTTGGGTTCCTCCTTACAATTTCCCAGGCCAGACCGAGAGAGTTCTGTACTTGGCTTTCCCACAGGCTTCAAGCCTGGAGCCTAAGAATCCATGTTCTGACCACTGTCAGTTCCCACACTCCTGCCCTTCCCCTCACTCCAGGTGTCCAATGGGAACCTCCTCGCCATCCTGAACCGACACTACCAGGACCTCACGTGCCTCTGCTTCACTGACGACAGCAGCCACTTCCTCTCAGGGGCCAAGGACTGCCTGGCCCTGGTGTGGAACCTCTACAAGTAAGAGGGGCTGGGGGATTTTGGAGCAGGAGATCCCTCTAAGCCCACAGCTCCGTCTGTGCCCACCTTGTGGGCAGGGAGCCTTTCCTTGGGGCCTCACCTGGGCTTCTTGGGAACAGGCATATGGCTCTGACTTCTTTCTCTGAGTGGAACAGAGGGGATCGTGCCCTTTGCTGAGGGTCTTTTTCCATTTGGGATAGGGATCTCAGCCCTTCAGCCTCAGTATCTGTGTGCCATGGCTGCCAGCAGCTCTAGTGTCCAACCTGGTCCCTGCAGCCAGAAGAGGCGTTCCCAGTGGGAGCAGAGCCTGGCCCAGCTCCCCGTGGGGCTCTGTCCTCGGCTGACCCGCCTGTCTCTGCTCTCCCCACAGCGTGTTGCAGGCAGAGCCCTCCCAGATCCCTGACCCCCGGCACGTCTGGTCCCGGCACAGCCTCCCCATCACCGACCTGTGCTGCGGCTTCGGAGGGCCCCTGGCACGGGCTGCCACCGCCTCCCTCGACCAGACAGCCAAGGTGAGGCTCATTTCAGAGGTGCCAGACCCTGCGGGGTCAAAGCAGGGCTCCTGCCAGGTAGCAGGAAGCTGTCCCTGTCCCCAAGCTGTCCCCAAGCTTTGCCGAGTTGCAGTGGCTTAATTTCTTGGCTGTCTCTGCGATGACTCAGAGCTGCCAGACCTGAGCTTTGCCTCTCCAACAACAGCAGTTTCTCTGCACCTGCCCCCAGGCTGGACTGCTGCAGTCCCTGTTGTCCTGGGAATGTCGGGGTGAGCTCCTCTGTTTCCCATTGTTGATGTCCACAGGGAGCAGAGCACGCTGGAGCCTGTGGGGCAGGGGATGCCCTGGGGGCAGGATGGCCAGAGAGAGAGTTCAGAGCTGCTTTGAAGCTGCCTGAGAAACTTGTCTCCTGCTCATAGAGAGTCTGATCCCAGGTTCTGCATTGGACTCAGTTTCCCAGCCACAGCCAGGAGGGGTGGAATGGGGAGGATGGGATGCTGGGGTGGAATGCCAGTGTGGGATGCCAGGATGTCAGTGTTCCTCCAATCCTGCCATTAACAACATTCTCACCCGTGATTCTCCTGTACCCTCTCACTCCAGCTCTGGGAAATCTCCTCTGGGGAGCTCCTGCTCTCCGTGCTCTTTGACGTGGGGATCATGGCTGTGACTCTGGACCTCTCTGAGTACCACATGTTCTGTGGGGGCATGGATGGGTCCATCTTCCAGGTCGACCTCTGTGCCTGGGTGAGTGTGTGGGGCTGCAGGTGTGCCCTGTCACCCCAAGCCACTGTCACCTCCCTGCTGGGACTGGTGTGACCTGCCAGGGCACAGAACGGCCTGGTTCACTCTGTGTCTCCTCTGCCCCCTCCAGACACGGTGATGAACCTGCTGGATTCAGCCTTCCTGAATTTTAACCCCTTTCCCTTCCTTCTTTCATTTCTGCAGCCAGTTCAGAGAGACCGGACCTTCCAGACAGAGCGGGAGAACGGGAAGATCTTTAAAGGGCACAGGTGAGGAACCAGACATACCTGCCAGCCACCATCTGCCCACCTCACCAACTTCTGGCATTCCTGGGGTCATCCTGAGTTTAAACATCCTCTTCCCCATTCCAGGAACCAGGTGACGTGTTTGTCAGTCTCCACAGATGGCAGCCTCCTGCTCTCGGGCTCTCACGACGAAACTGTCCGGCTGTGGGACATCCAGAGCAAGCAGTGCCTGAAGACGATGAATCACAAAGGTAGGAATGTCCTTATCTCCAGGATCCTCACTGCTAGAGGCCTCTGCTGTCTCACCTGTGCTGCCCTGGGCACTCCAGGTGTATTTTTGCCCCTTGCTTCACACCCTGGGAAGGGCAGAGGCGTTGGAGGGAGCCTCAGCTGTCTGGAGCGGTGCCGTGACCTTGTCCCATGTGTTAACAACCCCCTGTGCACTGTTGAGAGTGAGTCATGGATTTCACCCCGTCGCTGAGGCCACACGGGATCCTCCTCCTTGTTTTCCCAAGGGAGCAGTCACCCCACATGCTCCCCAACTGTGTCTGGAGGGGAGACAGGTCTGTGACCCTGGCAGTGAGTGCCCGTGAGCTCATGGGGCCTGAAGTGAATCCCATATGAGCAGCCGTCTGGGATTTCAATCTGATGGCTCCAGTAATTGCAGGAGCAGCAGCAAATCTGAGGGTGCCTCAGATACCTCAGAGCAATGGGGGATTTATCCCTCCTGTTGCTAAATGTGTTCCTCCCCCAGCTGTGGTGGTTTCTGGCCTGTGGTGCCGCAGTGACCAGTGGAGCTGCCTTGGGCATGGCCCAAGCCCCTCCCAGAGGTGATGGTGGGGAAAGCCAGACCCTGTTCCTCTGTGGTGGTTGAGCTGCTGCCTCAGGGCAGTCTCTGGAAGCCAGGCTACCTGCAGACCCTTTTCCTATTCCCTTTGGCTGCCAAGGACCATCCCTAATTGGGACCCACTGCAGCGCCCATCCAGCCTGGCGCCGCTGGCACTAGAGGGTGAAAACAGACCAAATGGAGCTGTGAGTCATCCGAGGAGGGGGGGCTGGGCTTTGGCTGTGAGCCGGGCGTTGGAGTCCTCCTGAGGCTGCAGGGAAGAATGGACAGACCAGGCTCTTCCCAGGAGGAGAAGGACCAGGCTGACCCCAAGCTGTGGGTGCTCTGCAGCCTCTGCTGGCTCCCTGCTCCAGGGATTTGGTTTCCCTGGCAGCCTTGGCAGTGGCATGGCTGCACTGTGCTCCGTGTGTTCAGGAATGGGCTGAGAGCCCAGCACCCCTGAACTGTGCCCTGGGTCTGGAGTCCCCATGGGCCCTGCAGCCTCCCTGCAGCAGGGGGGAATCTGCTGCCTCAACCCACCCCCTCTCCATGGATCCCTGTCCCCCCTTGGCCTCTCCAAGCAGTGGCGTGAGCCCCCCAGCAAGGTCTCTCCCTGCTGCCCCTCCAGTGTGTCCTTCTCCCTCCCCAAGGCAGAGGTGACAGTGCTCTGATGTGGTGATGTGACAGCAGCCTCTGGCCCAGTGTCCTCAGGACAGTGCAGTCCCTCTGCTTGCCAGGCATGGGGTTGGCTGGGGGCACACAGGACCCACTGCCCTCCCCTTAACACTGCTGCAAATAAATCCAAGGAGCTGGGGTGTGGCTCAGGGCCAGGCAAGCAGGCCAGGCACAGAGGGCTGTGTCAACAAGGGTGGCTTGTCCTCGGTGGGGGCAGAGCGGATGGACTTTGAGAAGTCAGGCTGCTGCTCTCGGGTAATGAGCTGTGGCAGTGCTGGTGAGGCAGGGCTGCTCCCACTCACTGTGTGGCTGGCACCACTCTGGGGAGACCTGTGGGATGAGGCTGGGAGCCAGCACTGCCCCCAGATCCCTCCAGGCCTCAATTCCCACCCTGTCACACAAGCTCCATCCTTGTCTCTGCAAACAGACCATGGCACAGACCATTGAGGGCTCAGTCCTGCGAGACCATCCTGGGACACTGTGGCTGCTGTGTGCTGCTGTCAGCTCTGTCTTGGAAGCTGGGTTAGTTGTTTCCCCCCAGTTAAGCCTAGTCCCTGTGCCCAGGCTGGCCTAGGATCACTGTGAGGCCTGCTGCCCCAGAGATAAGGTGATCTGGTACAGGACTTGCATCTGCCCTGGAGCCCCAGAGTGGCTGTGGGGGCTGTGTCCAGCTGGTGACCAGGTTTGGGGAACTTTGGATTCATTCCCGAGATATTCTCCTCTCCACCTTTCCTTTTGAACTGCTCCGTGAGCTGCCAGTGCAGTGAGAATCTCACTGATGTGAGTGCAGTGCAGTGAGAATCTCACGCATTTGCTTCAGGAACACAAATGTCTGGTCTTTAAGGAGAGAGCGAAGCCATCAGAGTTGGCCAGGAGCAGCTTTGGGGCCAGGCACTCAGCAGAGCTGCTGCTCTGCTGGTGGGACCCAACCTTGGATCCTGGGAGGATCATATTTAGGAGCAGGCTCTGGAGAAGTACAGGGTAGTGACAGAACTCTCATCCATGCCAGAGCTGCTTGTGTCTGGCTGCTCTGCAGAGACCAAAATCCTCCAGCAGCTCTGAGCCTCCCTAGGCCCCACCAAGTTCCCTCCCTCACTCTGCCCCCTTCTCCACAGCACTGGCAGCCCCCTCTCAGGTGCATGTGGACCATCTTTGCCTTTGGCCCGGGGAAATGACTGGTCTGGCTGTGGTAGCGGTGGCCGAGGAGCTGCTCCACCCACTGGAGGGGGTCTGGGGGCTGCTGTGCCTGACAGGCACAGCTGTGGGGGACAGCGGTGGGAGCTCACAGCGAGCAGGAGCTGGGAGGGGGCGGCAGCAGCCGTGGGTAAATGCGGTAATTAACGCGCTCATCAGCTCTGCCATTGAGAGCGTGTGATGGATTGTGGCAGCACGGAGCTGCTGATGGATGGAGGAGGGGGCCGGGCTCTGCTTCCCCCGGGTGCCAATTGGCCCGGAGAGCTGCAGCCCCGGGCAGGGAGATCCACTGGGAGGGTGGAGAATCCTGACCGCTGCCTGTGCCAGGGTCATACTCGCTGTTCTCGGGGCTGCCTCTCAAACCCACCAGGGTCCAGCCTGACCTGTCCCCTCTGTCCCGACACAGGTCCAGTGACAAACGCCTTCATCGTGCTGGCCCCTGCCAACATGTTCAACCCCGACGGGAAGCCCAGCGTGCCCCTGCCCAAGTTCAGCAGGCACCTGCACGGCACCGAGAGCAGCGACGAGCCGGGCACTGAGGGGGTGACGCTGCGCCTGGGGCTGCACCAGCAGGTACTGGGGGCGAGTGGGCGGCTGGGGAGGGGGGACAGACATCCCAGAGGGGTTGTGCCGGAGCAAAGCTTCTCCTCCAGCTGGTGAAACCTGTTCCTGCTCCCTCCTGCTTCCTCCCCATCCTGGCTGCTGCAGTCATTTGTCCTCCCAGCCCCGTGCTGCAGCGTGGGCTGGCTCTGCTGTCCCACCATTTCCTTGGTCCTGGCATGGCTATCGCCAGGCAGGGAGGGTCATACACCATCAGTGTCCCACCCATCCCAGCCTCTCTGCTCGTGGTCCCAGAGCTGCTCTCCTCTGCCAGCGTCTGCCACTGGGCAAGTGACAGTGACGGTCCTGCCAGAGCTGATGGATAAGCTTCCTGTTGGCTTTGTGGCTGTTTCAAGGGGCTGTTTGCCTGGCAGAGGGGACAGCATGATCACCCAGGGTCCCTCCCACGGAGAACCCATTCCAGGGGCATGGGGAGAGGGTCTATATCTCCTCTGCCAACCTCTCCATTCTGCTCTCTGCAGGAGCCCGGGCAGAGCTACCTGGAGAAGGCAGAGAGGATGTACTCGCAGATGCACTCAACGAGGGAAAAGGTGAGAGCTGCTCCCAGGCTGGGAATTGGGTACAGACCCCTTGAGGGGGATCCTTGTCAGCTGATCTGACTCAGAGGCCCCGAACAAGTAGGAAACAGGGAAAAAAGCCCTGGAATTTGCTGATGACATGGGCAGGAGGGGCTGCACTTTGAGGAGGAGGAGGAAGGGGACAGAAGGGTTTGGGGTTTCCTGCTGGGGAAGCAGCAGCAGCCCGTGCCTGTCAGAGCTGAGGTCCTGACACTTGTCTGTTGTGTTTCTGTGTCGCAGAACCTGGTGGGAGACCAGGAGCACCTGACGATCCAGGTGAGCGAGCTGGAGGAGGAGGTGAGCAACCTCCGGAAAATCAACAAGGACCTCTTTGACTTCTCCACTCGCATCATCACCAAACCAGCCAAGTGAAGAGGCTCCCCCCGCCCTCGCACCCCTCCGCCTCTCCCTCTCCGGCTCCTGGGGAAGAACCCGCCCGCCCTCGGGCATGGCCCAGCCGGCTGCGAGCCCGCGGCTCACCTTCCCCTGACTCGGAACACTCCGCCGCCTTCGCCTGCTCCGCGACACGGGACTGAGACCGGCGCGGGGACCGCGAGGGGACAGCACAGGGACCGTGTTCACCCCGATCCGGGGCCGGGGGGCACTCGGGCGGCCGCTGCAGGAGGAGCGTCGCCGGCTCCTGGGAGGGCTCAGGATGCAGCTCCTGCTCATTCCCCATCTCTTCCCCTGCCCCTTTTTTTTGTTTCTTTTTGTTACTTGACCCTGCAGTGCAGACAGAAAAGTGTTTTTCTCTCAATACCAGTTTGAGATTGGATTTTGGAGACCCCCTTCTGCCCACCCTGTCCTGGGGATTGCTGCTCAGTGCCACTGGACCCTGTGCTCTGGACAGCAAGGGCTGAGCAGCTTCTGCTCTGGGGGTGCAGTGAGGGGGCTGCTGCAACAAGTGTGGGGTCCCTGGCTACCAGGGCTGAGGATGGGGCCCTGCTCTGTCTGGCAGGCAGAGCCTGGGGTGTCCCTGGGCTTGGAGCACAGGTGGTGGTTTTGGGGTGCAGGGTCACTTTGGGGAGGGGCAGGGGGGCCAGCAAGGTGCTATTTCCAATCTCGTCAGTCAACAATTTATATATATTTGGATCCAACGACTCTGTTTTCACGGTGTTTGGGGACTCGGTCTTTTGTATTGTCACAGCATGGCAGCGGGGGTTGTGGGTTTTGTTTAGGTTTATTTTTTACATAAAAGATTTGTTTTTATAGTGAAAAACGCCTGTGTTGGTTTCTTTAACAACCCTTGCATGGCCACAGACCTTGACCACCTCTCACTGCATCCCTGGGGCTGCCCACTGGGAGGAGGAAAGTGCTTCCTTATCCCCAAACTGCCCAGTTGCCTTCACCCTAAGGGTCCCTCCCTGTCCCTCCAAGGTGTTGAGGTGTCCCCTGGCCACCCCTCTGTGTTGTGCCCCCCCTGTTCAATACCCCAAGTGCAGATGATTTAAAGTGCATTTTAAAACCAGAGCAGCCGAGCAGCCCCAGCTCCCGCCAGCTCCTCAGAAGATGCTTTTAGCTTAATCACTGGAGTCTATTCCTTTCCCTTCCTCCTGCTCCTCCTCTTCCTCCCAACGCTTTGGATCAGCATCCATTGGCTGCAGCAGGGACTGTTGCCCAGAGCCAGGGGCTGTGATGGGGCAAGAGGTGGGAGCACATCCCAACTGCAGGGAGCCCTCTGAGATCCCCAGAGATGAAGCCCCCAGCCAAGCCCGGACCCCAGCACTCCCTCCCACTCATCCCACACTTTCCCAGTCCCCCCAGTGGGATTCCTGTTGGGATGCTGCACTTAAAGCAGGAGGGAGGATGGGGCTTCCCAGAGAGCCCCCCTGTGCTGTGCCTGGTGTTTGGGGGGGGCTTTTCATTCCAAGATCCTGCTGCTCCTCCTATGTGGACAGTGAGGGCTGTCCCCTGTTTATCCCTGTGAGAAGGAGCTGCCAGGGATCCCATGGTCAGGGTCCTGCTCAGGGGGGACTTGCACCCCATGACCCTCCGTCCTCTGGTGGGATTTGTGCTGCCCTCCCTGCAGGTCCAGCTCCGCAGGGGAATTCATTAGCTGTGACTCATTACATTTATCGATATTACATGAATCGATACTTTTTGCCAGATGGATTTTGGCTCCATCCTTCATTTTTCCTTATTAATTTAGCGTGGCTCCAGCCCCGGTTGCTGGTGTTTGTTTGCTGGTGGCAGGGACCCTTGGGCTGGGGTTGAGCCTCAGTTTCCCTGGTGAGGATGAGCAGGATGACCCTCCATCCCCTCCCTCAGCTGTGCCGCTGCTGCCCTTCTCCCCTTCCCCACGCAGCAGGAGGAATTGCTCAGCCCTAGAACCGCCCGGACTCGGGACCCCCGATATTGAAGCTGCACCTCAGATTGCGGAGGGATAGAGGGACCGGGGTGGGGACCTTTACCGGGATGGAGGCGGCAGTTCACGGCTCGGAGTCCAACCCGAGGGGGTTTTCGTCGGGGGCTGGAGGAGGCGGATGAAGAGGAGGAAGAGGAGGAAGAACATCCCAGTGGTCCAGAGGTAGCCGGGACCCCCCTGGGATCAGCAGACGTCCCTGTGCCGGGGGAACCCCACGGTGGCAGCCCTGGGACGGCAGCACCGGGCGGGTGGGGGCCCCGTTTGCTGCGGGGCGCAGGGAGGGGGGACCCGCGCCGCGCGGGGGCGTGGACGGGGCGGCTGCGGGCGGGTCCGGCGCTGCGGGGGCCGGGTCCGGCCTGACCCACCGCGCACCGGGGGCTGCGGGGCCTCGGCGCTACCCGGGGAAGGGGGGCCCCGGCGGGACCCGGCCGGCGGTCCCTGCCCGGAGCCGGAGCCGCCCCAGGCGGAGCGCAGAGCGGCGGGGCCGGTGCGGGGCCGGTGCGGGGCGCATGGCGGGGCTGCGGGCGCTCTGGCTGCTGGCGGCGGCGCTGGGGGCGGCGGGGGGACACCCGCAACCCTGCCGCGTCCCGGCCCCCCCCGGCCCCGGCATCGGTCCCGGTCCCGGCCCCGGACCCACCGTGCGCCTCGGGGCTCTGCTGCCGCCCGCGCCCGCCCGCGCCCGGCTCCGCGCCGCGCTGGCCCGAGCCGCCGGGACCGGCCCCGGGGGCGGCTCCGGGGAGGTGACGCTGCCCCACAACCTCAGCCTGGAGGTGGTGGGGGGCGGCCCGGCGGCGCGGGACCCCGGCTCGCTGGCGCGGTGGCTGTGCGGGGCTCTGGCGGGGCGCGGTGTGGCCGCCGTCCTGGCGCTGCCCCGCTCCCGCCGGGAGCTGCTCCAGCTCGACTTCCTCGCCGCCGCCCTCCAGGTCCCCTTCGTCAGCATCCTGGACACCCGCTGGCCGCTGCCTTTCCGAGCGCAGGTGAGACCCGCAGCTCCGTCCCCGCTCCCCTCCCCGCTCCCGTCCCTGCTCGCCGGCTCCGTCCTCGCTCCCGTCCCGGCTCCTGTCCTGATCCCCATCCCGGATCCATACCAGCTCTATCCCGATCCCCATCCCGGATCCATCTCAGCTCTATCCCGATCCCCGTCCCGACTCCGCACCGGTTCTATTCCGCGGGTCCTTCTCCCGGCTCTGACTCGCCTCTGATCCCGATCCCGGCTCCGATTCCAGCTCCAATTCCGAATTCCAACCACTCATCCTTGCTGCATCCCGACTCCCTCCGGGCTCCATCCCGGCTCTGTTCTTCCTCTGTCTTCTCTCCCGCCCTGGCCCCATCCCACCCTCATTCCCATCTCCATCCTGCCTCTACCCCAGGCTCATCCTGTGCCCCATCCTGGCTCTGTCTCCCATCACAGCTCTATTCCAGCCCCTCCTGGCCCTCATTCCAGCCCTATCCTGGCTCTATCCCAGCTCCTTTCTCAGCTCTCTCCTGGCCCTTTGCCCAGCTCTATCCCAAACCCAATTCCAGCTTTCACTCTAAGGTAAGTTCCCTGGTTCCTCTGGAAGCTCTGCAGCCCTCAGCCCCAGTGCCCACTCCCTTCTGTCTCCAGAAGGGCTCTGGGATGTGTCCTGGCAGTGGATCCCAGACAGGAACTGGGCAGGGGATGGGCAGGGAGTGTGGGATGACCTCAGGGCAGGTGAGCCCATGCCTGGGGCTGTCTCTGGGCACAGCCACGACCCTTGTGTGTTGGCAGAGCCCCTTCCACTTCCACATGGACCGGCAGAGCTCACCGGAGATGCTGGTGGATGTGCTGGTGAGCGTCCTGCAGGCCAACGACTGGCAGGAGACCAGCCTGGTGCTCTGCCACCCCTGGGACATCGACGGCTTCCTCGACCTCTGGGCCCAACGTTCGCAGCTCTTCCTCCGCACTGTCCTGGACCTGGGCTACCTGGATGAGGCCAGGGCCACCCGCTACCTGCGGCAGCACGGGGACCGTGTCAGGACCCTCTCCAGCCCAGTGCTGATGCTGGGCTGTGACCTGCACCGTGCTCGACTCGTCTTCCAGGCAGCCGAGGAGCTGGGGCTGCCACCGCAGGAATTCCACTGGATGCTGGGCTTCCCGCTCAGCGCCAGTGAGCTGCAGACCGAGGGCCTGCCCCCAGGGCTGCTGGCCTTTGGGGAGGTCAGCCGGCCACCGCTGGAGCTCTTCGTGCAGGACATGGTGGGACTGGTGTCCCAGGCCATTGTCCATGCTGCCCGTGGCCACCTCAACCCCACAGAGCTGCAGACCACGGGCAACTGCAATGAGAGGCACCGGGCAGGCGGCAAGTCCCCAGGGCTCCTCCTGGCCCGGTAAGGGGGTGCTGGGGGCTCCTCTTTTCCCACATCCTGGCTCTGTAGTTTTGGGGTGCATGGGAGGGTTCTGCAGGGGACCCAGGATGGGGTAAGGGCAGAGCCAAGGGACCCCTGGGCTCAGTGCAGTGCTGTCCCCAGTGTGTGCAGCCACCACTATGGGGCTCAGCTCCCCAGGACACGGCTAGCCCTGCACAGGGGGGACATGTCACTTCAGATCTCCTTAACACTGCCCAAGCACGGTCACTCCATAAATATTAATAACACTTGGCCCTAGCAGCACAGCGAGCTGCAGGGCACTGCAGCGGGGCTGGATCCTGCTGCTCGTCCTTGACCTTGTCCCTGCCTGGGTTGGGCACATCCCACTCCCAGCCTCATCTCTTGGTCCCAGCTGATCTGGAACACTGGAACAGTGAAACCCTTTCCTTGGCAGGTCCCTGGCCAACACGTCCTTCCACGGCCAGACGGGGCTGGTGCGTGTGGAGAACACAGCATTGGTGAGGCCAGAGCAGCAGTTCCGTGTCTGGAGTCTGCGTAGAGACTTGCAGGGGGTGCCCACCTGGATGACAGTGGGCACCTGGAGCCATGGCAAACTGGAGCTGGAAGAAGGCGTGTGGCAGAGCCAGCGGCAGCGCAAGAGCCCCAGCGAGGCGGCCGAGGGGGCCCGCACACGGCTGCGGGTGGTGACGTTGGTGGAGCACCCCTTCGTCTTCACCAGGGAGGTGGATGAGGAAGGGAACTGCCCGGCCGGGCAGCTCTGCCTGGACCCCGGCACAAACGACTCGGCCGTGCTGGATGCCCTCTTTGAGAAGATTGGCAATGGCAACGGCTCAGTGCCACGAGAGTACAAGAAATGCTGCTATGGGTACTGCATCGACCTGCTGGAGAAGCTGGCTGAGGACATGGCCTTTGATTTCGAGCTCTACATTGTGGGTGATGGGAAATATGGGGCCTGGAAGAATGGGCGCTGGACGGGACTGGTGGGGGACCTGCTCAGTGGCACGGCCCACATGGCTGTCACCTCCTTCAGCATCAACTCGGTGCGGAGCAAAGTCATCGATTTCACCAGCCCCTTTTTCTCCACCAGCCTGGGTATCCTGGTGAGGACCAAGGACACAGCGTCGCCCATCGGGGCTTTCATGTGGCCCCTGCACTGGACCATGTGGGTGGGAATCTTCGTGGCACTGCACATGACTGCACTCTTCCTCACCCTCTACGAGTGGAAGAGCCCCTATGGAATGACCCCCCACGGCCGCAACCGCATGAAGATCTTCTCCTACTCCTCAGCCCTCAACCTGTGCTACGCCATCCTCTTTGGGCGCACTGTCTCCAGCAAGACACCCAAGTGCTGCACCGGCCGCTTCCTCATGAACCTCTGGGCCATCTTCTGCCTCCTGGTGCTCTCCAGCTACACAGCCAACCTGGCAGCTGTCATGGTGGGGGACAAGACTTTTGAGGAGCTCTCGGGCATCCATGACCCAAAGGTAGGCGAGTGTCCAGCTGCTTTGGATGGGCTGGGAGAGGGTTGAAGGCCAGGGAAGGGGCTGAGGGGGGTCCTATCCTTCCTTCTGCACATTCCTCCTCTCCAGCCCCAGCCCTGCATCTTGGCCCCTTGTAAGAGTGCGGATCTTTAAGACCTGCAGAAAGCTTTGTGTGTGTATCCCATTGGTGTTTTATCCCAGCCTCAGCTCCAGGGCAGGGGGAAGTGGGCTGAGTTCACACTGAGGCTGCTCTTGGTGAAGCTCTTTCCCAGACACTCCCAAGAGCTGCTGCACCTCTGGGGCTGCCCAGACACCCTGTCTGGAACTCAGGGCTGGGGGCACATCCCCAGGGAGTGGGGACACATTCCTGGGGCCACAGGTGCTGATGCTCTGGTGCCTCCTTCCAGCTCCATCACCCCTCACAGGGCTTCCGCTTCGGCACAGTGTGGGAGAGCAGTGCTGAGGAGTACATCAAGAAGAGTTTCCCTGAGATGCACGAGTACATGCGGCGCTACAACGTCCCCACCACCCCTGACGGTGTCACCATGCTCAAGTGAGGGACAGGGAAAGCATGAGGGGGTCCGTCCCACCTTTTGCCCCAGCCCTGGAGCCTGTGCACCTCCCACTGCACGCACAGGAGCCCCCCACCTCTGGGAGGGGTGTCAGGCTGGGGAGATGTTAGGTGAGGGGGGAGCAGCCCCTCCCTGAGCATCCCCCGTGCTGGTACAGGACAGAGCCTGCCAAGCTCAACGCCTTCATCATGGACAAGTCACTGCTGGATTATGAGGTCTCCATCGACTCCGACTGCAAACTGCTCACTGTGGGCAAACCCTTCGCCATCGAAGGTTTGAGGGGGCTGTGGTGGGAAGGGGGTTCCACTGTGTGTGTTGTGATCGGGCTGGGGTCATGCTCTGCCACAACCCACAGGGTGGAGAGGTGCTGTCCTCTGTGGCGGGCACTGGGGGCTGTACCCCCATCCCAGCACTGCCCCTCTCTCTCCTCCTCACCGGGGCCAGGTTATGGCATCGGCCTCCCCCAGAACTCCCCGCTGACCTCCAACGTCTCCGAGTTCATCAGCCGCTACAAGTCCTCGGGGTTCATCGACCTCCTGCACGACAAGTGGTACAAGATGGTGCCCTGCGGCAAACGCGTCTTTGCTGTCACTGAGGTGGGGCTGCCCCTCGGCTCGGGGGGGGGGGGTTCTGGGGTCTGACACCCCTCACAGCCCAGCTCACTCCCCTGCTCTCCGCAGACCCTGCAGATGGGCATCTACCACTTCTCGGGGCTGTTCGTGCTGCTGTGCATCGGGCTGAGCGGCTCCCTCCTCACCTCGCTGGGCGAGCACGTCTTCTACCGCCTCGTCCTGCCCCGCATCCGGCGCAAGAAGAAATTCAACTACTGGCTGCACACGAGCCAGGTGGGGCCAGGAGAAGGGGCTCACACAGTGCCTCAAAGACCCCTAACCCCATGTCACTGCTCCCTCTTAAACTGTTCCACCTCTGCCCTTCTCCAGCCCCGAACCACCAACCCTTGTTTAACCCCTGAACCATCACCTCCAGACCATCACCCTCCAATTAATTCCCGGCCTGTTAACCTCCAGACCATCACCCTCCCAACTCACTCTTGTTCCCCACAGAAAATCCATCGGGCTCTCAATATGGGCACGGAGGAGCGGAAGAGCCAGCAGCTGAAGTTGGAGCAGAGGTACAGCTGGGACTGGGGATCTGCCCTGCTCTCCTCCTCCTCCCTGCGGACAGCCGGAGTTCTGGGGGGCTGCAGAGGGACCCCAGAGCAGGCAGATCCCAATTCAGGCCTCCCCACACAGGTGCGAGCCCCAGCCGAGGCCGGCACCGGCGGCAGCGCAGCCCTGGAGCGCCCTGCGCAAGGAGGGGCGGCGGGTTCGCTTCCAGCTGGACAAAGCCCGGCCCGAGGCCGAGGGGTCCCCGGGGCACCCCGGGAACGGGCGGCCTCCGCAGCCCCTGGACAGAGCAGCCGGTGAGAACGAGCTCCGGGAGCTGGAGGAGAAGATCCAGGAGATGCGGGACCAGCTGCGAGCGGCGCTGCTGAGGAAGAGCGAGCTGGTGTCCGCGCTGGGCACCACCAAAGGCAACCGGCCACTGCCCGCCCCGCTGGCCACCGAGGAAAACCGGGAGGAGAGGTGAGCTGGGGGAGAAGGGACCCCCCAAAACATCCCAGGACAGGCTGCTCTGCCGGGGCGGGGCAGGGCAGGGCGGGGCACCCGCTCCTCCGACTCAGAGAGGGAGAGGAAGGAATAAAGGCAGGGGGGATGTCCTGGGGCTGCCCCGCCTCTGGGGCTTTTGTCTCTTCTCCCCGTCCCTTCTGCTGGCAGTGGGGGTTTGAAGGGCCGGGAGGTTCTTCTTGGGGTGAGAGGCCCCTGGACAAAGCTCAGTCCCACGCCCCTGCTCTGTTTTTATACCACATAAATAAAGATGACAAAGGAAGACGAAGTCTGCTTTTCCTCTTCCCTAAATGCAGCCAGGGCTGGCTCAGAGTAACTCTTCTCCTTCCCCGCCTTCCTCTGCAGGCCCAGCTCAGCCCCACCGCAGGACGGCCGTGATTAGGAGGAGGAGGAGGCAGAGGAAGCTCCCACATGGACGGGGCAGGACAGGCCGAGACCGGAACCTCCCTCTGGAGATGCAGCTCCAGGGCGGCAAACCCGGGCCGACCCCAGAGCCACCGCAAGGCAGAACCGGAGCCTTCCTCGGGCGGAGGGTGAGGGATGGAGACGCTGCTCGGGGAGCAGGACAGGCGGCGGCTCAGGGCTCTGCCCCGCCCTGAGGAGAAGGAAGAGCTCCCCATCCCACTACAGGCGGCTGTGGAAGGAGCCGGAGCCCTGCAGCCCCTCCCCTGGCACGGAGGCTGCCCAGCACCACCGAGCACGGCAGGGACAGTGTTGGTGCTCAGCCCTCTGCCCTGCCACCGCCCCTGCACACCGCAAGGGGACAGATGGCGACACCCCAGGACGGCAGGAGGAGACACGCCCAGGACTGAGCATTCACCTCGCTGCACCCCCTGTCCCCAGGACTCCCACACCCGAGCCCAGCACAGCCGTGGGCAGGGCATGGGGCAGCGCTGCAGGAGCTGTTAAGAGATAATATTTATTATTATATACAAACACATTTTGTACATTAATTAAATAGAATGAACTCTACTCTTCATTCATCAAATCATTTGGTTTGGTGTCCCCCCCTTCCCCTCCCACCCACTCCTCTGAAAAGCCTACGGTCATTCCTGGCAAGCCAGAGGCTGAGAGCCAGTTGGCCACAAGGCCCCTTCTCAGGAGTGCTGGCAGCAGCAAGATTTGACCTGCTGGTCACAGCAGGGTCCCCCCCTGCCCTGGAACAGCACCACGGCTGCCCCAGGTAAAAAGGAAAAACAAAAAGGGGGCACCCAAGTGGGAAAGGCAGAGGGGTGAAGAGGGGGCTCTGAGCCCCCTGTGTTGACAAGGTAACACTGAAAAGCACAGAGCCCTCCAAGAGGGATGGACTCCAGACACTGCTCAGCCATAGGGGGACCACACTGAACTCAGGGACATCTGTGCAGGGACCCAGCTGTCCCCAAGAGCTGGGTGCCCACATGTCCCTGCCCTGTCCCACCATGGTTCTCCCAGAGCTTCATCCCACCTCATTCTGTTCTACCTCCCTGCACAAACCCTCCTTCCAGCACATCCTGGCATGGATCTGGCCCCTCTGCAGGGCTCCACAGGCAGCCCCCCAGCTCAGCCTCTTGGTAGAGGGGTCAGGCTCTGCCAGCCTCACCTCCACTGCCAGGAAAACATGGGAAAACCAGCTGAAATGTCTTGGCTTTAGTATTTTGGTTTTATGCTAAACCAGCTCATGCAACATGAGGAGCCACTCTCTCCTCTGGGATGGGGCTGATCCTAAACACAGACGTGTCCCACGGGAGGGACAAGGCACTGGAAAGCAGCTGCCTCACCCAGAGCAGAGCTGTGCAGGACAGAGCTGCTGCCCTTGCCCCACACCTCTCCAGACACCCACTGCAGCACTCCAAGCATCACCTGTGGCTCCTGGGATGGCAGCTCCCACCTGGACACAGTATCTTCCACCTCCCAACCCACTCACCAAGGGAAGTTTAAGGACAGAAAAAAGGGGGCTGAACTGCAGCTTTCTGCTTTGGTTGTGCCCTGGCCTGGGCAGACTTTGTGCCTGGGGAAGGTAAAAGCTCCTCCTCCCCTCAAGAACAGGAAAGGTGACCAGGATTTGCCTCTGTCACTCTCCCACAAGGGCTGGACACTCTCTGCCTGTTCCATCTGCTCCTACTCTAACCACAAAGCTGCCACGCCTGTGGCCTGTCCCAGGTCAGCTCCCACCTGGGATCAGCACCTAGACTGCAAACACAGCTGCAGGGGCAAAGCCAGGGACTGGGGACAAGGAAAAGGCAAGGAACAAGTGGGGCAGAGTGGGAACAGGTGGCTGGCTCACCTGTGGCCTCAGAGGAGTCCTGGAGCCATGTGGGCCAGGAGAGCAAACCCCACCATCCTTCCCACAGCCCCCCGTGCCTTTCCTAGGGGAGGGAGGTCATTGCAGCCCTGCTCTGTCCCAGCTGCTCCAGCTCTGCTCAGAGGGATCCATGGGTTAAGGATGATGGTGAAGTGAGAAACAGTAACAAACAAAATCCAAATGCCTTCCCAGCAGTCCAGAGTGACAGCAACGGGGCTCAGGACAGGTTCCTGGAGCTTGGCTCTGAGCTGGGCGTTCTCTCTGCTGGTGCTGGGCAAGGGCTGCTCTCCCCCCGGTCCTCCAAACCTCTGTCCTGGTCGCTGTCCCCCCCCGAGGCTGGCAGGGGCTCTGCCATGCTGCTGCTGCTGCCCGTGCAGTTTTTGCCACTGGGTTTTGCTCGGCTGTCTGAGCCCTCGAGAGCCTCAGTCTGCTTGGGAAGGGTGGGGCTGGGGGCTGCCCCCTCCTGCAGAGGGGCAAGGGGTGCAGCCCCAGCAGCGGGGGGAGCATCTGCTGCAGCCACCATGGACGTTGAGGTGACCTCGATGGTGATGGAGCCCACGGCCGTCTCCGGGTGGTCGCTGCTGACCCTGATGCGGGCGACCAACCCAGAGCCGGCGGCCGCCTCCTGAGGGGTCCCGTTGGCCATGGCTTCGTGCACCACGGTGGGCTCCAGGAGGGTGGTGCTCAGGTCAGACAGGAACGAGGCCTCTGTCACGATGGCAGCTGTCTCGGCCACCCAGTTCAGGTCGCTGCCCACGGAGGCGGCGGCGGCGGCGATGACGCTGGAGGCCTCTCCAGGGCTCAGGGCGGCCGGAGCACTGCCCTCCCTGGGGGGCCCGGGGGCCAGCGGGGCTCGGCGGCCCCCGGCCTCGACTGGGGCAGCCGTGGTGTTGTTGTTGAGGTTGTCCTGCAGGGTGGTCTGGGTGCCCTGCCCGACCTGCTGGTTCTGCAGCAGCATCTCCTGGATCCGGATCTGCTGCAGGATGGCCGGCAGCTCGTAGTGGTGGAAGAAGTAAATCATTGAGTGCTGGTGGAGGAAAGGGAAAGGCGTCACCCTGGCCCTGGGTCACAGGCCACCACATTCTGAGAAAACCAAACACTTCTGAAGAATCCAGCTGCTCTGACACCCAGAAGGTCAGCAGCAAGTTTGTAAAGATTTATCCCTTCCACTATGACTGCTCCAAGCTGCTTTACATTTTCTCTCTGAAGACAGGCAACAGAGTACAGCCCCTCCTCACTTTCAAAGACTGGGAAATGAAGGATGACAGCATTCCTCTGGCCCATCCTCTATTCCCTGTCCCCACCCTGCAGCAGGTCAACAACCAAAGACACCCAACAGGTATACTTGATCCAGGATATCTGACAACAGCTTGAAGCTGGTCCTGCCAGCTGACAGGACAGACTTAAACAGCTCACTGCACAGACTTGAACAGCTCCTCTGAAAGGCAGACCTCCTCAGGATTTATTCCAGAAGGACAGGACAGAAATCCTTTCCAACACCCAGGTGGTTATTGTCAGTCCCATGGCTGGACTGGAGCCAGCAATCCAAACATCCCCTCTTCCGCAACCTCATTCTGCTGCTCCATTTCCAAACCAGGCTTAATTCCATCTCTTACAGAAATAAAGATCCCTCCTCCAACCCAGCTTGAGAGGAAGTTTGACAAAGTCCTCCCAAGGTGCAGCAGCCCTGCAGGGACTCACCTGGATGAAGAGCCAGGAGGTGACAAGTGCCAGGCTGCTGTACTGCCCGTTGAAGCGGTAGTGGTAGGCGTAGAAGGCAAAGTGGTACAGGTAGAAGAACCTGGACAAGAAGGCAAGAAAAATCAGGAAAAATGTGAGCTCCCTTCTCCTCCCAGCACCAGCCTGAGGTGGGGCATTTCGCATGGGGTGACACAGACTCATTAACACATAATTAGAGTTGCCTGTCTATGAACAGGACAAAACAAGAGGCTGGGTGATTCCAAGGTGATTCCAAGATCCAGGCCCAAACCCAAACTGGAGAAATTGCACTTCAGACCCTGTGACGTGGGGCAATTCCCAAGCAGCCACATATATAATACCCTTAGGAATGGAGGCTGTTGTGCCTGGGGGTGCTGGGAAGGACTCAGAGCAGCTGGGAGAGGACAGGCAGAGGGAATGTGGCCACAGCCAGTCCTTACCTGAGCCAGTGCCTCTTGCTGGTGTTGGTGTGGCAGCAGATCGCGTCGTACTGGTCCGCCAACCACACGATGAGGATGATGTAGAACGCGGTTGTGGTGTCATTGAAGAATTCAGACATTATGGCCTCCATACCTGGTGACAGAGGGGACATCAGCACATGGCAGGGCATGGGAAAGGGTCCTGTCACTTCAGAGCAGGGCTATGACTGCACCTGCCCAGGGCAGGTAACTGTGCTCTGCTTATGGCAGCAGCTACGGCCAAGAATGTTCTGCCTGCCACGTCCCATGGATCTGCATTCTGCAGCATAGATTTTGTGAGGTTTTGCTGCTTTTTAAATTAAAATTGTACAAATGTAAAGTGGCCACAGAGTGCCAGGGACGGACAAAGCTTTGGATTCCAGGATTTCCCAACAAACTGCTGCTTTTCCAGGGGACCCAGAAGGACAATGGAGCTCACTGTGCCATCAAATTCCAGAGCCTTCTGCCTTGTGACGAGCAGCCACAGTGACCACCTGCCGCGGACAGCTTGGAACAGGGAATTAGACTTCCCACAGATCCCAGAGGGACGTGCTGCAGACACAAGCAGTGAGGCAAGTCCTTACCGACCAGAGCCAGGATGACAGTGAGGAGCGGAGCAGCAGGGAACGCAATGGTCATGTTCATCTCCAGCATCTGTAACAGGTCAACTGCAAGAGGGAAAACATACTGAAGCACGGAGAGGATGGAGGAGCACAGAAGCCTCCACCCCACAGCTCTGCCTGCTCAGTGCAGCCACATTGTCTGTCCCCAGCCAGTACTTCTCAGGACAGAGAACAGCTCTGGCAAGTGCAGTGACTGGGAGCAGGAGGATGTATTCTCTATGCAGCTATAGGTAGGACCCTTGTAAATTGGAACTAATGATCCTCAAGGTCCTTCCAACCCAAACCTGCTGTGACTCTACAACACCCTGTGCTGGAGCAGGCACAGTGCCCAGCACAACCCAAACCCCTCAGCCAGTCCTTACCAATGAAGACAAAGATCTGATGGTGTGAGTAGCGCAGCAGCATCGAGACAGAGAGAGTCTGGAATAGGATAGAGAAGGGGAGGCAGATTAGAGCCTCACGGGTGCAGGGAGTCGCTTGGAATCGCAGTGCGGCAGAGGCCCGGGCGAGCCTGGGCTTGCACATCCCACATTCATTAGCAGGAGCTGTGCAGAGCCATTTCCCAAAGAGTAATTAGAGCTTCAAAACCAGCAATTAATCTCTGTGCTGCTGCAGGGGAACAGACAGTAAGGGATTTGTTTGTAAAGGGACCAATCCTGAATGTTTGCGCTGGGGCCACACCAACCCACAGAGCTGGGAGCAGGGATTCTCCTGTCCTCCATCCATCCCGCTCCTCCCACAGCTCCCAGCACCTCCCTGCACTCAGTTCCTCCTCAGTGCCCACAGTGTGACTGTGCACAGACCTGCCCCATGGGTGGGACAGCCACACACAAAGAGACAGTCACCCACATCCACCCAAGACAATAAACACAGGTTAGTTATGGCTTGGGATCTTGTCTGATGTGTATCTGAGAACACCTTGTCTCACACATCAGCACTTGGTTTATCTTGATCACTCTTGGCAAATCAGTCTGGGCTGTTCTTAAAAGTCTCAGAGGACAAATGTCTGCATCCTGTACTGACAGGTGGAGTGTTTTAAGGACACTGGAGCAGCTTCCTTTTGACAACAAAAACAACACTGCATTTTAGGTCAGCTCTTCTGTTCATTTCACCAGTGGACTTCAGGAACTTTAAAAAAAAAAACACTAAACAAACAAAAACATGCCCCATCCTCCACCAACTACACTTTAAAAGCAGATGAGAGCTCTGCTCTAACACCAACCACTTACTGCCCAGCACCAAGCTGAGTCCAGGCACTGCCCAGCTCACAGTGACTTACGAAGATGACCATGATGACAAAGGCTGCCAGGTAGGACGTCCTGGCCATCCACATGCTGACAAAACGATAATGCTCCCCAGACACCACATTGCGAAGGAAACCTGGAGAAAAAGCACAAACACAAGCTCAGTGTGGTTAAACCACAGACTAAGAACCAAGCTCCAGTGCCTGCTAAAGGAACAGGATTTGGAGCAAATCCTCAGGGCAGCACTCATTGTCATGCAGGGCAGTGAGGCGGAAGGAAATCACGTTTCCAGACACCTCTCCCTTCCTGCCTCTCTCATTTTGTCCTTGACTGTAACACAGGGAGCTGCTCACTGCATTACAGATTAATCAATAGTCAGAAGATGATAGTCAGGCAAGTACAGAACAAACACCCACTTGCTCCAAGCAGCTGCTGCTGAGACTCCTCCAGGCCTTACCTTTGTTCTCCTCGTTTTCAGCTAAAGCTTTGACACTCGACATCAGGATGTCATCGTAGCCCAGGAACTCATCCAGCAGCAGGCGGCTGAACCTGTCCCCAAAGCACTGATCCCTGGTAGGATCTAGAGAGAATACAAAAACCCTTTCACACTGTTCACACCTGGAGCCACGAAAGTACAAGGTGAGGGATATTTGTGCCAGCAGAGCTGCATCTGCATGTGGACCTGGAGCAGTAAAACCAAACTTGGGAGAACTGGGAGGGAAAATCTCACCTCCTGATAGATCCAGCCACACTAAAGTGCAAATGGCAGTCGGGCCTTAAGGATTCTCAGGGATGTCACACTCTCTGCTGGCACAGATACAAAGGGAATTTGCCCTCTAGGCTTGGCCTATCTCCAGGGCTCACCCTGACTGCCCATTACTGCACAGGAAAGCTGTTTAACCCCCATCCAGCTCTGCTTCAGCTGAGTAGGAGGAAGTGACAAGCTCCTCTAATTGCTGCACTAACAGATACAGAGGTTCACAGGCACGAGAAGGTCTGAGGCTGTGTTTCTGACTCAGACAGGTTTTAACAGAGCAAATACCAGGAGAAGAGAACACTGTTCAGGGAAATGACCTGCTGGTGTTCACAGGGGCACAGCAGCACACACAGTGTGACAGATCTGTGAGCACCATCCCCAGCACCTGCATGGTAGCTCTGGCCACTAGGCTCTAACCCTGCTACTCCACACTGAGCCCAGAGCTTCAGCCAGGGAGAGAGCTCCTCTTCTCTGCTCCATGTGGGAAAACTGTGCTGGGATGACATCAGGGCTCACTGAACCAGGCTCCACCATTTCAGAAAGCTCCTCCTGAAATGCTGTGACCTACTAAAGGCAGGCAGGCTGCACACAGCAGCTCTCCTGCGTGGGAAGTGAGCACAACGAGCTTCAGGAAGAGTTCCCCAGAGATGGTGTGGAGGTCTCTGCACCACAGGTACCCACCCCTGAGCCCCCTGCCCTGCCTGGGCTGCCTCCCACTCACCCAGGGTCACCACCATGACGGGGATGCTGAGGCGCTGCCGTGTGCTCTGGGACAGGCGCAGGAAGCCGTATTCCAGAGAGTATTCCACAATGTACTCCTCCTGTGGCCACACTGGGACAGAGACACAGAGAGAACAGGTACACTCAACACCCACATCTGCAAACAGCTAGCACGAAGAAACAGCCCCTCTGGGTTCCCTCCCTCCCATCGTGTTCTTGAAAAGAGAACTGGTTGCAAACATAGGCTCCAGGCTTCCCTCAACTAATTAAACATAAATCAATACAAACCCTTTGGAATTACAGCCCATTCCCTTGACATTAGCCCTTAATGTGGGACTTCTGGGAAAGCTTCAGGCAGCACAGAACCTGCCCACATCTTTGCCTGGCAAGCCCAGAGCCACTTGTTCTTGCTCTGTTCAATTTCTGCTTCCCATGTTGTTTGGGAAGCAGCAGGAAAATCCACTTTACACCTGCTGAACACCAAGTAAATGCTCCAGAGGCAAGAGCCCTGCACTTCCCAGGGGACTGAGGTCACTGCTGCAATTACATGTCAGAACTGAAGGCAGCAGCAATTACAGCTTTCCCAAAAACTGGTGGTGCCTGAAGTTTCCCTGGTTTGGTTTTTCCTTTTTTCCAAGAAAGGTTCTGAAGAGATGCTTTTTTGCTACATCATCTCTGAAAGGACAAAACCTCCTGCTAAGCCAGAGCCAAGCAATTTAATCCCTGCTCTTTCAGACTGCCAGGGTGTCTCTCCAGGAGGGGGGAGGCAGCTGTCAGGCAGCTCCTGGCACCACAGTGACAGTTAAAGGGACACAAGAACTGAAGAGAACCACACCTGACCCAGCACTGACAGAGAACTCCTGATCCCCTTACTGGGCAGCAAACACAGGCTGGGCTCTTGGGTTTGTCTTTTGTTTCCATTATAAACAGTTTTAAGCTCAAAAGGAAATCAAGGGTTTAAATATCAACAATTACTTCCTTTGTATAATAAAATATTTTTTTCATGGTAAAATATTCTGACTAAACATAAAATCTGGTGCACTGAGAAGACAGTCTAGAAAACCTGGAAAAAACAATGACATCAAGTATTTGGGGCTGAGTTAAAGATGTGAATTTTGTAACTAATCTGAGAAACAGCCTGTTCTTTTCCTCTCCTTTTCTGGATTGTTTCCAACCAGGCATTCAGCAAAACAAGGGACTTCCCACCAGTGCCCCAGCCCAGTACAACGTGACTCTTCTCAGAACCAGGGCACCAGCAATAAAGGTCCTGCACCAAAAACATTTACTGCTCTCTGGTCTTAATGACCTTTAATTCAGGACTAATGAGCTCTGGATGAGCATCAAGCAAATCCACTGCAAGACCAAGGACTATGACAGTGTCTAGTCTCATCCCCTCCACAGCAACAACCCCAGTGTGTCTGCAGAGCAAAGAATTCCAGCCTTCA
The DNA here is from genome assembly GCF_965231275.1 of Zosterops lateralis. Lineage (NCBI taxonomy): Eukaryota > Metazoa > Chordata > Aves > Passeriformes > Zosteropidae > Zosterops > Zosterops lateralis. Next base: position 3,209,085 of record NC_139789.1, read on the forward strand.
CCGGGACAACAGTGTGGTGAATTTACTTCTTGTAAATTTTGTGGAAAAAAACAAAGAATCCAAGTTCACACCTCTATTTTAAGATAAATATCCCTTGGTAGATTTCCTACCTTAACCACTAGAAACAGAAGTTTTTCCACACTGGAATTTCATTTTAAATAACACAAAGCTACTAAATCTCCCTCTGGAGTTTACAAGGCCTGAGCAGCTTAGGTCAGGCAGGAAAAGGGTGGGATAAGGCCAGGGAACGTCCAAGTTGAACAGCAGTGCTGTATCGCAATCCACCAAAACCCGCTGGGTGGCTTTCGGGATTAATTAATTGTAGCAAATTGGCTCCTCCAAGTGCTGGTGTTGGCTCAGCACTCAGAACACGGCCCAAACCCTGCTCATGATAGAAGGAATGTCACTGTCAGGAGATCCCTGTGGATTGCAGGGGGCAGTGAATGGATCAGAATACGGGATACCTGACACTGATCACCTCAAGAACCTGCCAGGCCAAGAGCCTTCATTCACCTGTGGTTGATCTGAAGCCTCTTGGCCTGGCAAATTTTCTAACCCAGCCTCCCCCCAACCTTAGAGCAGAGCTTGCTGTGGGTCTGCTGTTAGTACTGACAGGACTATCCCCAGGTAAACACATCAGGAAGACATTTAAGGTCACTGTGCAGGTGCCCCAAGGAGCCAGGACAGGATGTGTGGGGAGGATGATGACAGGAGGAAGGAGGAGCACAGGTAGCAGTGAAGGTGTGATTACCTGCTCGGGCTAGCATCTCAAACTCGGACACAGTCTCCCGCAGAGGCTGCATACCTTTAGTGGCTGCGTCACTAAACGAGAACTCCTGGCTGTCGTTGTGGGGCAGCTCAGTGCTGCTCACCCGGGATGGCTTGAGGAACACCTTGGGCTCGATATCCAGCTCAAACTGTTGGAAAAACAGGAGTAGGGAAAGCCACATCAGCAGCCTCTTCACCTCTCACCTGCCATGCTCTCTCTATCCACACAAAGGCCTCCCCCACCCCAAAAGGACATTTTCTCTGGCTTTCCTTTCTGTGTTAAACCACCAGAGGCCAATGTGGGGACTCAAGAGCAGCCAAGGAACAGGCTTTGTTTCCAGGAGACCAATGGATCACACAGAGACTTCACTTCCAACCAAGACTTCTCTCTAGCACACACAGGAAGCCCATCCTTACCTTGATGGAGCTGTTTTCAAACATATCCACAGTCATTTCTTCCTCTTCCTCCGCCTCTTCCTCAACTGTGGACTCAACCACCATTCCTGGGAATTTGTCCACCCCACAGAACTGCAGGAAGATGGGGGCCCGGCTGGAGTTGCGCTGGATCTCCACCCTCAGGATTCCATCGCGGGGCCACTTATCCCGCACGTGCTCCAGGCAGTTGATGGGAGAGCGGGAGAAGGCGATGTGGATGTAGGCCAGGATGAAGAGAACAAAGAGAGCCTAAAGGGCAGGAGACAAGGCAGAGAGTGTGAGACCCCCTAGTTATCAACAGCTCTTCTCTGCCTGTGAAACACCAGAATAATTTGGGTGAGTGGACTGGCAAGTGGACGAGAGTTTTGATGTTTCTCTGCATCAACAACACACCAGAAAGACCTTGGCAGTTCCAGCAAGGAACACAGCAAAGGCATCAGGAAACAGCTGCTCCTGCTTATGAGAGGTGACAGTGACAGCCTTCTGAAAGCACAGGTCCTGCCTCCAACAGCGTCCCCAAAACTGACCACACACAGAGCCAGTGTGGGATGAGGCCGCACTGAAGGAAATGGAAACACATCCATGCCCTCCAACCCTTCCCTCCTCAGCACAAAGAGTTTCCTGCTGAAATCTAGAGAAGCTTTGCCCAGCTTTGTAAAGGCAGAATAAAGCAATCTCTAAGCAAAGCCAACCCACCCCTGGGCAGGGTGACCCAAACCCACATCAGATCCGTTGTCCCAAAGAACAGGTCCTGCCTCAGGGAGGTTGAGCTGGCTCCCGAGGCCAAGTGCACAGAACACCACAGCTCCCCGCCCTGCCTCCATCTCAGGAACAGCCATAAACCACAGCAGAGCTGGGTGGACTAAAAGAACTCGTTCCCTGGAGTGAAGAGAGATGTCCAAAGTCCAGAGCCCTGAGCACAGCTGGCACAGAGAGCGGCACTGCTGAGCTCAGGCCTCACCAGCCACCCCACGCTGCTCTGTCCTCACCAGCCCCACTGTCCTGACCTATTTGTAATGAACAAACAGCCTGGTAAACATCACTCTGCAGAGGAGCTGCACAGACAGATGTGGGGGAAGACAAAACAGAGCCACCTCCCTGGTTGCAGGAGCCACAGAAGAGCCAGGGGCAATTCCAGGGCTCGGGATGGAAATGTGGGCTCCCACTTCCCTCCTTCCAGCAGCTGGAGGAGAGCTGGGAGCAGGCTGCTGACCCCTGACCCTGCAGGCTGCTCTCCACAGAGCCTTCAGGAAGTTTTTACTTCCTTGGGAGGAGCTGTGATCAGAGGCAGAAGCAACACAAACTGCTCCCAGCCACTCTGCCTGACCACGGCACCGTTAGCACTGCCCCTGTCCCAGCCGGTTTGGGAGGATGTAAATGTACAGCTGGAAGAGGGAACAGGGATGTGAAAAGCCCAAACGTCCCCTGAGAGGATAAAAAACACTGTGCACCATGAGACAAGCTGTGCTGAATGTTTTCTTGATGAATTGTAGAAACCTAAAGGAGTGTGCTGCTGTTGCCTGGCAAACAAAGCCCTTCCCATTCCTCTAATTTCCCACCCTGGAAGGCGTGGAGCAGGATTTCCCCTAAGGGCTGTTACCCCTGGACACTGACAGGCCCCTCTGGGAGGGTCCTCAGCACCCAGCAGGCAGGTGGGGTCACCCCAGAGCACAGGGACACTTTCCTGGCACTGCTGAAAGAAACGGGGTTAGAACGGGGCTGGGCCTTAATTGCTTCCAGGAAAGACAAGACTCCAGCAAAACTCCAGCAATCCAGTATAGGAAATGTATCCAAAAAGTGAGATTGCTAGGAAACAGAAACTGAAACTTCTGCCCAGCGCCAGCCTGGCTGCCCAGCAAGCTGGCTCAGCATTTTCTTTTTGATTTACAGATCTGGATGAGTTCCAGCGTGCAGGGAACACCGGGACCACCATGGAGACTGATGTTTCCCTCACAGGAGGGGCCCAGGGGAGCTCCGGGAACAGCCCGGTGTGCGTGGTCCAAACACAGCCTTGCTCCCTCCGGCAGAGACAGACCTTTTGTGTTCCTAATGGAATCCCTGCCCTCGGCCCGGCCGCGGGCTGGCAGGAGGAGCTGCCCCTCACCTTGAGAAGAACGAAGAACTCGAAGACGCGGCGGAAGGAGGGAGGGAAGAGGCGCGCGTAGGTCACTGCCATCTTGAAGAACAGCGCGTGGAAGAGGCGGTCGCGCACGTTGATCAGGGGGTTCTGGTTGAGGTTGGGGTTGCGGACGCCCCGGTTGTTGCCGCCGGCGGCCCCGGCGTTGTTGGCCGGGTGGTGGTTGTTGGCGTTCGGCTGGTTCTCGGACATCCTGACGGCGGGGCTGGTGAGGGCTGGGCCCGAAAAGGCTGCTGCTCTCCCGCGGGCTGGGCTGGGGCCGGGCGGGCGCTGCGGAGGGGCCGCGGGCGCGGCCGGCACTGCCTCCGTTCCCCTCCCCGGCCCCTGCCCGGCGCAGACGCCTCGGGGCGGCGGCGGGTCAGGCCCAACGGGTCAGGCCTGGGCACTCAGCGGGGCCCGGGAGCTGCGCGGCCGGAGCAGACGCAACAGGGGCGCGGCTGCCGGTATGTCCCCGCGGCCATGGGAGTCCCTCGGCGGGGCGGGGCGGTGCGGCGCGGCCCGGGGGCGGCGAACAGCTCAGCTGTCCCGGCTCGGTCCCGTCCCGTCCCTCAGTGCTCCGCCGCCATTTTCCTCCGCCGGCTACGGCGGCTCGTGCGCGTGCGCGCGCACGCGCTCCCGGGGCACGACGGGACAGTGGAGGACACGCTCCGGCCCTGCCCCGCCTCCATGCAAATGATGAAATATCCCGGAATGCATCGCGAGCAGCCGGCACCTCCGTGCGGCCGTTCGGCCTCAAAAAGGCAAAATAATTCAACAAACCGAAAGATTAAAAATCACAAATTAGCATGAATCGTCTGGGAGAATGATCCTGCGAAGAAAGGTGTGGAAATACAAAAAGACGTAGTCGCCGTGAGGTTAAAATTACTAACTGAGAGAGGTTTAAATACCTCTGTGGGGGCAGCCGAGTTCGTGCTCGCTTCGGCAGCACATATACTAAAATTGGAACGATACAGAGAAGATTAGCATGGCCCCTGCGCAAGGATGACACGCAAATTCGTGAAGCGTTCCATATTTTTTTCCCCTGTAGGGTCTCAAACCCCCTCCCCGAGACGACCCTTTTTGTCCTCCCGAGACGAGGCACGGAGTGTTCCAGCCCCCCGCGAGGTTAGGGGAGCCCCAGACCCCCACCGCAGGGTTGATGTTCGGTTTTGCCTGTGTCAGGGCCACTCTGCTGCCCCTGTCCCGCTGTGCCCCCACTCTGCCCCTCACTGCGGTCGCGTTGTGGTGAGAGCAATCGAGTCCCCGGCAGTACCGTGTGTTTTTATTGAATTGTTCTGTTACAGCAAGCTCGGCTCCGATGGGGAGCAGCGGGGTCCCAAGGCCAGCCCCAGACCCCCCATCCAGCTCAGCCCCCCGCAGGGCATCAACCCCACTGCAGGGAGCCGGGGCCAGCCCTGTCCTGGCACTCTGACCCTCCCCAGCACTCACTATCCCCTGGGATGGTGACACTATGCCAGTGGGCAGGATGTGCCCAGGCCTCTTCTGTGCAGCTCTGGGGGTCTGCAGTACCCCAAAGCCCTGTGCCCCTGGCTTGTGCTGCCGTGACAACCAGGGAGGGATCTGTGGGGTCCATGGGACACCATGGCCTGCTCAGACAGCACTCTCGTGGTAGTTGTCATCCTGCAGGAACGTGCTCAGCCTCCTCCCGGGGCTGGGGGCTGCATCCTGTCCTGGGGCTGTGACCTCCCCAATGTCGCCATCACTCTGCTCCTGGGCAAAGTGCACGAAGACCTGCAGGAACAGCATGATGAGAGACAGCACCATGGGACAGGGCCACCATGCCCTCACACACCTGCCTCCCCTGTCACCTGGTCCAGTGTGGTCTGTGACACGGAGTAGTCCTCTATGTGGCAGGGGCCGCGGTTGGCGGCCAGAAGGCTGAAGACGGTGGCCAGGGAGGTGACATGGGCAGGCAGGTGGTACTGCAGCAGCCCCCCGTGCTGCTCCCGCAGCACAATGCCAGGGAAGTGCTGCTGCAACAGAGTCTGCACTGCTGCTGGGCCAGAGCCCCCCGCCCGCACCACCACTGTGTACCCGTCCCCAAACCTGCAGGGAGAGAGAGAGGGGACACTGCTGTGAGGACTGGCCACAGCCACCACTCTCAGGAAACCCCCTCAGCCCCCCAGCCTGGTACCTGTTCTTAAGGTGCTGGACGCTGCCCAGGCAGCGGAACCGGCCGTTGACCATGATGGCCATCCTGGTGCAGAGCGCCTCGCACTCCTCCATGCTGGGGGGGCATGTGTGAGCTCCCCCAGGGCAGAGGGACACTCCTGTCCAGGGGGTTCCAGAGGTGCTTCCCTTTGAGGGGGCTGCAGGCCCCAGGTGGGGACTCACCTGTGGGATGTGAGCACCACGGACCGGCCATCCCGGATAACGCCAAGGATGCGTTCCCACAGGAACCTCCGGGCTTGTGGATCCATCCCCGTTGTGGGCTCATCCTGCAATGATCCCAGCCCAGGGTCAGCCTGGGCAGGACCCTGGTGCTGCCGTGGGGCCTCTCAATGCCCCCCTCACCAGGAAGACGACAGGGGGGCAGCCAAGGAGGGCGATGGCCGTGGAGAGCTTGCGCTTGTTGCCCCCGCTGTACTTGCCCGCCGGCCGGTCTGCGTGGGGGCCCAGCCCCAGAGCAGTGATGCCCCACTGAGCCACCTGCAAAAGACAGAGGGGGTGAGGGTGGGGGCTCCCCAGGGGCTGGGGAGGACAGGGTACAGGCCCTACCCTGGGGGTCTCCTCCTCTGGGACCCCGCGCAGGCGGCTGTAGAACTCCAGGTGCTCCCGCCCTGTCAGCAGGTCTGTGATGGCATCAAACTGGGGACAGTAACCCATGTGCTGGTGGACAGACTGGAGGTCGGTGAGCACACTGCAGGATGGGGAGAGGTAAGCACAGGATGGGGACAGGTGACCATGGGACAGGGAGAGGTGAACATGCCCAGGATGGGGGTAGGTGAGCATGGGACAGAGAGAGGTGACCACACTGCGGGATGGGGACATGTGCCAGGGATACTGTGGGAAGAGGGACAAGCAGCTGCAGGGATGAGGATGAAGCAGACTGCAGGGCAAAGGGCCAGGAAGAGCACACAGTAGGGACAGAGATGATGGCATGGGTTCTCTGGGGACATGGACAGGGATCCAAGCCATGGAGTCCCTTCATTCACCCACCTGTGCCCCTTCAGCCAGGCCTCTCCCAGCGTCACCTCTGTGTCCCCTGTCAGCATCTTGAAGGTGGATGTTTTCCCAGCACCATTCACCCCCAGGAGGCCAAAGCACTGTGAGGGCAGAGCAGGGTCACTGGTAGTCCTGGCCCTGCCCACAGAGCTTTCTGTCTGTCCATCTGTCCCTCACCTCCCCGGGGGGAATGGCCACACAGAGCCTGTCCACAGCCGGAGCCTTCCTTCGCCGGTACACCTGCATGGAGGAGAGGTGGCACTGAGTGCTCCCTCCTGTCACTGCCAGTGGGGCCAGGGGTTATGGGTGGGCTGGCGCTCACTGCAGGGTCCAGCTCCATGCACCCACCTTGGTCAGGTTCTTCAGCAGCAGGAGGTAGCCATGCGGGGGGATGCTGCCCACCCTCGCCCGTTCCCTGGCCACGTCCCGGTCCTCATCCCCCAGCGAGGGCAGCTCCAGAGCTCGTGGCCTGTGGAAACAGTGGCAAGGGCACATTCAGGGCTGTCCACCCCCTAAAGCACCTCCAGGGTACAGTGTCCAGTTCTCGGCCCCTCAGTTTAGGAAGGTTGTTGAGACACTTGAACATGTCCAGAGGAGGGCAACAAGGCTGGTGAGAGGCTTGGAACACAAACCCTGTGAGGAATGAATGAGGGAGCTGGGGTTGTTTAGCCTGGAAAAAAGGAGACTCAGAGGTGACCTTATCACTCTCTACAACTCTCTGAAAGGTGGTTTAATCAGGTGGGGGTTGGTCTCTTTCTCCAGGCAACAACTGACAGAACGAAAGGACACAGTCTTAAACTGTGCCAAGGGAAATTTAGGTTAGATATTAGGGAAAAGTTTTTTTATTGAAAGGGTGATAAAGTGCTGGAATCATCTACCCAGGGAGGCGGTAGAGTAACCATCCCTGAGTGTGTTTTAAAAAAGACTGGATGGGGCACTCAGTGTTGAGGTGTTAGGGCTGGGTTGGACTCAATGATCTTAAAGATCTCTTCCCACCTAGTGATTCTGTGATTCTGTGATTCTGTACCCCCAGCCAGTGCTCACCCCAGGCGCAGGAAGAAGCGGTGGTACTGCAGCAGGAGGGTGAAGAGGAAGAAGACGATGCCCTCGATGGCCATGGCAAACATGTTCTTCCCCGCCAGGTCCCAGGAGAGGGGGGACACAAAGCGCTTGTCCCCTGCAAGCAGCGAGAGGGGCTGTAGGAATAGGGGACCCCTTTGCTGGGCTTTGGGGAAGGTGAGCAGCCCTGACACCCCCAGACTCACCAAACCTCTCAAAGGCATCAGCCATTGCCTGGTTCTTCACCATGTCAATGAGGCCTCGGCCCAAGCAGAAGTGGGGGAAGATGAGGAAAACCTTCTTCAGGACGCGGTTGATGTCATTGAGGTTCTGATGGAGCAGCAAGAGATGGGTGGGGAAGCTGGCACTGGCCCTGCAGGGAAGGGATGGAGGGTCCAGGGCATCCCAAGGCTCACCTTGTCCACAAACAGCTCCAGCACAAAGGTGGCCACGCTGCCATTGATGCCGATGAAGAGGTTGATGCAGGTCAGGGCCACGTAGGCAGTGCTGGGGATGCTGAAGAGGAAGGAGGCTGGATACATCAGGGGGGTGATGGACCATCTGCAGGGGGGAGAGGCAGGGGCTGGCTGAGGTGTACCTCCCAACCTGGGGGGCTTGAGACAGCACCAACCCTCCCAAGCCCCACAACCCCCTCGCCCCAGCTGCCCCCAGCCCCACAACTCCCTCGCCCCTGCTGGGCTCTGCTGCCCCGTCACCCGTAGAGCAGCAGCAGCAGCACCAGGGAGGGCAGGTTGGCCGAGGACACGTAGGATTCCTGCTGGAAGCAGAGGAAGATGAGGATGACCAGCAGCGCGGGGACCAGGTAGTTGCACTGTGGGGATGGAAAAGCCAGGAAAGGGGTCAGGGGTGGGACCAGACCCCTTGGAACTGGTCCTTGTCCCCATCCCTATGCCCACCATGTCCCAGGCGAAGTTGCCCAGCCAGTAGGTGATGGGCTTCATCCCACTGACAAACTGAAGGTGCTTGGCCTTGCTGACCCGCTCCTCAATGAGGAAGACAACAAAGCTGGCCGGGATGAAGGACATGGCGAAGATCACGCAGATGGAGACCAGCACGTCCACAGAGGTGGCCATCCTGCCGAGGAGGGGAGAGCTCAGCAAGGGCCAGAGGGTGCTGCAGGACCCCAATCCCCAGCACTCACAGGGCGGCCTCAGAGAGCTGCTCCTTGGTGAGGTTGAGGGGGTGGTTGGTGGCCGTGATGCCGAAGCGTGTGGGGTCGGTGCCGGGGGGCAGCCGGGCTCGCAGCAGCCCATTGCTGGCCACATTGAGGAAGGAGACCATGGCGTGCCAGCCCTTGTTGTTGAACCAGACCTGCAGGATGGAGAGGGCCAGGCAGCTCAGAGCCCCCCACCCAACCTGGCTCTGCCCCTGGCTGTGCCTGCAGCACCCAGCCCCACCAGGAACATCCCCCACTCCCCACCAGCCTCCTGCTCTCCTCCAGCCCCAGCTACTCTCAGTCCTTCTTGGGCTGCTCCACCTCTTGAGGGGACACCACTGTCACATCCCTGCTGCCCCCCAGCTCTCACCCCTGAGAGACCCCCAGCCATGGGCACACCTTGATGTTCCTGCGGGCATCCAAACCCTCAATGAAGCGGCTGATGTTGGCCAGGAGCCGATCCGAGGGGCTGCCCTGGGTACAGAAACACAGGGTGAGGAGGGGTCCCCCAGCACTGGGACACCAGAGCTGAGCCAGGGGCTGAGTCCAGCTGTACCGGGGTGATGTTGAGCAGCACCCGGAGCTCCAGCACTGCCTGATCCACCTCTGCTGCCGACGGCAGGGCCTGGGAGCTGCCGGCGCCCAGGGAGAAGCCACCGTACCTGCAGGAGAAATGGGGCTCCCAAATTTGTCGGAGACATTCCCACTGCCAGCCTGCCAGGAACTGGGCTTGAGGATCCACATGGATCCCTTCCACCCCAGGAGATTCTACAATTGTGGGAGTTTACAATTCTACAATCCCACAATTCTGTAAAACCAGCCAACCATTCCCCATTGCCACCCTTGTGCAAACTCAACCCTCCGCTCGCCCAGATGCCAGAGTAAGGGACACACAGCAGAGGGCTGAAGGCACCTGGGTGATGGCTCTGCCCAGGGACCACTCAGGCTCTCCCCAAACCCACCAGGGATCTCCAGTCTCCCTCTACCCCTGGCTGCACCAGGCCCCAACCACTGCCCAGCTCACCTCTGCTCATTCACCCACTTCTTGTTCCTCAGCCTGAAAGAAATGAGGTGAGGGGAGACAGAGGAGAGAGAAACCCCCCAAGGGGACATTAGGGCAGCACCTGCCCACCCAACCACATGTCCCCAGCAGTGTCCCCTTCCCCCGGGTGTCCCTGGGGTGTTCCCTTGGTGTCCCCACAGTGCCCCTGCAGTGTCCCCGGTGTTCCCAGCCCCAGCACTCACTCCTGACGGATGATCTGTGGATAGGTCTTCACCAGGTAGTCAGAGATGTTCCTGCCCGTCAGGTTCTGAAGGATGTCCCCTGTGCCCCTCTGCACCTGTGGGATGAACAGATGGGCTGGGTGGGCACCCAGCTCTGTGGCATCCCTGGAGTATCACCTGCCCCCACAGCCAGCAGTGATGGAGCCCTGGGGCTGCCCCTGCTAGGCTGGGGGTTACCTGGGGTGGTGGGAGCCCCCCAGCCCCCTCAGGACACTCAGGCAGCATCCTGTGAGCCCCTGGCCCACTGCACTGACACGGGGGGGATGGCTTGGCCTGTGTCCAGTTCCCGCGCTGCAGCACTTCCAGCAGGGATGGGGGGGCTGAGGGGGCAGAGAAGCCATCGGGATGGGAAGCTGGTGGGCACAGCCCTGTCCTGGGCACCCAGAGAGAGAGAGAGAGAGAGACTCCCATTACCAGCCTGGTGTGAGCCAGGGGCACCGGGACCCACCATGGGGATGTTGGGGGTCCCACAGCATCACAGCAGGTGGCAGAGCTGCTCCGTGGGCAGGTGGGCACTGAGGTGGGGGCCAAGCCCCGGCTGCCCCCCCAGCCCCGCCCCGTGGAGACTCACTCCTTCCCCTCTTCCTTCATGCACTTGGTGCCAAAGCCGGGCTCAGCCAGGAGCGCCTCCAGCAGCCGGGCAGTGTCGGGGTCTCCCGGGGCGTCGTTGCTGCCGGGAGACAAAGGAGTGAGCTGGTGGCACTGGGAGACAAGGGACACGGCGGGCACAGGGCTGGGGACACACCTGAAAAAGGTGAACTGCTGCCCGTACATCCAGGGCTGGAGCTGCAGGGGTGGGTACTTCCCGAAGGGCGGCACGATGAGGCTGAAGAGCAGCGCGATGCAGACGAAGACGGCGGGGAGGACGATCTGAGGAGGCCGGGGGAGGGGGAATCAGGGTTGGCTCTGCCCCACCCTGCCCCGTGCCCTGCCCCATCCCCTCCCCGCGGCCCCACCTGCGCGAAGAAGCCGCGGGTGCTGCGCCGAGCGTGGAGCATCCTCTTGGTGAAGAGAGCGCGGAGCTGGCGGCAGGTGAGCGCCCAGCCCCTGACCCTGCCGCAGGCCTGCCCCGCCGCCCCCCGCAGCAGGTCCGTCTCCCGGGGCTCCTCCGCTGCCGGGGCACAGAGGGGTCTGCCAAGGGGCTCGTGGCAGGCGGGGCGTGGGGGGACAGGGTGCGGGCAGGGGCATCCCCCCAACCCAAAAGGGATGGGATGCTGCGTGCAGGAGCCCCCAGCCCCCTCCCCACACAGCCCCCAGCTCCTACCTCGCCGGGCTCCTTTGGCTCAATGTAAAGGAGAGGAGAGAGGGGTTACAGTCACGCGGGGATCAGCCCCCACCCAGGGCAGAGCTGGTGCCCCAAACCATCACAGCCCCCCAGACTCCCATGGCTGTCCCCACGCCAGTTCTCCCTCCAGGATATGCTGGATCTGCCCCCTGGGATTTCATATCCCATCCTGCACAGAGCTGGGCTCCCTCAAATCCATCCTCATCCCAGACCTTTGCTTTGGGGACACCCCAAAACTGGGAGGTAGCTGTGCTGTACAAAGGTCCCTGAGTATCCCCCTGCCTGAAGGGACACGTGCCTGAAGGGATGCCGGCTCGGATGGACAGCTGCCCAGATGGACAGCCCAGGGGCTCGGTGGAGAGCACTCAGCAGCAGCTCAGGGGTCCCACCTCTCCCATCCTTACCCATCTCTCCATCAGCCACATCCCCATCCCCCGTCTCGCCAGGGACTGCTCCTTTCATGGTGCCTGACAAAATGAGGACAAGATGCCAGGGCAGGACCAAGGCCACACCTCTCTGCACCCACAGGTGCTCCCAGCAGGGACCCCAGCCCTGGCAGGGACACACAGGGTGCTGGGGACACCCCACCCCTCTGCTCTGGACTGCTGAGCACCTCCCCAGCCCTCCCCCCCTGTATTCCAGAGCTCAGCTCCAGCCAGGACTGAGGAGTTTTACCTGTGGTGTCAGTGTCCAGCCCTGTGTCCTTGGCCACCTTCAGGAAGATCTGGGGGTGTGGGAGGGCTGGTGTTAAACACACACCAGCACCCACAGCCCAGTGAGGAAAACCCCCTGGTCACAGGCACCCCAGGAGCCCCTTGGCCACAGCCCCCCTGGGTACCTCTTCCAGGGTGGTGTCAGAGATGCCATAGCTGGAGACTCCCAGTTCCCCCAGGTGTGCATCCAGCTCCCGGAACAGCTCCCCAAAGGCCCCATCCCTGGCCCCACTGTAGGGCAGGACAAAGAGCACCTCGTGCCCGATGTCCTCCACCAGCCGGGAGCCAGGGACCAGCTTCTGAATCAGCGCCGACAGCTGGGCCACATCTGGAGGGATGGGGAGGGCTGGAAACCCAGGCCAGGAGCTGCTGGCTGGCACAGCTGGCCACAGCTCCATGTGCCTGGCATCCCAGCCTGAGGTCCCCAGGGGAGATGGAGGGAAGGGAGATCCCCTTCTGCACCTCCAGTGAAAGGAGGAGAGGGGCCAGATGCAGGGCTGTGCACCCCCAGCCCCCTGGCTGAAGGGGGTTGTATGAGGAACAGCTGGGGGTGACACTGTGAGGGGACAAAACACTCACCCACGGCACTGGCATCACTGCCCCGCTCACTGCCCAGGCCTGTGTCACTGCTGTGCTCTGAGTCACTGCCATCCTGCAGGAAAGGGTGGCTGGAGCCTGGTACCCCACAGCAGGACCTGGCCCCCAGTGCCCACCAGTACCCGGGATGGAGACACTGGCTGCCCTTTGAGGGATGATCATCAGGGCCGAGGGACCCACCTTTTTGGTGACACCGGGGACAGTGCCAGCGTTGCCGGCTGTCCCGCTCCTCTCCCGCTTCACCAGGGTGAGGTGGTAGCCGGTGCCAAGCCTGGCTTTGAGGAAGAGGGGGGACCCGCAGCAGCAGAGCCGGCCCTGTGAGATGATGGCGGTGCGGTCCCCCAGCAGCTCCGCCTCGTCCATGTAGTGGGTGGACAGGATGATGGTGCGGCCTGGGGACCAGGAACGGGCTTGACCCCAAACCCCTCCATTGCAGGTTCTCCCCACCAGCACATCCCCCTGCTCCCCCACAGGGCTCAGAGGGTGAAGTGGGGGTCCCCAGCCCTGACCTTTGCGGTATTTGAGCAGCAGCTCCCAGATGCTGCGGCGGGAGAAGGGGTCGACGCCAGCCGTGGGCTCGTCCAGGATGACAACCCGGGAGCCACCCACAAAGGCGATGGCCACCGAGAGCTTCCGCTGCATCCCGCCTGCAGAGGGACAGCGTTGGGGAGGCTCGGAGCCACCCAGCCCCACTCAGGCACCCAGCCTGACCCCCGCACGCACCCGAGAGGTTCCTGGTCTGCTCCCGGCGCTTGTGCGGCAGCCCCGTGTCCTGGAGCAGCTGCTCCATCTCCTCCTGCACCTGCTGCTCCGAGAGCCCCTTCAGCCGCCCGTAGAACCAGATGTGCTCCTCCACCGTCAGGCTGTGGGGACGGGGGGCAAGGCAGGGTCAGGGGCACAGAGATTGAGGGGGACAGCCCTGCATCACTCCCCACACCTCCCCATCCCCGCCTACATGTCGAAGAGCACGTTGTGCTGGGGACACATCCCCATGGATTTGCGGATGCTGTCGATATCGGAGCGGATGTCCCAGCCCAGGATATAGGCAGTGCCCGAGGTGGGGGGCAGGAGGCCAGTCAGGATGGACCTGGAAGTGGTGAGGAAAACAGGTCATGGAGCACAGGAGCATCAGGGCTTGGGGCCAGGGTACCCTGTCCTATGTGGGGACCAGCTGGGGACAGGGTCAGGCTCAGCTCCTGGGCTCAGCCATGGCCATGCAGCCCCTCTGTGGCTTACATGGTGGTGGTCTTTCCAGCCCCGTTGTGGCCCAGGAAGGAGGTGATCTGCCCCTCGTAGAAGTCCAGGCACAGCCCGTTGACAGCTGCACGGCCGCTGCTGCCATAGACCTTCACCAGGTTGCGGATGGAGACACCAGGCTGGAGTTCGGCAGGCGGCTCCTCCACCAGCACTGGAAATCACCAAGGGGTCACATCCCTGGCCAGAACCCCTTGCTGGGAGCAGGACCCCTCGCCATGGGGTGCAGGGCACTCCACTGGGGAGCAATATCCAGGCTGGAGGGCTCCAGGGCTGCTCCACAGCCACTGCCCTCAGCCATACAGCTCCAAGGTGGGCAGGGACTCACCTTGGGGTGCAGTGTGGGGTGCAGCATGGTACAGGGAGGGCCCAGATGAGGATGACTCTCCAAACCAGTAGCTCTTCAGGAAGGGGAAATTCCAGGGCTTGGGGATCCCGTACTGACCTGCAGTAGAAGGGGCAGAGTGGGGCTGGAGCTGAGTGGCAGCTGGGGGTCAGGGGAGGTGCACTCACCTGGGAAGACACCCTCGATGTACCAGGTGGCCAGGCCATAGAGGACAGCATCCAGCAGCAGCAGTCCCATGGCTGCAGCAAAGCTGTACGGGTCTCCTGGCACGGGGCTGGCAGCCAGGTTGTACCACTGGATGCCCACTCCCTGCTCCTCATAGAGGGAGAAGTAATCGCAGCCGAATCCAAAGGCCACGGGGGACAGCAGGCTCTGAGGACAGTGAGAATGGCAATATGGGCAAAGATTGGCCTGAGGGTGCAGCCCAAAGCCCCCCACCCCAGAGCACCAGGGGCATTGCAGAGGGGCAGCTGCAGGTGCTCACCACAAGGACACGGATTGGGAAGGTGAGGTAGTCACGCCAGGCGACGCACAGCACGTAGGGCAGGTACAGCGAGAAGTAAATGATGCCACCACACGCCGAGGCCAGGTTGGCACGGGGGAAGAAGGTGCTGATGAGGAAGCACTGGCTGATGGTGGCCACTGAGAAGGTGCCAAGGAAGAGGAAGATGACTCCTGGGTTGCTGTAGGGCAGGATGTTTCCCAGCTGTGGATGGAGGTAGGTTGGAGCCTATGGAGCCTCCCATGCTGGCTCCCAGCCCTGATGTCCCCTGTGTCACCCAACGTGTCCCCTGAGACCTGCAACCTGCCTTCAGGATGAGGACAAGAAGGGCAGAGCTGAGGAGGAAGGGGATGAAGCTGCTGAGGAACCAGCTGAGCCAGAGAATTCCACTACTCAGCCCCATGGTCTTCATGGTCTCCTTGAGACGTGTTTCCTTCTCGTGCACCACCCCCTTGATGATCATGGCCACTGAGTAGATCCAGGCCAGCGTCATGAAGAGAGGCAGAGAGCGGTTCAGGACCCTCAGGAACCTGGGGAGATACCCCCAGACATTCCACCCTTAGCTCAACACTCCTGGGCCACTGTTGGGCCAGAGACACCAGGGCACAACCAGCGCTGTGCCACCTCCCCAGTGCAGCGATGCTGCAGGATGCCTGGATGTGTCCCCCATGGCAGCAGGGGGGTCATTCAGCAGTCCCACGGTCTGGGGCTGCCCCTGCCCACTTACACATCATCCACATAGCAGGGGTAGGGCATCTGCTGGATGTAGACCCCAGTCCGTGGGGCAGCCCCAGTCTGCACCCGCACCACCGCCTGCTCCACCAGGTCCTGAATGTAGACGAAGCCCCCCCAGACGTAGCGCAAGTCACTGAAGGGGTCAGCTGCGGGGCCTGGGTCCCAAAACCTGGGGACAGAGCACGGTGCTGGAACCAGAGATCTCTCAGCAACAAGCACAGGCTGCTTGGCTGGCCATGGAGACAAGGTGAGCATCCCCCAACCTGTCCTTGATCTTGTTGGTCCTGGTGACGTCGTCAATGTCCATGCGGATCTTGTAGCGGACGTGGGGTGGCAGTCCGGGGGCTGTGGCATTGATGGGGGGCTGGAAGACCACTGCTGCCCAAAACTGCTGCTCCTCCAGCAGCTCCAGGGCTCGGGCTACCAGCTGCTCCTCAGTGGCCACTGCCTCAATCTTGTCCAGGCAGACACACTGTGGGAGGGCAGGTAGGGCTCAGCAGGCACGGGTGGTGGAAGGGGACAGCCCACCCACAGCAGGGTGACACACACCTCCATGAACTGTGACAGCGTCCTCAGGACTGCGTCCACATCAGCGTACACCTGGTGCCAGGTGAGGCCTGGTCCCCCCGCTGGCCCTGCCAGGAATGTGGCCAGCTCTGGCAGCTTCCAGGAAGTGCCATTGAGGAACCCGTCCAGGAGCTGGGCTGTGCTTGGGGCCAGCAGCAGGTCCTGCAAAGCACCAGGATATGGGAGGCTATGCAGCCCACCCTGGTCCAGCTGCATCCTGCCCCTCTCCTCGACAGCTGCACCCCAGCACACCCCATTTTGCACCCCACAGCAACCCTGTTCCCAATGGGAGGAGTCTGGGGCCACACACCTGGAGCATCTGCATCTCCAGGCTGCTGTTGAGGAGGGTGTAGATTCGGGGTCCCAGCTCCTGCCAGGCACCCCCCAACTCCCCCAGCACCGCCAGCTCCCGGAAGGTCCGATTCACCTGTGTGAGGGAGGTGAGGCAGGTCCGGGAAGGGATGCTCCCAAACCCCTCCAGGCCCCCCACAGCCCCCACTCACCTCAGCCATGACACTGTCAGGGCCAGGTCCAGGGGGTGTGTACAGGATCTTCCCCACAAAGAGGGGCTTGATCCCCCGCCAGAAGATCTGTGAGAGGGGGCTGGACTCCAGGCTGTGGAGCAGCTCCCGGCAGAAGGGACCTGGGGGTGCAGAGTTGAGCCCTCACCACCAGCCCCACACCACCAGCCCCCACTGCCCCCCGCAGCCCCCAGCTGAGCCTCCACAGCCCCCCACTCACTGGTGCTGCCTGAGGCCACAGGTCTCTGCTCAGAGCTGTTCCTGTCCAGGAAGGCTTTGACATCATTGTCCTCATACCAATTGAGGGAGGGGATCCTGAGCCCCCCGCCCTCAGGGTGTCCACAGGCGATGCGTGACAGGGCTGTGAAGGCACCTGTGCTGGTGTTGGGGGCCCTCAGCCCCACAAGCTCCTGGCGCAGCTCAGCCAGGCTGCTCATGGAGGAGACCTGGGGAGAGTGGGGTGAGAGTGGAGAGGGGCAGTGGGGCACCCAGGGACACTGTAGGGGTGGGGAGGGAGCAGGGGAGTGAGGGGTGTACCTCCTCCATCAGGGATGCTGCATCACGCAGGAAGCTGCCCAAAGCTTCCACCGTGCTGGTGATGCCGCCCAACTCTGAGCTCAGCTGTTCCTACAAAAGGGGGCGTGAAAAGGGGGTCACAGCCCTGCTGGGGAGGCCAGGGGTCTCTGCCTCGGTGCCTTCCAGCACCCGACTACCCTGAGGGCTCACCATCAGGAGTCGTGGGAAGTCTATCTGGGAGAGGAAGGAGCCCTCCATGGCACGGAGCTGGGAGCTGGGCAGCGCGCAGAGTTCCCGCTGCAGGCTCTGGGTGGAGGCGGCGTTACCGCCCAGCAGGAAGCCCCCCAGGACCGAGGCGTTGCAGACCAGGGCCTTTAGCGGGAGGCGAACGCTCGCCAGGGAGAACTGCGAGGAGAGGACAGTCGTGATGCGGTCACCGGGAGTGGGCGCCGGGAGCGGGCCCCGCTCTGACACTCACGATGCGGGGGTTGAGCCGAGCCCCCATCAGCTCATCCACCAGCGCCGGGGGCAGAGATGTGTTGGTCCGCAGGAACCGGGAGAAGGTCTCGTCCTCTCTCAAGTATTCCCTCACCGGCAGAGCTGGGGGAGCAGAGTCAGACAAAGGGTCTCGCTCCCCCGGCACCCCCCGCCCCCGGTGCTCACCCCTGCGCTGGTTCCCGCTGTCCCGGAGCCGGCGCAGGGCGGGCAGGAGCCGGGCAAAGCCGTGCAGGAGCCGCTGCCCGTGGCCGCGGAGCAGGACCTGCCGCGCTTCGCTCAGGAGGCGGGAGAGGCTGCGACATGGGACACGGGGCGGGCAGTGAGACCCCGGGCCGGCCCCGCTCTGCCCCGCAGCTCCCCGGGCCCGCCGCTCACATGGAGCCATCGAAGTTGCCCACCACGCCTGGGGCCTCTCCCGCCGTGGGGTGCCGGAAACAGGGGTTGTTCATGTTGCAGATGATGCCCTGCAGCCAGGGCAGGGTCCCCGCCGAGGGCAGCGCCTTGTTGGGAAAGTGGCCTGAGGGAAAGGGAGGCAGTTCAGTGGGAAAATACAGGACCCCCAGGCACCCCACACCCACCCGAGCAGGGAGATCCCAGACAGCCCCCACCCTGAGACCACCCCTGTGTTTGTCCCCCTGGTGTCACCCCCAAGGGCTCCCGCACAGGGGCACACAGAGGGGGCTCGGCTGCCTCAGGGGTCCTGCCCGGGACACTCACATTCGTGCTGCTTGAAGGGCGGGTGGGATCGCCGCACTGAGATCAGGATAAGGAAGAGGAAGAGGGGCCACAGGATCTCGATAGCCAGCTGGATCTGGGGGAGACGCAAGGTTGGTGGGGGTCCCGCTTCCCATCAGTGTCCAGGGCTCTGCCCGCCCCTTTGCCAGGAACCAGCGGCTCTGGGCAGCCCCATCCCAATCGCCCCCTTACCCGCTGCCGCCGGCGGTAGGTGAAATTCTTCCAGAGCAGCAGCCCCAGCTGGGTGCCCACGGCCATCGCGGGGGTCGTGGGCCCCCCTCGGCTCCGGCTGCGGGTGAGAATAGGGGGGGCAGCCCCAAGCTGAGGGCCACGGCTGGGCTCTCACTGCCTTCTGCTTCGGGGCTTATCACAGCCCGGGCACAGTGCCGGGCACAGCGCTGAGCTCCGGGGCCGGCAGGGGCCGGACGGCATTCCTCCAGCAAAGCTCCTTTCCGGAGCTAAAGGCTCAAATCACATTCTTTCCTAAACCAAAAGCACCAGAATTGGGCACGAGCTCTGTCCAGGAGCCAGGAGCGCGATTCACGCCCACCCCGGGCGCAGGGAGCAGCCTGGCACTCCAAGAGCAGCTCCGGCCGAGCTGGGCAGCCCGGGGGAGGCTGAGACCTGTCCGTGCCTCAGTTTCCCCCAGAGAAGGATGTGGGTGGGGCTCTCACCAGCCCAGGAGCGGACTTGCTCCGGTGCAGTGGGCAGCTCCGACACCCCGATCCCGCGGGTTGGAGCCGCGTCTGTGCCAGTTCCTGGGAACTGACCCACCCCTGGAGCGGCGCCAGCAGCTGCGGGGCCCGGCAGCAAAGCTCTGCCGAGGCGGCTCAGAGACAAGTCCCGGCGGCACGATCCGACCCAACCCAACCCAACCCAACCCAACCCGCAGCGTTCTGCCCGCTGCACCCCCCGCGCCCCGGGAGGACCGAGCCGGGGACACCCCCCCCCCACCACCCCAGACTTGCCCCCCGTTCCCCCCGGGCCGAGGGAGCCGCGCACTCACCCTCCGCCCCACACCCGCCGCCACCGCCCGCGCCCGGGGCTAAGCCGGGTCCCGGGAGCAGCCGGGATAAGCGGGCACGGGGCAGCGGGATTAGGAAATCCGCCTAATCCGCCTGCGGGGCCGGACACGAGTGGGGCCGGGGGCAGGACTCCTCCGGGGATGCACCGGAGTCAGGTGGGGTGACGCCGAGAGAAAGAAGCAGCTGCTGGAATGGGGGTGACAGAGGTGTCTGAGTGTCCCCATCTGCTGGAACAGGAGGGTGCTGCGGGACTGCCGGGCGCGGGGAGCCCTTTCTGTCTCCTTTCGGGACAAAACAACCACAGAATCCCTGGATCCTCCCGGGGGACTCGTGTGGGAATGTGCTCACTCATCTCACGTGGACAAACACGCCGCATCGCTGCAAGCGAGAGCTCGGTGGTCCCCGCGGCTCCGGGAACCGCCGGGCCAGCTCCAGCTCCCGGCCCCGGCGCCCTCCAAACTCGCGTCCCCCAACCCGGTTCGGCCGGAGGAGCCCCTCTCTGGGTGGGTGCGGGGTCACCGGGAGGCGAAGGACCGGGAGAGACACGGACAGCCCAGGGGGACTATGAGGACAGCTCGGAGGGACGATGAGGACAGTCCAGAGGGGGCATGGGGACAGTTCAGGGTTATGATGGGGGCACGGGGATACCCCCGGGGGGGCGGGGAGGCACCAAGAGCCTCGGGGGGGCGCTGGGCGGCCGCATCCTGCCGAGACCGGGACACAGCCTCCCCTCTCCCTCCCCGCAGCCCCCGGCCCGGGACCCCCGTTACCTGATGCGGCTGCGCGGCCTCTTTAAGAGACCCCGCGGCTCCGCCGGGCGCGCGCAGGCCCCGCCCCCGCCTCGCGCTACAAACTAGCCGGGGTGTGACGTCATGGGAACCGGCTCTTAAAGGGGCAGGGACAGCGGGGAGCCCGAGGAGTCTCGCCCCGCCCCGCCCCGCCCCGCCCCATCCCATCCCATCCCATCCCATCCCATCCCATCCCATCCCATCCCATCCCATCCCATCCCATCCCACCCCACCCTTGGGAGACCCCGCCTCGCCCACCCCACCC
Organism: Zosterops lateralis; assembly: GCF_965231275.1. Classification (NCBI taxonomy): domain Eukaryota; kingdom Metazoa; phylum Chordata; class Aves; order Passeriformes; family Zosteropidae; genus Zosterops; species Zosterops lateralis. Next base: position 3,229,457 of record NC_139789.1, read on the forward strand.
TTAGGAGCCCCACGGCTCTTCGAAACGCAGAATTTCGTCCAAAAAGGTGGGTCCATTCCCGGACAGGCACGTCCCGTCCTGTCCCGTTGGCACTGTTAAGGACTCATCTATCAACCGCACATCAATTAACCCCGCAGCCCGTTCCCGGCTCCCGCTCCTCCCCCTGGCACACGCAGCATCCCGCCCCACCGCTCTGGCACTCCGGGGTCTCACCCGGGTCTGTAGCAGCTCGCAGCCCCCAGGCAGAGAGAGACCCGCCTGAGCCCTGACAAGGCGCCTGCAGCAGAGATCAGCTCCTGATTATATAGAAAGGGTTGTTGATTTTTTTTTTTAATAAAAGGTTTCAGTCTGAGAGCATCTGCATTAAAAACCACATGGGAGGGGAAAAGTCGATGGGCACCAGCTGCACTTGGACACCGCCCTGGTGCAGGATGTGGCTGTTGGAGTCAGCCTTGGCTCCAGCCTGGGCGATCAGGTTGCTGCAGTGCTGGGTGTGCCAGGTGTGCCGGCTGTGCCAGGTGTGCCAGCGCCCGGCCCAGCCCTGCAGCCATCACCGCGGCCTTGAAAACTTGGTCCCTACAAGTTCTGCTAAAAAAGGCATTTCCAGCATTTCGAGATCACACCAGAGTGTAAACTTGTGAGCACACACACATTCACCCTCAAACATACACTCACAATCCCGAGGCCACACAGTGTCTCCCAGATGTGTTTCCCCCATGTCCCACTGACCCCAATCCCTCTCCTCCACACGGCTGAGGAGGGTCCTGCCAGCACAGGAATGAGCAGCAGCACCAGGGGTAGCACGAGCAGCCACTCCTGCTCCTTGCTGAGGGATCCAGGGGCACCACAGGGGTGTGTGGTGGGCGCTGGGTGCATTAGAGGTGACATTGTCCACTCCCAGGTGCTGGAACATCTGCCACCTTCCTGCTGCCCCAGGGTCTTGGGGCTCCTGGGGGAACCATCTGGGCTCCTCTCTAGAAACGGGGCCTTTATTTCCTCGCTCAGAAAAATAGATTCATTTCCAAAGTTAAAAAAAGAGTTTTAAAAGAAGGAATGATGGAAGTGGAGGCTGGAATGTGGCTGGCAGTGGGGCTGTACATGAGATGGTGCGGGTGGGGCTGAGCCCTCCCGCTCAGTAGCTCTCCTCCTCCTCACGGTAGTAGTGGTACCCGGGGGGGTCCCCGCTCAGGTCACCAGCAGCGTTGGCCACCTCGCCCTGGTTGCCCTGTGGGCAGTACTTGGGGTCGTAGATCTGGCGGCCGAGGCCAAAGACCTGCCCGCTCTGGTTGGCGCCCTGGTTGGAGCCCATCTGCAGCGACATGGAGGAGTTGTCACACTTCTCTGTCCCCATCTTGGCGTCATAGATGTGCCTCCTGGTGCCGGGAGCCGTCATGCCCACCTGGAAGGAAGGACAGGATGGAGCAGGGCTCAGCTGTGGTTCCCCCATCCCTCCCTAGCCCAGCGTGGGGGCTCACCTGACTGGCACACTTGTTGGTGCCCATCTGGAGGCTGATGGTGGAGTGGTCCATGGGTGGCAGGATCTGATTTTTGGGGTCATAGAGGTGCCTCCGGGTGCCATAGGCCGTCATGCCAGACTGGCTGGCACACTTGTTTGTGCCCATCTGACAAAGGAGTCTGGTGAGGAATGTGTGCTGCCCAACATGTGCCCCTTCTCCCCATCCCTGTCCCCCCAGCCTGGGGGGCACAGTCAGTGCTCCCTAACCCATCTCAGGCTCCCAGCCATTGAGTGCTGGACATAGAACCAAGATGGTCCCAGACCCCAAGGACACTTGAGGCACCTCATGCCTCAGGTCCCTCCAGCAGTGCTTGGAGCTGTGACAGTGCTGAGAATTTGATAGAACTTGGCACCCTTTGCCCAGCCCCCCACCCATGGGACCCTGTGGGGCAGCCCACCTGCAGCCCGATCACACACTGCCCAGCCTTCATCTTGGCCTCGTCAAAATTCCTCTGCTGCTTCTCCGAGTACTTCACGCCGATGTCCACCCCGCTCTGCAGCCCCTTCGTCTTGGCCTGCCAGGAGAGGCTGTGAGGAAGGACAGGGGTCCCAAACCCCCCACCCACTCCCTGCACAGGGTGAGCTGTGGGGTCCCACAGGCATTACCCCAAACTGGGGGTCCCCATGGGGCTGCAGCCCCTCCCAAGCTGCTCTTCCCCCCGTGCTCACCATTCCTGCCAGCGCCAGCAGTGACACCTGCACCTGTGTCAGGTTCCCGCTCTCAAAAAGATCATTGGCTTCAAAGAGGTCCACGGGGTTCATGCCATAGCTGGCCATGGCCTTGATGAAGTTGGAGAGGTTCTCAAGCTGTGGAGAGGTAGAGGGGTGAGCCCTGGCAGGTGACAGCAGAGGAACAGCAGGTGGGTGGCAGCAGAGCTGCACCTACCTGGTGCCAGTTCTGAGACGAGCGGTTGATCTTCCTCACCGAGTTGGGCTGCAGCTTGTTCATGAGCCTGGAGGGAGGCAGGGGGACATGAGGCTGTGGCAGGAAGAAACCTCAAGGTGCTGCAGGGCACAGGTTCCTTTCAGGAAGGTCCAGCCCAGGCCTCCCCCATGTGAGGCACATTTACCCCCCAGGTCCCTGTTTGTCCTCAGGGCTCCCCCCAGACACAGAAGCCTTGGGGGTGACTCTGGCAGGTCCCACTGGCGAGGATCCAGCCCACCCTTCCCACCACAAGGCCTGGTGAGGACCCTCTGGAGGTTTGGTGTCCCCCATCTCCACCCAGCTGGAGCAGGGGCCGGGGGCCATGCCCAGGATCACCCCAGGACTCACTCGCAGAGGATCACTCCATCCTTCAGCCCCTTCTGGAAGTCGGGCCCGATCTGTTTTCCTGTGACGCTCTCGATCCACGTCCGCAGCTCAGCCTCCTTCTGTGGGTCATACTTCTGGGCAAGCTGGGGGGGCAGTGGGGGGACAGCTCAGGCAGGGCCCCAGCGTGCACCCCAAACCCCTCATGGGGACAGATCCCGCCTCCCTGGGATGGGAATGGGCACAGGAGCATGAGGATGATGTTGCCAGCAGATGCAGCAGCTTCTGAACCATTCCAAAAATATGAGAAGGAACTTCTCATGGGGTTAGGGGCAAGTGCCCCCCCGGATCTGTCCCCTGGAGCCCGTGGGAGCTCAGCTCTGAGCCCCAGGGGTCCTGGCCACACGATGCTCTCCCTTTCCCTTCCAGCAAGGCCCAACCTCCGCCACAGATTCCTCGGTCACCGCGGCTATGCCAGGAATGTGGACGCCTCCTCCCAAATGGAGACCAGCTGCCAGGGCCGGCAGCATCTCCGGCAGCGTCGTCTCGCCCCGGCCCACAAGGGAAGGGAAAGTTCTCCTGGCCTGGGGAGGGAATGGCCTGGAAACCCTGAGTGCTGTCCTGCCCCAGCCCAGCACCTCTGATGCTCAGCTGGCACCTGGGGGTGGCCCCAGGGCAGCCACCAACCTCTTGCCCATCCTGTCCCTTCCTGGTCCCGTTATGTGCTGAGGTCAAGAGTCCCTAGGGATCCTGGACACACAGAGACACTGGGATGGGCACAGTCCAGCCCTGCTCTGTGGTGGGGAGACACTCCCATCCCAAATGGAAGCTTGACCGAGGCAGGACACAGATCACCCTCATGACACCACGTGCGTCCTGGCTGCAGGACTCTACAGTCCCACCAGCTGATTTTCTGGAACGTGAGCAGCTGAACCAGTTCCTCTTCCCTTCTCACAGCCAGCTTGAGGATTTCCCAGGGCACGGGGGATGCACAGTGCAGCATCCCCAGAGAGATCCCACCACAGCCCAGTCTGCAAGGGCTTGCACAGACTGGGAGCATGTCACTGGTTTAACTGGTTCTCAGTGGGTGATGTCACCTCCACCAGACACACGGGGGTGGTCAGACTGGCTCATGTCTTGCTGAATCAACACGAGGCACCAAGAGCACGCGGCGGCGAGGCCCTGGCTCGTGTCACCCTCTCACAACTGGGGCAGCCCAGCCCAGGCAGGCCGGGGCCCGCCGGTTTCCCGTTACGAAATGCAAATCCCCTGCGAGGGCAGGTAAGGAGCATCCAGCCACGGCCACCGCATCATGCCACCATGCCATGGCAACCACGTGCCTGTCACCACTTGTCCCTTCTCCTGCCTGCCCTGGCCTCACCCAGGTGTCCCCGGGCAGAACACACTCAAACCACCAGCCACCTGCCCCGGGGTGACCAGGGCTCAATCTCTGCTCGCCTGGGGCCGGGCACAGTCACCGACCACCCGGGGCTGCTGTGTCCCCTCCACCCAGGGCTGCTGTGTCCCCTCCACCCAGGGCTGCTGTGTCCCCTGTGCCCCCCCGGCCAGGCAGGACCCCCGTGTGCTGTCCAGGGGGCAGGAGGGGCCGGCAGCTGCACCCAGATCCCTCCTAGGGGTGCAAAGAGCTCAGCCAGAGGCTCCTATCCCTCTTTCCCCTTCCGGCCCCGCGGCATTTCAGCAGGAGCGTCACCGGGGCCAAAAGCCGCATCCCCAGAGACGGCGGCGGGGACGCTGCCAGGTCTGAGCATCCCGCGGAGTTATGCGGAGCTGCGGGGAAGCAGAAAGTGGAGAAGCTTCGTGGAGCTGCTCCGGAGCCAGGGAGGACCGAGGGGATCGCCCCCAGCCCCGGGTGTGACGGGAAGGTCCCCCGCGGTTTGCCGGGGGCAGCCGGAGCCACAGCGGGCACCGCACGGAGACACCCAGCCCCGGGCCCCAAGACACCGCCCGGGGACCCTCTAGGCAGGCTCAGGGCACCCCGAGAGTGAGAGCCGAGGTTCGGTATCCCCAGCCCTCAGAGACCTCGGTACACCGGGCGCTTCAGTTCCGCATCCTCCCGGGAAGCCCCGGCTTTCCATCCTCCCGGAATCCCCCAACTTCTCCCCTCCCGGCCGGCTCTGCATTCCTGGGGCACACCGGAAAAATCCCGGCTCTCCAGAACCCGAGATGCAACCGGGACACCTCAGCAGCGCCGGGATGTTCGGTTCTCCCGGGCCTCCAGCAGCCACAGCGCCCGGCGGCCCCGGTACCCCCCAGCCCCCTCTGCACCCCCGTCAGGATGTCCCGGTACCGCCCGGCCCCGCCGCGGCTCACCCGGTTCTTGACTTCGGCGGAGAGGCCGTAGGACGGGCCCTTGTTGAACTGGCAGCTGCTCATGGCGGGGAGCGGGGCCGGTACCGGAGCGGGGAGCGGCAGCGGGGCCGGTACCGGAGCGGGGAGCGGGGCCGGTACCGGAGAGGGCTCGGGCGGGGCGGGGGCGGGTCCCGGCCCGGCCCCCCCGCCTTGATTGGACGGGGCAAAATGTCCAAATAAGGGCAGGAGCGGCCGGATCGAGGGGAGGGTCCCGAACCCCGACAGTGGGACCTGGGAAACACCGAGGGGCGCCGGAGTCAGGGGAGCGAGGGGTGGGACTGGAGCCGTCCCGGGCACGGGGGCACAGGGCACACACACGTCCCGGGCACAGACACACACAGGGCACACGCGTGTGCATCCCTGTACATGGCTGTGGGCACCCCCCACACACACAAAACACACACACAAACACACACACACACGCCCCACACGCACCCCCGACCCACGGGCGCTATCTTGCACACGCACTCACATTTTCACTCACACTTTCACTCACTCACACATTCACTCGCACCTGCCCGCGTGCACGCACGGTCACGCACACACGCAGGGCACACACGTACGCCTTCCCTCGTCCCCGCACCTCACAGACCTCCACCATCCCCGTCCCATTCCCCTTGCCCCGCCTCTCCCCGTGCCCGTGTCCCCACGGGGCCGCCATAAGTTCCACGCCAGAGGGCCCGGCCCGGCCCGGCCCCGCAGGGAGGTCCCGGGTGAAGCGGAGGGGACCCCATCACCCCCCGATTGCCCTTGGCGCTGGCAGCCGGCCCGAGCAGCCCGTGGGCAGCGCCCGGGGGTCTCCCCGCAGAGCCCGGCCCGGCCCGGCCCTCACCAGGGGTTTGTTTATCCCGGTGTCCCCCGGATAATCCCCTTGTGAGGTCGCGATGCCCCGTGGGTGGGAGAGTCCCGGGTGGGACTGTGGGGAGGGGTGGGGGGACAGAGGACAGGGCTGTGACCCCAGAGGGCAGGGCCCCGCACAGCACCGAGCCCACGGATGGGCAATGGCAGGGGCACCCCAAGAGTGGGAGCCCAGAGCCCCCATCACACTGAACCCCACACCTGGGGCCCCCAGGGGGGTGGAGCTTGTCCTCGCTGGACGGATGGACCCCCCCAAACAGGCTGAACTCCCGAGGGTGGAGTCCCGGGGGACAGCACCGAGTGGGGCTCAGCCCCCACCCCTCCGGGCTAAGTTAAGCCCGGACTGCAGCACTGACACCTCTCAAACATCCCATAAATGCCGGGGTCCCGCTGCCCCCCGTAACCCCGCAGGGCAGGCAGGGTGCCCCCCGGCCCGGCCTCGCGCCTGGGTGCGCGTTCGGCTTTTCCTGTTTCACGTCGGGCTCCGAAGGCGATTGAGGAAACGAGGCGGCGTCACACGCGCCCTCCTGACACTGCGCCCCGCGAATGTGACCGGCGCCGGGAGGAACCGGGCCGAGAGAGGGGCTGAGGGCAGCGCCTCGGGCCCCGGGAACAATGTTCTCCCGGAAGAAGCGGGAGCTGATAAAAACCCCCTCCATCTCCAAGAAGAGCCGGGCGGGCAGCCCCGTCCCGCAGACCCTGCCGGTGAGTGAGACCCCGGTGAGGGGGGGTGTAGGGGCAGCAGCGCCCAGGGAACGGCTCTAGAGCCACAGGGCGGCAATGGGGCCCTGGAGACGTCCAGGAGCTCTGTGGGAGAGGAGAGAAACGAGAAAGAGCCCCACTCACGGGGCTGGGGCGGCGGGGGAAATTTAGTTCGGATGAAGGTGACGGAGCAGCCGCCGAGGGTGGCGGGAGGGCAGGAAGGGAAACAGAGGAAATGGGGGGGCTCTGGCCGAGGCTTTGGGAAGGACAGAGAGATCACAAACATCCCTGGGGACCAGGATGAGAGCGGGGCGACCGCAGGAGGCTCGGCCAACCGCGGTGCCTCGGCTCTGCCGAATATTTATTTATTGACGTGTGGACCCCCCTCCTCCTCCCCTCCTCCGGTGCCGGAGGGGCCAGGAGGAAACGCCACCGGCCGGGGCTCCCCGGCGCACCCCGCACTGCCCGCCCCGCGCCTGCGCCCCACTCCCGGGGCCGGGGCCACACCGGGGCTGGCGCGATGCGCCCGACGGCGACCCGGAGCCCACCCGCGGCTCCTTAGCGGGGGACACCCGTCCCCATCCCCGTCCCGACCTCCCGGGAGAGGGGCCCATGGGTGGCGGCCAGCGGGATGCTTGGCCGGGCTGCGGGCAGGAAAAGCTACAGCCCCTCGGCGGCGGCGGCGGGCAGAGCCCACCCGCCCCAGCGCTCCCTGGACTCGCTGCCCCGCACGCCCGCAGTGAGGCTGACGGTACGGCCGGGGGCACCCCGGGGCGCCCGGAGGGAGGGATGGGGGTGCCGGGGCCGCTGCAACTCGGGAGGACCGAGACAGGGCTGGGGTGGCCACAGGAGTTTTGGGGTGGAGGTTGTTCTGCCTCATCGCAGCCCCGCGGTGGTTTGGCCCCCCGTGGGGACGGTTCCCCCGTTCGCCCTCGCCCGCGGAAGCCTCGTGCTCTCTCTCAGCGCTCCGTGGCTGCGCTGCTGGTGCTGAAAACACTTCCGGCCTCGCCCGGCCGGGGATGCTCAGACCCCGCGCGTTCGTGTCGCGGTGTTTCCCGGGGGTCTCTGGTGGGAGCTGATGGGGGGGTTGAGGGGCTGCAGGGTCCCCTCCCCAGCCCAGGGACTCTCGCTGGGTGTGTGGCTCTCAAGCCGTGCACAGCTCTGAACAGTTCCAGTACCAGCCCCTCTCTCAGTGCAATTTTAGCGCAAGAAATTTGGGGCTTCCTCCATCTGTAAAATACCTGCAAAGCCCCCAAAACAGCCTGGGAGGTGTCCCTGTCTCTGCCTCCTCCCCCAGCAGGGGAGCAGCTGAAAAAGAGGAAGAGATAGGCGGGCCGGATCCTGCTGCCATTTTGCAGTGTTTGGGTCCCCAGCCCCCTGGGATGGGCAGTCCCATCACTTTGGTTCTGGGGTGAACGTGTCACCCACACCATCACTGTGTGCCCCTCATGACAAACACGGACCCACAGGAGCTGGCAGGGGCTGGTGGGGGCAGCCAGTGAGCGCCCAGACCCTGCCCACTCTCCCAAGATGGTCCCCAAAGGGGACCCATAGCTGGGGAAACTGAGGCACGACACAGCAGCAGGGTCTGGCACCAGCCCCCCGAGGCAAAACAGCTTGTTCCTCAGCATGGCGGTATGGAGGCTCCTGGGGTGCTTCCCTCCCTTCCACGCTGTGCCCTCACACTCACCCTCCTCCCCAGGACCTCTCCCGCAAGGATTGCCTGGAGGCACCGGGCTCCAGCGTGGGGGAGCTGCCCGCAGCCAGTGCCAAGCTCAGCAGCAGCCCCAGCGCCGTGGGCACCCTGAAGCGCCCCACCAGCCTGAGCCGCCATGCCAGCGCCGCCGGCTTCTCCCTGCCCGCCCCACCCCGCGCCGGGACCAAGGGCCACAAGACCCCCATGTCCTACAGCCCCATGGAGGGTGGGGACAGTCCCTTCATCGACCCCGAGGACATCTCCCAGCTGCTGGCGGACGTCGCTCGCTTTGCTGATGCCCTGGAGAAGCTGCGGGACATGGTGCTGCGTGATGGTGAGTGCCCACCCTGTGCCAGACACCACAGCACCCTGGCACAGACACACCCGTGGGTGGGGGTCTCTGCCTGGGCCAGAGGACACCAGGACCCCCAGGGGACGGTGCAGCCACAGTCAGAGGTGGTGGGTGAATGGTGGGTGAGTGGAGCTCAGAGCCAGGATAACGCGGCTTCCTGCGCGAGCTATTTTCATCCGCCCGTTTTCCTGTTTACAGCACAGCGGTGCCAGCCGACTGCCAGGGCTCCCCAATCCCCGCAGGGTGCCTGGCATGGCCCCCCAGCCCACCAGGGCGGCCAGCAGGAGGGGCTGGGTGGTCTGCAGATTCACAAGTGGCTCTCCTTGCCCGAGGGAACACAGGGAATGCATCTATCCCGTGGTCTGGGGGTATATGACATCATGTCCTGGTTTTGCAGAAACCCCTTCCCAACCCTGAGCTGAGGGCTGGGATGGGGAAGGGGCTTTGCCTGGCTGGGCAGTGGTGTTGATGCCCCATCCCTGTGCTTCCTTGAGGGAGGTTCCTCACTTCCTAACCAGGCTGTCAGTCTGCAGCCCTAGCCCTGCACTGTGGGGTCCTGACCAGACCCCTGGGCTGGCGACTGGAGCCCGCAGAAGGGAGGGTCCTGGGGGTAACCTATGGGATGCAGCAAGCCTGGCTGGACCAGGCCCATCCCTCCCGGCTGGGAGCGTCCATCCGGCAGGAGGGAGGGAAGGAAATGGAGGAAATTCCCGAACTGCTTTCAAGGGAAAAAGTTACTACGGAGGAAAAAATGCCTCAAAGGTCAGACTGCCCCCTGGCCAACAACAGGCTGGGCAGGAGACACCACGGCTGTGGGGAGGTGATGGACAAGCAGGATGTGACCATGCCAGTCCTGGGAAACCCCGAGGCCAGGGGGGGTTTGCTGCGTGGTCTGGGAGATGGCAGGTCCCTGCCTGGGAGGTGGCTGGCAGGGGGTGGCTGGGAGGTAAACAGTGGAGGGACACAGGGCAGGGACGTGGGATGAGGATGCAGCATCTCAGCCCCCCTCTCTTGCAGACCCCAAGGAGCCCCAGCAGCAGTCGCTGGCCCACGAGTGCCTGGGTGAAACCCTGCGCATCCTGCGCCAGGTCATCATCAAGTACCCACTGCTCAACACCCTGGAAACCCTGACAGCTGCTGGGACCCTCATCTCCAAAGTCAAGGGTGAGACAGTGGGGCTGGGAGCTCTGTCCTGCTCCCTTCCTGCCCCATGGTGGGATGGGGGGGAATTGGGGAGCCCATGCAGGGGCTGCCAGGAGTGGAGCTGCCCCATGGACTGGTGGAGAGGGCAAAAGGATCATCTGCCTCTTGGTTGTGGTTCAGCTTTAAGGGTGATGTAGTGTTCAGAAATTACAGATCCTGCCTGGGGGTTTCCAGGCACAGCCACAGGAAAAACACTGAAATAATCAGATCCTGCTCCTGGCAGCCTCTCTGTTTATGGAGTGGGGTCTGGGAGGTCAAATCCCAGCTGGGCACCACCTCCCACTGCTGTCACCCACGGCTAGGAGGTGGCTGCACCTACCACAGGCATAGCACAACCTTCTGAGTCACCCACAGCTTCCTGCTGTTGGACCCAAGAGCAACCACAGGGGACAGGATGGCAGGAGAGCTGCCATGAGGCTGGTCCCACATGGGGTTGGGAGGGAGTGGGCTTGGAGCAGACCCCTCCCCATCCCAAAGAGCTGACACGGGGTGTGCCCAGGAGCCCTGGCTGCTGGTGTCCCACAGTGTGGGAACCTGCCAAGTGCTCTTGGCCCCAGTTCCTGCTGGTGGTGGTGGTTTCTTGTTTGACTGCGGTAAAAGCCCTCCTGGAGGAGTTCATCCTGTTTGGAGAGGGCTCTGGAGGAGCCATGAGGCAGGGCAGGCAGTGGAACAGGTCCAGCAGCACTTTTCCAGCAGCCCTGAGTAACGGGAATAAACAGAAACAGGAGCCAAGGGATGCTGTCAGGAACGTCAGTCCTGGGAAGAAGGAGGGGGAAACGACAGTGCTGGAAAAATCCATCATCCATAGGGACGATCCTTCCCACTGCTCCCTTGATTCACCCCAGCCCCTTCCCCAGCCCTAAAGCCCCACCTGGTACCAGCATGAACTGGCACATCTTTCTGCTGAGACAGGGCCGGCTGCTTGTGGCAACAGGGCTCCCACATTTCCTCACCTCCAGGTTTCAACTACGAATCCAGCAATGAGGCGGACAGGCGGGAGTTTGAGAAGGCCGTGGAGACCATCGCCGTGTCCTTCAGCAGCACGTAAGGGAGTTTGGGCAGCCATCCCCTGGGGACAGCCTGTGTCACTGTCCCTGTGCTGAACCCAGCCGTGCTCCTCTCCCCACAGGGTGTCCGAGTTCCTCATGGGGGAGGTGGACAGCAGCACCATCCTCTCCATTCCACCCAGCGATCAGAACCAGGTGAGCGATGCCCGGATACCTGGATGCTCTCACCACGTGGGGCTCAGGATCACACAGGGCTCTGGCTGCTCCCCTCAGCTCTGGTGTGAGCCCAGGGGACGGTGTTGTTGCTCCAGTGACAGTACCATTAGCTCCTGGGCACAGCTGACTTCCAGCAGGGGCCAAAAGGCTCCAGCAGCTCCAGCTGCTCCCCATCCTCTTGGCTGACCAGTTCCTTCTTTCCTAATTCCCAGACTATGGAGAGCCTCTACGGGGGGACTCCTGGGTCTGGAGGAGATGGAGTGCCCTCAGGCATGGACAGCTACGACACAGGTAGGCAGGATGAGTTTGGGTGCAGGGTTTGGGGTCTGTGCAGGAACTTGCACCTTCCCCGTCATCGCTGCCATCCTGAGCCACACCTGACTCCTTAGCTGGGGAAAGGCAGCAGAGCTGGTGGCACTGGGGCTGGCACAGAGGTGGGGGTGTTTGCACTGGAAGCTCACGGGGTGTCCATCCCTCCACAGCCCGTCCTCCAGCAGAGGAAGTGGATGTGATGCTGCAGCGCTGTGAGGGGGGCATGGACGCTGCCCTCCAGTACGCCAAAACCATCTCCAAGTACATGAAGGACCTGAGTGGATACATGGAGAAAAAGACCACGCTGGGTGAGTGGGGGGACAGCAGTTGGGTCCCTTCTGGAGCAGGGCTGAGCTAAAGGACAAGTTGAGGTCCCTCCTGGAGGAGGCCGATGCTGCCAGGGCAGTGGGAACCTCACTCCTCAAGTTCCTGATTAATTTTTCATAAGGAGATTGGGTTCCACCAGGGAAATCCCGGTGTCTCGTGTGTCTTTTCACTTTCAACCTTTTCCTTCCAGAGGCGGACTTTGCCAAAATGCTCCAGAAGATGGCAAACAGCTGCAAGCAAACCATCAGTCAGGAGGTAAGTCTCCAGGTACCTGAAGCCCCCAGTGCCAGGCTGGATTGGGAGCCAGCAGCCCTGGAGAGCCCATTCCATATGCCCCAGCTTGAGAAGACATGGGGGGACCTCTCCAGAGCTCTATCTGGAGAAATTCAGGATATTCAGCCTTACCTTGCCTCTGGCTCTTCCTCTGTGAAGGATGCATCTCCTTGGGCTCACCCTGGGTGCTGGGACTCAGGGAGATGTGTTTTCCCTCTCCCCAGACCAACATGCCCTTCCTGTCCATCTATCTGCTGGCCCTGGATCAGGACATGGACCACAGCTCCTCAGTTCTGCAGGCAGCCAACACCCTGCAGCAACAAACCATCCTCCAGGTGAGGGGACAGGAGGTCCTTCCCGGGGCTGGAGGTCCTGGTGTTGCAGAGGTGGCTCTTCTTTAGCTCAGTCCAGAGGGAAACTGCATCCAGCACAATCCAGGCTGTGGATTTTCATCCCTGGCACAAAACAGTGCCTGTGACCTGTCCTGGGAGTGATAGTGACCACCACAGGGCACTTCTCCATGCAAAGTCTTGGCCAGGGCAGAGCAGGAGTGCTCAGCTCATCATGGGGCTGTTCCTCCCCATGCAGCCACTGGTGCTGAGACGCCTGGAACACGAGAAACGCAGGAAGGAGATCAAGGAGCAGTGGCACCGGGCACAGAGGAAACTGGTGAGTGACTGGGTTTGTGCTCCCAACCACAGCCTGGAGCAACTCGTGACAGCTCCTCTGAGGGTGCTGGGCACCCTGCCCTTCTCCAGAACTGTGTTGGATGCCTCTGCTGTGCTGGGGGACCCTGGCAGAAGCTGGTGACCCCCTTGTTGGGCTCCATCCTCACCCTGGCTCTCCCTCTGGCAGCAAGAGGCGGAGGCGAACCTGCGCAAGGCCAAGCAGACGTACATGCAGCGCAGCGAGGAGCACGACAAGGCCAAACAAGTGGCAGTGAAAGCAGAGGAGGAGCAGCAGCAAAATACAACCAGCAGCATCACCACCAAAACCCTGGACAAGAAGAGGCGGTTGGAAGAGGAAGCCAAGAACAAAGTAAGGGGGTGACAGCTCTGGAGGAGCCTCCATGCTTCTGCTGTGCCCTGAGCCATATGGGGTCAAGTAATCCTCAGGAATCCCTGGACAAACAGGGTCTAAGGGGCTGTTCTTATTCTCCTCACCTCTGAGCTATTCCCATCCCTTGCTCTCCCAACTCTCAGGCAGAGGAGGCCATGGCCACGTATCGCACCTGTGTGGCCGATGCAAACACACAGAAGCAGGAGCTGGAGGACACCAAGGTGAATTGCCTGCGGCAGATCCATGAAGTGATCAAACAGACTGACCAGGTCATCAAGTCGGTGAGTTAGGGCTGGGCTGGGGTGTCCCCAGGGCAGGAGGTGGCTGTGCCCTGCCCTGGAGAGCTCAGAGCTGCCTTCCAGCAGAGCTGCCCCTATTCCAGAGGGCATTTAGGTGGATGCAGAGCTCCCCTCTCCCTCATACTCAGAAAAGCGCTGCTTTGTTCTCCTGATTTCCCACCTAACCTGGCACTCCTCACATGCCAGCCCGCCAAGCTCACATCTGTCCCTCTCCACGTCACTTTTAGGTCACCATCTCCTTCTACCAGCTCATGCACATGCAGACAGCACCGCTGCCTGTGAACTACCAGACTCTGTGTGAGAGCAGCAAGCTGTACGACCCGGGCCAGCAGTACGCGTCCCACGTCCGGCAGCTGCAGCGCGGCGACGAGCCCGACGTCCAGTACGACTTCGAGCCCTACGTGTCCCACAGTGCCTGGTAAGGGAGAAGAGGGTTCACTCCTGGGTAATGCTCCAGTTCAGTCGTGTTCACTTCATTATCTCCCGCCACCCACGCTCTCCTGCAGGAGGCAGGATGCTTTCAGCATTCCTGAAGGCAGCTCCTGCTGGGAACTGCTCTCTTGTCCTTCAGTGGATGAGACAGGCTGTTGGGTATTTAGGAGACTGTGATTCCCAAGAGTGGTGGATGGCAGTTGTGGATAAAGTTTCTGAGTGTCCTTCCTTCTTTCCCATCCACATTCCCTGTTCCCCTCCAGGTCTCCCTTTACTCGGGCACGGAAGGGCAGCTTCAATGCCAGCGAGTTCTCGAGTGCAGAGGGGGCTGGGGCTGGCTCGGAGGGAGCAGCAGGAGCCAAGGAGTCGCCAAGTGGGGCTGGAGGGGCTGAGAGAAGAGGTGAGTCTGGAGACCCAGAGTTCTGCCCCATGTCCCCCCAGGCAGGAGCAGAGTGGGACCCCCAGGGTACGAGGGGCTTTGCTGGCAGGAGCAGGACAGGCTGGGAACCTCCCAAAACTGGATTTCCTGAAGGACACTAAATCAGATCCATGGCATTTTGCTCCCTAACAAACCATTGCCCATCTTCCCATCTCCCCTTTCCTTGCTGGAGGCACCAAACCCCACCAGCAGCTTCCCAAAGTCATTCCAGTTTCTCCTGGCATCCAGGCTGTTCTCCAGCCGTTCCCTCCCGAACACAGAGAGCAATCCCAACGGACTGTGTGTTCTCTCTGCAGGTGGGAGGGGACACCAGGTCCATAAATCCTGGCCAACCACTGTCGCTGATGCTGACAGCAGCCTGGATTCCAATGCAGGTAGATATGGGAGCAGCCCAGGAGCCCCTCCCAGCACAGCCCATCTAAACCCAGAGGTTCCCAGTTAGGCAGAACCATCCCCTGTTTCACCTGCCTTGTGAGAACACTGTTGTAAATGACCGTGCTGAGCCCAGTCTCCAGTGGGACTGGGTGGGATTTGATGGAATGGGGTGAGCTCTCAGAAGAGAAGCAGCTTTGCAGGTGATTGACTGCTCTGTGGGTTCTCCTTGGACAGGTGAATTCAAGCTCCAGAGGCTGTCATCCAACGGCACTGCATCCTCCAGTGAGGAGGTGGAGGAGAAGGAAGGGACCACCACTCCCTTTGAGCAGAGTAGGTGACAGGGTGGAGGGGACAGTGCTGCTGCCACAGCCCCCACCACAGCAGAGCTCCCTGCAGGCTGTTTTCCCTAAATTCAGTAGTTCTGCAGGCAAACCCAACAATTGCTGGAGGTGTCCCCAGCTGCCCCGCCTTTCCTGAGGGATGAGCCCTGCTTAGACCAGTGACAGTGACAGTCCTGCTCAAGCTGTGCCTGACCTCACATGTCCTTTTCCATAGGCATCAATGGGATCACCCCGGAGCTGGCAGCTCCCACAGGGCCCTTCCGGAATGTTGGTTTGTCCAAGGCTGCCCAGACCCATCGGCTGAGGAAGCTCCGTGCCCCTTCCAAATGTCGGGAGTGCAACAGCTACGTGTACTTCCAAGGAGCTGAGTGTGAGGAGGTGAGCTGGGAGAACTGGGGGTGGAATCCAGCTCTGACCATGGTCAGGAGGGCATTACTTCTGTGGGGAGGGTTCCTGGTGAAAAATGGTGCTTTTCCTTGGTGCTGCAGCATCCCCAGGGTATTTTTCCTGTCTCCCACCATGCTCTGAGCAGTGCCTGGTGTCTCTGTAGCTGCCCCTCACCTCCACGTGTTCCCCTCTTCTCTTCCAGTGCTACCTGGCCTGCCACAAGAAGTGCCTGGAGACCTTGGCCATCCAGTGTGGGCACAAGAAGCTCCAAGGGAAGCTGCAGCTCTTTGGGCAGGACTTCACGAAGGCATCTCGGGGCAGCCCGGATGGGATCCCCTTCATTGTCAAGAAATGCATTTCGGAGATCGAGAAGCGGGCCCTGAAAACAAAGGTGACTGACACTTCCCTCTCCTCCTCCTCAGCTGGCTGAGCTGCAGGCCCTTGGAAGGATCCTCTGGAAAACCAACAGGCTCAACTTCAGATTTCCATAGGGCAGGGAGCCAGGGATGAGTTTGGCACAGATACCCCAAACTCTGCCTTTGGAAAATCACCTCTCCTGCTTTCCTATGAAGCAGGAATGACTGAGCTGGAAGGAGATCTCCCAAAATGATTTCCCAGAGGGATTTGCCACTCCAAAAGGAGAGGGCGGGAGTACACAGCTCACTGTCCCATGCAAACATGAAGAGGAACCTCTCCCCTCTCTTCAGCTCCGCTTTTCTGTCTTTCACAGGGCATCTACCGAGTTAACGGTGTCAAGACCCGCGTGGAGAAGCTTTGCCAGGCCTTTGAGAATGGGAAGGAGCTGGTGGAGCTGTCTCAGGCCTCCCCCCATGACATCAGCAATGTCCTGAAGCTCTACCTGAGACAGGTGAGGTGCTGGTGGTGCCTCATGGCAGGGGAAGGAGGGGAGTTGTGTATACTCAATATTTTCTGAGCTTGAGAGGAGCTAGCTCTTCACAATCTCAGAAAATATTGAGTCTACAGAGTTGGGCAGAGGAATCAACCTGGCAGCAAGAATTCTGCACAAGTTGGGCTCAGTGACTGCAGATGGGGCCACAGTGACCCCCCCCAGCTCATCCCACACACGTCACTGCGGTCACAGCCACAGAACAGCAACATAACCAGGCACCAAACAAGGAACGCTCCACCCCTTCCAATTGGGGAACTGGCTACCCAAAAAGGGAAGGGGCCAGCAAAGGTCACCCTGTAGGGGGTTGAGTCACATCCCCATGGGGTGGGCTCTGCCCCTGGAGTCATCCTGGGGTGGGTTTAGTGGGGTCTCTACCCCTGAGGTCACCCCATGGTGGGCTCAGTAGGGTTCCTGCCCCTGGGGTCACCCCATGGTGGGCTCAGTGGGGTCTCTGTCCCTTGGATCACCCTGAGGTGGGTTTAGGGGGGGGTCTCTGCCCCTGAGGTCACCTTGAAGTGGGCTCAGGAGGGTCTCTGCCCCTGGGATCACCCTGGGGTGGGCTCAGTAAGGTCTCTGCCTCTCGGGCCACCCCAGGATGTGCTCAGCCTCAGAACTCCTCACCGAGTACTCAAACTGTCGTTGAAAATACTGTCACCCACATCCTCCCACAACTACCACCGCAAGGCAGAGCACAGAGGAAGCTGCTTCTGCTTCACAGGCAGCTGTGGGTTTAACTCTTTGTGCTGCCTTTTTTCTGTAGCGCCCCCTGAAGGGCAGCTCTGTGTTACCTCACAGGGATGTCCTTGGGCTCCTGCACATCAGGAGTCAAGGACCCTCAGTGGCCTCCATGGTTTCTCCAAAGACAAGTGGAGTGGAAAGAGAGGGGGAATCAGTGCTGAGCCCCAACCTGCCCCCAACCTTGCCGCAGAGAAAAGGGTTAAACTTCTTCTATAAAGGGGTGGATGGAGGGAACCTGCTCTGCTGAGAGCAGCCAGCCCCCAAAACATCCGTTGAGGGCGCTCTGAAAGAATCCCCAGCCTGTGAAACACCCAGCAGTCAACACCAGCTCTGTCTGCTTCACACAAACTTCAAAGCAGAGCTTCCCCTGCTACAGCCCCACCTCTGCTGCAGGCTGAGCCCTTCACATCCTGTGCCCTTCACATCCTGCCTCCCCCACCCAGAACAACCCATCTCTGTCCTCTTTCCAGCCACCCCATGTCCGCTGGGGAACCTCCAGCTGGGCCCACTCCAGACAGGGATTTTCCAGGAAAAAAAGGGAATCCCTACATCTCAACCCAGCAGGGAACACCCCGGGAGGATCAAACACTGCTTTTGGCTTGAACTTCACAAGTGTTCCTTGGCCAGAGGCTAATGAGGCTGGATTGACACGCTCCAGGAGATGGATAAATAAATATCCCCTCCGGGGAGAGGTTTGAGGCACTGCAGGTCACAGACTCTGGACCTGGAATGGATGGAATTCTGAAATGGATGTTAAAAGTGCTCCAAGCCCTCTCCAAGCTGGCCTCGAGCACTTCCAGGGATGTTTCTCACTGTAGAAATGCCCCAGGTGTCGCCAGCTCAGCAGCTCGGCACAGGTCCAGGTCTGGTGGAGGTGGGAGCTGCTCCCAGGACCAGGATCACGTCTTCTCTTCTCTTTTCCTTGCAGCTGCCAGAGCCCCTCATGCCCTTCAGGCTGTACAACGAGCTGATGGGGCTGGCCAAGGAGAGCCTGCAGGGCGGAGAGGCCAAGGGCCGGGGTGGGAAGGGGGGCCCCGAGCTGGTGGACAGAGGAGCTGACACCGACCAGGTGGTGCTGAGCCTGGTGCTGAAGCTGAGGGAGCTGCTGAAGGAGCTCCCCTCTGAGAACATGGCCACGCTCCAGTACCTCCTGCAGCACCTGAGGAGGTGAGAGGGGCATGGCCAGAGCCTGTGTGGCTGCTGGGCACCTTCCCTTTCTCCCCTGGGGTGGGGAGGTGAGTGCAGCCTCCAGGAGGAGGGTCCATGGTTGCAGCTGCTTCTCTTCCCCATCCTGAGGGTCAAGTGCTCCAGCCCAGCATCTCCCCCAGCCCTGCCCATCCACTCCTCTCCCTCATTGTTCTCACAAGCTGTTCCTCCCCCTCCCATCCAGGATCATGGAAGTGGAACAGGACAACAAGATGACCTCAGGCAACCTGGGCATTGTCTTTGGGCCAACACTGATGCGCCCCAGGCCCATAGATGCCACAATTTCCTTGTCCTCACTGGTGGATTATCCCCACCAAGCTCGGATCATTGAGGCACTCATCATCTTCTACCCCACCATCTTCGAGCACAAGGACGTGGCACTGGTTGAGCCGGGCAGACACGGCTCAGGCAGCACAGAGGAGGAGGCCAGTGGTGCTGAGCGGGTAGGAACCCAGGGAGAGGGGGCCCTCAGGAGATGTTCCATGAACCTTCCCTGGAGTCAACTCTGGGGGAGTGAGAACTCTCCTCTGTGCCCTCACCACCACTCCTGTTCCCTCCCAGACTGTGGCTCCTCTTGGCACCAGCCCCTACCTGGAGCTGCCTTCAGAGAAGGGGAATTTGGCTTTCAGTGCTGACTCCCTCGCAGGTCAGTGAGAGGCTCTGGGGGTTCCTGGTGGGTTGCAGGTCCCTTGGGAGGCACGGAGGGCACACAGACCCATCCCCTGCCCCAGGGACCCTGGGTTTGTTGCATGAAGCTCCTGCTGATGCCACAGTGCTGGGCTGGAGGGTGGCACAGAACTCCTCTGTCCCACAGAGTCCGGTGACCGCTCCGTGGACTCTGACTCAGAGCTGGAGGACAGCGCAGAGCCACGGACACACCTGACCAAGCAGGGGAGTGAGACCAGCACTGAGGAGGTTCCTTTCTACGATGAGGGGAGTGAGGGGCTGCGGAGCCGGAGCTGCAGCGTGGGCCAGTCGGATGCAGAGGGCTCTGCTCCCCGCTGCAGCAGCCCTGGGGATGAGCAAAGCGACGGGGAGGAACAACCTGAGAGCCACAGCCCAGCCACAAACCAGCCTGGCAGCCCTCGGGGCCGCGGCAGCCACGAGCTGCAGCCCCGGCTCATCTAAGCCACTATGGACACTGGGATGGACAAAGGGGCAAATCCCAGAGGCTGCCCAGACGCTGGAAACTGGAATTTGGAGGGGTGGAAGGGACACGTGGCAGCCCAGGGAGGGTTTGGTGTGTCAGCTGCAGGTGAGCCCTGCTGGAGCTTTCACACAAAACCCCTGAGCCCCTTGGTGCCCGGCCAGGGAACGGGGTCACAGCCTGCTGGGACCCCTGGCTCCGCCAGGGCCATGAAGGACCTTGCCTGGAGGGAGCTGAGTCTGGGCAGACCCTCCACTTTTTCAGGATTGGGAAGGAACCCAGGGCTGTGCCTGTGCCAGGTGTTTTATTTTTGCTGTGCTCCTGAATCCCACACCTGTGCTATGAGATTGAGGTTGGATGAGTCGAAGGACCTGGTCATCCCTGATGGCTGAGGCTGGAAGGGAGCCAAGGCTGCCAGGGGTGACATGAGGACAACACTCACTCCAGATGGACAAGAGAATGGCACCACAGGGACAGACGGAACTGGAGGCAGCTCACTGGGACAGGGACACAGCCAGAGCAGCCCTGGGGTTGGGGTGAAGCCCCTGCACCATCTCACCCCAAGCCAGGCTTGGCTTTGGGGCTGTGCTATCTGCCAGGATCTCAGGGGACATCCCTCACTGGCATCTGACTGAACTAGAGTTCAGGATGGATTTCCTGAACTTCAGCACTGTGTGGTTCTGGCCCAGCTGATGGTATCTGCATTGCTGCTTGGATTGACAGGTATTTGGATTGGTGGGCATTTTCTCACCTTGGTGGGAGCCATACAAAGAGCAGCCACAGGCTGTGGACAGCCTCAGGGCAGATTTGCCTGGCTGCAGTATCCTGTGCCCTGCTGAACTCGCAGGGTTTGGTCGTACAGTTATTTCAGCTCCAAAAAGCTGCACTGCAAGTCCGCAACTAACTGGGCAAGGGGCAGGTCCCCATGGGGACAAAGTTTTCCTCTTCCTTAGGGCCACCACGGCCTGGATCCAGCCCCAGCCCCAGTCAGTGTAATTTTGAGCTTCATTTTCCGTAAAGATATAAGCCAACGCCTTCAACATGACTCCACTACCTCTGCTGGCAAAGGGACTAAAGCCAATACGGTTTTTGTATTTTTTAAAGCTATGAGACTTTCCTGCACTGAAGTACAGAGAATCAAGTAGAGTGTTAGCTTGGAATGAGCTGAGAGCCTTTCTTTTTGTTCTCCTGCTTGTGGGAGACAGACCAGGTGGTGCTGGGGGGGCTCTCAGACACCTTGGTACTGCAGAACCAAGCAATGGACAGGAGGTTTGAGCCCTCTGAAGTCGATGGAGAACCCATCTCAGCAAAGGTACATAAACCCAGGTTAACTCACAGGTTTGGAACTGAGCCAGGGAAGCGCTGGAGACGCCCAGGATTTGTTGTGCCCTCCAGCTCTTCCACAGGATGGTTGGATTTTTCCAGGGCAGCAGGAGGATGTAGGAATGCTGCTGCCACGGCGGTACCGCGTGTGTGTGAGGGTGGGTGAGGATGATGAGGGTGAGGGTGAGTGTGAGTGAGAGAAGGGGCTAAAGCTGCGCTTAAGCTTCCCATAGTGGCAGCTCCCTCCTGGTTGCGTTGATTTTCTGTTTGTATACAGCCTGTGCCGCTGGATGATGCTGCCTTGCTCTGTTCCCGTTGACAAGCTCCCAAAAAACCAATAAAAGCAGTGTGTCCTGACCTGTGTTTGTCCTGGGGATCAGGGTCTTCCAGGCTCCCCCAGCAGCAGGAGGCCAAATCCAAGTGTTTCTGGCAGAAAATGTGAAGTTTAAAGCCCCCCAGTGTCCTGGGATGGATTCGAATGAGTCAAACTGGGGGTGATGAGCAACTCTCCACTGCAGTGTCCAAACACCAGGGTCCCAAACCAAGGGACAGGGCAAGAGATCAGGGAAGGAACGAGGTAAATCTGAACTGCAGCTTCCAAACTGCCCAGGGCAGCTGGTAAAGGCTCTGCAGGGCTCAGCCACAATGCAGAGTCCCAGCAGGAAGAGATTCCAAACATAATGAGAAATACAGGAACTTGCTGAGTATCGAGGCTTTGCCACAGGGAGAGGCTGAGCAGCACCACAGCACTGAGGGTACAAACCTTTATTTCAAACAAGAGCCCACAAAACAGGGAAGCAAAAGCTTTTCCCACTTGTTTCCTCCCATCGCTTCAGGTCTCCAAGGCTGAGTCCTGGATGAGACTGAAGGGTCACCACAAAGTCCAAGCTGGAAGACAGGGAATGAGCCCAGGGATGAGGCTGCAGAGAAGGCAATGTGGGAATAGAATTTCCTTGGCCATCTCTAAAATGCAGGAATCTCCGAGTGCCTGTGAACTGCTGGTGGGAGTCACCCACCTCCTCACACCTGGAAGAGAAGGAGGGATGAGAATCACTTCCTGCCCCTGACTTGATCCTGCCCCAGGTCCCTCTGAACACCCCAAATCCCAACGGGCACAGCCTGAGCAGAGGCACAGAGGAGCCTCACCCTGCTCTCTCCCCAACAACTCCCTCCATGAGCCATTTAAAACTGAGACATTTCCCTGGAAGCAGCTGCTTCACACTGACCTTGGAACATCCCCTGGCACTGCCCAGAGCCCCCCCCCCAAGCAGGGGGTCCCCTCATCCTTACCCACTGTGTCACTGCACCAGCCTGTAGGTGATGTACCTGCCCGCTGTCTCGCTGGGCCTGATGATCTTCACTACCTGCAAGGCAGACACAGAGCTCAGGAGGAGGAGGAAGAGGAGACACTTTTCCTGCTCCAAAATGCCCTCAAGGATCATCCCCTCCCTGCCCTGCCACAGGGAGCTGCTGTCTCAGCACACTCCTCTCACCTGGCCACGCTTGATCCCAAAGTACCGGGCCACGGGGTCCCCAGCCTGGATCCTGGGGAGCTGGTTCTCCCTCAGTTTGCTGTGCTGGGAGTCAAGGAGAAGCTCTGGACACACCACGGGCCGTTGGCAGCTCGTGAAACAGAGAAATGAACCACGGCAGGAGGAAAGGTTTTCAGCCCAAATTTCATCACACCTGAGCAGGAGGGACATGCAAAGGGACCCAAAGGGGCACCCAAAGGGACACCCAAAGGATACTATCGGGCCAGCAGCTCTGTTACTTCCTCCTTTGTCATGACCACATGCTCTGGCACCAGCTGCAAACACAAGAAAGGCTGAGGTGAGGCAGCAATTGGAGACAATGTTTTTGGGAGGGGAAAAGGAACAACTGTGTCCCTCAGCCCAGCCAGAGGCCAGGAGAAGGACTCTGGGAGCAGCAGGAATGCCACCAGCACAAGGGAGGGACCACCCCACCCCTGCTCACCTCATGCTCTGTGATGTTGATGAGGAGCTCCTGCTGCAGGAACTGCTCCAGGATGTATTTGGGAGCCATGTCAACCAGGGACTGGAAGGAAAAGGCCCATCAGAGGTGGCTGGGGCAGCCCTGGCAGTGCTCAGAGCTGCTCCTGGGTAAGCACCTGGGCTCACACAGACACAGGCAGGCTGGGAACGAGCACATGGAACTCCTGGAATGGGGAAACATCTCTTTTTCCCTCCCCAACCTCCTGACTGCTCCTGGGCCCTCAGCTGTGCCACTGCCACCAGGAGCAGCTGCTCTGGTTAAACACATTTGGGTTTAGAAATGCATTTCTCCCACCCAGCAAGTGTTTTCCATATAGAGAAAAGTTTAAGATTCACCCCTTGCATTTCTTATAAGGTAAAGAACCCCCAGAAACTCTTTTCTGTTCTGACAGTAATTGGCTCACTACAAGAGATAAGCACCTATTGAACCTTTTTGCTGTTCTTCAAATCCTGCACCTCTCCCTATTGGCAGCAAGCCAAACTGTCCCCCCTAAAATATTAAGTATTTAGGAAGGAGCACAAAAGAACTAGGAGGGTTTTTAGAGTGTTTCTAGCAGGTTTTCTTGGACACCTGTGCGTGGCTTTTTTTTTTTTTCTGTAACATTTGTTATTTTGTTATTTTTCACTTTTTAAACCTTTTACTTTTCAAAACACCTCTGAAGAGCAGTCTCACTAAAATTATTTAAAGCCAATCCGCAAGGGCTGGACCCTCAGAGATTGATACATTCACACGTGGTTCATAACACCGGCCACGTGTTAAACTCTATCATTTGGGTGCTAAAAAAGAGCCTGTGCTAAGGTACAACAGGCTCCAGCAAAAGCTTTTATCTGGAGGGGAAATCCGGGCTTTTATTTACCCACAACAACGCTAAGAAACAGAGAGGGAAAACCTTCTTGGCCCCCCCAGGAGCCCCGGGGTGGGACACGGCCCTGTCCCCACAGACCTGCTTGGCCGAGGGGGTCATTCCCTGCTGCACCACGATCAGTGCCCGGGTGATGTTCTCCTCCTGCATGCGCTGGCAGTACATCTTGATCGTCTTGATCCCCACCTTGGGCTCCTCTGAGGAAAGAGCCAGACCCGGGATCACCCCACACTCTGAACCCGCCTCTCCCAGGGCTCAGCCGGGCCCGGGGCACCTGAAAGCCCCCCTGTGCTCCGAATGCCCCCTGAGGGCACACCGGGATCACCGGGACCCTCCCCGCGCTGCGAGCCCGGCCCGGCCCGGCGCTGCTCACCGGGGAAGAACACGAACATCTGGTCGGTGGGATCATCGTTGTGAGCCACCAGCACGGTCAGGTCCGTGCGACGGGGGCGGCCCTCGCTGGGCTTGTCCCCGAACTGCGCCTTGAACTCCTCCAGAGTCTGGTCCAGCTCGTCCTGGGTCACCAGGTACCCGCGGTCGTGGCAGAGCTGCGGGAGAAGCGCCGGGCTCAGGAACGGGCGGGCAGACCGGCCTTCACGTCCCCCCACCTCCACCCCGCGGCCCCGCAGCGCCCTCAGAAATCCCCGCACACCAGGCTCGGCCCCCCCGGTCCCCACGTTCCCCCGGACCTGCATGATGGTCTTGCGGATCTTCCACAGCCGGTACGTCTCCTCCTCGTCGTCCATCTTTCCCGCTGAGGCCCCCGCGCGCTGCCCGCGCTGCCGCCTGCCCCGCGCGCCCGCACAGGCGCCGCCGAGGCGCACACGGGGGGCCTCAGCCGCGGTGCCTCATGGGAGATGTGGTCCGCCACCAGCTGTCCCCCGCCCCTGGCTTCAGAAGGAACTGGTGTCGCTCTGCTGCTGCCGAGGTGAGTCTCTAGGTTGGGGCGGCTCTTTTCGGAACCTGCGGCCGGTTGGGAGGGAATCACAGCCCAGGAGGGGCCGGCCCGCAGCACCTGACTCCACACCCCGCCCTTTGGTCTGTCCCTCCCCCCCGACCTCGTGGTCTACCCCGATAAACACCCCCGCGGCCACCCCGCCCACCCTGCCCTTCTATTGGTCAGTTTTGCATCAATCATCCCGCCGAGGTTGCATTTCTGTGCGCTGATTGGCTGATGCGGCAGAGGGGGCGGTGTTTGCGCGCGATGGGCTGGGCCGGCGCGGTGCGGGGCGCGCTGTGGTCCGGACGGGCGGCAGCGCGGGCAGCGCTATTGGGACCAGGGCTGGGCGCGGTGCGGAGCATGGTGAGTGAGTGCGGGGCCGCTCGGGGAGCGCGGCTCGGCCCGCTCCGCCCCGGGACCGGTCTGCGCCACGGGGGCCGGGCCTGGGGCTGGCTCTGGGTCTCTCCTGTGGGTGCCCGGGCAGGCGGCGGGGGCTCGGGCCTGGCCTGGCGGGGGCGCGGAGAGGCTCCCCTGGGGAAAGGGGGGCGGAGGTGGCGGGGCCTCCGCGGGGCTCCCCAGTGACACCCCCGCCCCGCAGTGTGCCCAGGCGGACGACTGGCGCTCGGCCAAGGCCATCTACGACTTTCACGCCCTTGACATCGATGGCAACGACGTGTCCCTAGAGAAGTACCGGTAGGACGGAGGGCCGGGGGCCCGGGGTGGCGGAATGCGACAGCGGGCGAGGTTGAGCCACACGGGCTCTTGCGTAACTCCTCAGGCCTCGCCCGGGCGGGTGAGGGGACTCTGCCCGCGCCCTGCGGGGAAGGGCCACTCATCCACCCCCTCTGCAGGGGCTACGTCTGTATCATCACCAACGTGGCCTCCAAATGAGGGAAAACCCCGGTAAACTACACTCAGCTTGTCGATTTGTACGCCCGATACGCTGAGAGGGGTTTACGCATCCTGGGCTTTCCCTGCAACCAGTTTGGGAAGCAGGTACGTGGGCTGGGGCTCGGGGTCCCCGGGAGTGTCGGGACGGTGCAGGGACCCTCACGGTCCCGGTGTGGCCCCTCAGGAGCCCGGGGACAACGCTCAGATCAAAGCATTTGCTGAGAACTACGGGGTGAAGTTCGACATGTACAGCAAGATCGACGTCAACGGGGATGATGCTCACCCCCTCTGGAAGTGGATGAAGGAGCAGCCCAAAGGGAGAGGCACCCTGGGCAAGTGAGTGTGGGAGGGGGAGCCCTGGGGACTCCCAGCCCTGCAGCCAGCAGGGAGGGCTTGGCTCAGGGCTTGCCTGGGGGTGAGGAAGGGCTTTTCTGCCCCAAACTCACTCTCCTGTTTTTTCTCTCCTAGCGCAATAAAATGGAACTTCACCAAGGTAGGACACTGTTGCCTCCTCTGGGCTGCACCTCCCTCTGGGGAGCTGGGTGGGGTCCCTGAGGCAGGAGGGAGCCTCACACTGGGCTCTGCTCTGTGCTGTTACTGCAAGTGTCAGGGCAGGAGCATCCCAAGGGGTTCCTGTGTCTAGAGACCCTTAGGAATCCCGGCCCTGCCCAGAGCACAGCTGAGGGGGAGGCCAGTCTGTGGGAGCAAGAGCTGCCACACCCCCAGCAGCTCCCTGGGAGCCCTGGCCTCGCTCACCAGGGGTTGCTTCACTCCCACAGTTCCTCATTAACCGAGAAGGTCAAGTGGTGAAGAGGTACGGCCCGATGGACGATCCCTATGTAAGTGCTGCTGCCCAGGAGGAGGGGAAGGCCAGGGATGTTCCGGGGGTACAACACTCTCCCCTCTTGCCCACAGGTGATCGAGAAGGACCTGCCTGCCTACCTGTAGCTCCGCTCCGCTGTCCCCCTGCCCGTCCAGACCCCGCTGCCCGTGGAGCCTCCTCCAGCCCCATGACGGGCTGCCTCCAATCCAGCTGCTGGTGGGGCAGCCCTGACCTTTGGCGTGCACCTGCTGGACAGAGGCTCCAGGGGCTGTGGCTGCTGCAGGCAGGAGCAGCCAGAGCCCCCTCACAGTCACTGGAGTCCCCTTGCAATAAAGAGTTAGGAATGAGCTGCTGTGTTCGGTGTGGGAGGGAGCAGGGATGGGGCCGGGGCTGCTGCGCTGCACCTGCTGAGAACCTGGAGTTTGCTGGGAAGCCAAGACCTTACGCAACTCCTGAGCCAAGCACGGATAATCCTCAGTGCTTAGGAGGAAGTGCAAATCCGGCATGATCCGTGCTCCTGAGGGGCTCCCTGGGCAAAAGCAGAGCTGGGGAAGGTTTGTCCCCTCTGGGATCCCTCCTGTCCCCTCTGGGATCCTTCCTGTCTCCAGGAATCCTCCTGGCAGGGCAGGGCAGCAGAGGGGATGGGTCCAGGAGTGGTGCAAGCCCTGGACAGGAGAAACTCCTGCAAAACAGAACCCAGTCGTGTTGGGACATGGCAAAATATCCCCTGCAGCCAGGGATGTGTCTGACCACAGCGAGCAGGATCATCCTCCTCCTCCTCGGGGCAGCGTCTTGGCACAGCTGTGCCCAGCCAAGCCCAGGGAGGCTGGTGTCCCATCCTGGGCAGGGACAGCTCAGGTTCTGCCATGCAGGAATGCTGCTGCACCTCTTCCCAGGGCCTGGGAAGTGCTGGGTCTCCCTGTCACATCCACAGCCCCCTCGGGGAGTCTGTCCCAAGGAAAAATCCCAGGGTCTCCCAAGTCTGACACCCCTGCAGAGCCTCCAGCCCAGCACATCAGGGATGCTGGGAGGATCCTGCTCACTTTTAGGGATCACTCACTGGAGGTCACCCCATCCCTCCTCCCAAAGGATAACCAGGCCAGCAGTGCCTGGATGAGATGTCCCAGAGCTGTGGCAGCTCCTGCTGGGGGAACACACTGGAACAGAGGTTCCTTTATCTGTATTTTTCCAGCCAAGCCAGGAGGGAGCTGCGTCATCCAAGGCTGGCGCCCAGGCTGGATCCAAGCAGGATCCTCCTCTGCACAAGCAGTGGCTTCTCCCAGGGAGAGGGGGAGGCCTGGGACAGCCCTCAGTACCACCGAGTTGGTGATTCAAGAGTTACAAAGTCCAGCTGCCAGCAGGATGCTGGCCCAGGGATTCCTGATCCAGGTCCAAGCTGGGCTCCTGGGGCAGGTTGGATGGACCGACAGACAGAGACAGAGCTGGGAGTTACAGAAACCTCACATGTGGCTTCTGTTCCATTTTTACTGAGCAGAATGAAAAATTATCCTTCTGAGGCAAGTAGAAAATTCAGGAATTATTAGTCCAAGGCACATATTCTAAAAAAATCTCTTTACATATATACAACTTAATTATAAATATACATAGAAACAAAAGGCAAACAACAAGCAGATTAAAAAGTGCCAACACAAAGGTGTCAGGGAAGAAAACAGGGACTCATTAAAAATACAATCAGTAGGACAAATGCAGAATAATTTAGTTAAAAGATAACATTACATATTATTAACCCTGACAAAACGTGGGATCGAGGCAGGGAAGGGATTCCTTGAAGGTGCTCTGTCTTTTCAGAGACCAGGGAGGGAGGATTGCATATATTTTAAAGTTAAGGTCAAAGCCACCAGGTAAGGCTCCGGTGACAGCAGAGGGTGCCCAGCAGGGAATTCCCCCTTGCTATTCCTGAGTTTAAACCTCTTTGAGCTGGGTTTTCCCGGCGTCCTTTTCCCTCATAGCTGAGAATTCAGCCCCAAGCGAGCAGTGCTTTAAATAGGGGAGGGTGTGGAGAGAGGGAGCCTGGCTCTGGCTGAGCCCGGGGGAGGCTGCTGGGGTTGAGAGAAGCAGAGCTAGGGGAGAACAGGAGCCCCCGGGGCAGCAGCAGGGCTTTGGGGGGGCACAGATGGCTCCCCCATCTTTGGTGATCACTTTGAGGTAAGGAGGTGAAATGTGCCCCCAGCCGCAGGGATTGAGCCTGCCCTGGTGCTGAGCGGCAGGTGCCAGCTGGGGAGGGGGGTAAGGACAGGCCCCCAAAACAAAATTCAGGGACCACAGTAGCATCACAGTGAGCCCACTTGTGTGGCACCAGGGAAGGTCTGTGACCTCGGGGTGTCGGGGGTCAGCTCCTGGCACAGCCAGAGCACAACGCTCCGGACACAGACCCAGAGCAATTCCCAACACTAAACAGGGCACTGGGCCAGTCCCTGAGCCCTGGGGTGACATGGGGGTGACAGTGTCTGCCCAGAGGAGGTGACAGCACCAGGCACTGTGAAGCTCCAGCCCCCTCTAGACTGCCCTGTTAGGGCACACAGGAGCCCCTTCCCCAGGGGCTCTCAGAGGAAGGGCCAGGTCAGCCAGGGATGGTCCCAGGTTCTTCCCTGAAATCATCCCAGTCCCACTTTTAGCAAACGCTTCAATGCCTTCGGTCCTGGGGAGGAGGCAGCAGGGAGTGGGGCTTTGCAAAGCAGCCTTTGTTCTTTGGTATCCAAGGAGAAGTTACAGCAGGAGCAGCCAAACTCCAAATCCCGGGCGGTGGCAGTGACGCTGCACACCCTGAACAGTGACTCTGCACACCCTGGGCAGTGACAATGACACTGCACAACCCGGCTGGGCTGCCGTGACCCAGACTCCTGGACTGGGGTCCATGGCCCAGCCAAGGACAGTGGCAGGACCAGCGGGATGCCCAGGTGAAGGGACAACATGTGACAGCAGGAAACTGGCCAAAGCACGTCTGGTCATGGTGACCTGGTGAGGTTAAAGTGCAGGACAAGGGGACATGTGTCCCTTCTGCTCTGGGGAATCCTGCTGGTCCTGGCATGGCTGAGCTCTGACAGACTCAAGCTCTGTCACGGTGGGGGTGCAGCCAGCTCTGGCCACTCCCACGGAGCTCAGGCAGCCCAAGGTCCCTTCACAGAAAGGGCAGCACAGGCAGTTTCCAATCTCTCACTACACCTGCTCAGCCCTGCCAGAGGACACCTGAGCTCAGCATCTCCCAGCTCCTCTGGGACAACATTCCCTTCTCCTTCATCCCAGCCTGCCAGCACAGCCTAAGAATCCACAGCAGCGCTGGGGCAGCCCAAGCTGGGGCCTGGGCCCCCACCCTTCCTTAACTGACCAGCATGTGGTCAGTGGGTCATTCCAGAGCCTGACCCTGGCCCTGCTGGCGTGGAGGGCTGGGGAAGGCTCGGACACTCAGTAGTCTGCAGGGGGTGGGCAGAGGAGGGCTCTCCCCTCAGTCCCACTTGGGCACTGACCTGTGAGCAGGACTCAACCCAGCAGAGCCCCTCAGCCCAGTGGGACCCGCTCAGCTCCCCCTGGGCACGTTCCATACAAACCTCTACATGCCTGACTGAATATTATATATAAATAAAATTCCCTTTAAGGAACTCCAGGCTTTTTCCTTCCCTCAAAACCAGAGCAGGGTTAGTCCAAACCAGCAGAAAAGTTAGGACTCCTCAGCTCTCACCTCTGCACCAGAGGACATGGATCCACAGCAGCATTCCCAGCTGGCATTCAGAACTCTGGGAAAGGCCCACTGAATTGGATCACGCTCTTGCGCTCCTGGGAGGGCTCGTTGAGCAGCATGTCCTGCAGGATCTCTTGATAATTAATATTCGCATCTTGCAGGAGAAAATCCTCCTGTGGCTGCTGCAGGGAGACCGGAGGGGGCAGGGCGGGGGGCTGGTGCAGCGAGGGGCTGGGGGCTGTGCTGCCCTCCAGGCCAGGAGCATAGCTCAAGGAAAATCTGTGCTGCTGCTGGGGCTGCAGGGCGGGCTCTGAGAAGCAGAACACTCTGGTCTCTGGGTTCAACACCACGTCGGGAATGCTGTTGTTGGGAGGGCTGTAGGTCAAGTCCAGGATCTCGTCCTGGACTAGAGAGGGCAGGGGCAGCCCAGGCCCTGGCAGCATGCGCAGTGGCAGGGAGAAGGGTGAGCTCTGCTCCTGGGCCTGGAGCAGCCGGCTGTGCTTCCGCTTCACGTCCTCATCCATCTGCTTCAGCTCCTCCCGCACCCTGTGGACACAGCTCTCGGGAATCTTTATCCCTGGGGGAGGAACAGACATCTGTCAGCTCTCGGGAATCTTTATCCCTGGGAGAGGAACAGACATCAGTCTCCTGAGGCACAACCTTTCAACCCCTGATACAGGAAAACCTTATCTCCCCATCACCTGTGGCTAAGTCAGACCAGACTTGTCATGTGGTTAATTATCTCTGAAAACCTCCTTAGCCAGCAATAAACATTCTGTCTTGGTGTGAGAAAGGAAAATTAGTGACTGCAGAACACAAGCATTTTTACAACTATAAAAGACCACTATGATTTTCATGAAATCAGAAATCTCTTACACACTCTCTGAGTGTGTGGGGAGTTCTCCTCAATGACCAAGACATGGGCATCAAGTTACTTCCCCTGAGGATTGAGAGAAATTAAGGAGATTCTCTGCACACCACTATCATTTGTTGGTAAGCAACATTAACTCCTAATTTATACTATTACTTTGCCAGCTATAGCATAAGTACCTTTATCTACTAGCAGTGTTTCTTTTGTTTATCCTGTGTAGTAAGTAAATCTGTTTATGTCTGTTTTCCTTGGCCTATTCAAATAAATAATTCATGGCCTGATTGGTCATTATTAAGAACTTCCAAGTGAGAGTGGATTTTGGGGTGCTGTCTACTGCCAGAAACCTGTCAGAGGCAGGGCTTGTCTAAGCTCTCCCCTCTCCACTCATAACATGCCCACAGCACTCTGTGAAGGGATGGAGCACTGTGGGGACAGAGGGAAAGGGCAGCAGCACTGAGGGTGTTCAGGAGGATGATGGGCCTGGCTCACCCCCTCTGCCCCAACACATCCAACTCCCCTCTTTCCCACAGGGTCACCTCAGCAGTGGCTGCTCCTACCCCTCATGCTGGAACATGCCCCTTTTAAGAAGGGAATCTTGGTGCTGGGCAGCTGGACCCCTTCCCCCTGCTCTGCTCCCCTTTCCAGCACTTCACCCACCGACTTGTTTCTTCTTCTCCTTGGTCTTGAGGCGCACGATCTGCAGGTAGCTGCTGCTGGTGATGTCTGCCATGACGCCGGCGATCCTGCTCCACACGCGCAGCAGGGCCCCGCACAGCATGTAATAGTGCCTCAGGCGCATGCCCTGGAAGCATTCCTTCCCCTCCTGGATCAGCTTGCAGCTCTTGTTCCTTCAGGGACCATGGGAGAAAACCACTGGAATTAGCACAGGTTCCTGGAGCTGAGTGGGATTCACCTCCCCACAGCCTCCCCCCAGTGCCACAGTCGGGGACTCCAGGGTGCAGGGTTCTGCCTAGGGAGGGAGGATGTGGCTTTAAGCTGAAAGTGGGGAGATTTAAATTGGATTTTGGGAAGGAATGCCTCCCAGTGAAGGGGGTGAGGGCCTGGCACAGGCTGCCCAGAGAAGGTTGCCCCATTTCTGAAGTGTTCAAGGCCAAGCTGGATGAAGCAACCTGGTGGAAGGTGTCCCTGCCCATCACCGGCATGGAACTGAATAGGCTTCATTTAAGGTCCCTTCCAACCCAAACCATCTGAGATTCTGTGGCAGGCTGGGGCTGCAGCTGCCTTACCACACAGCATGGTTACAGTTCTTCAAGGAGAAGTGGTAGCTGCTCTCCCAGTGCTCCTTGGCTTCCTCAGGCACCACCTGCAGCGGAACACTCAGCATTAGGAATTTTCCACTGTCCAGGATGAAGAGATGTGAAATCCAGGGCTGGGAGTCAGGACACCCAGTGCTACCACCATCCCTGCCCATCCACAACAGAGCCACCAGGAGCTGTGACAGGGTTACAGTGAATGCCTTTCCAACCTCCCCCAGCCCTCACACTGGAGGCTGCAGGTCCCACCTACCCGCCGGTATTTCTTCTGCAGACTGTCCAGGCTCTCAGGCTGGCTTTGCTTCCCAATATTTGGCTTGTAGAGGATGAAGTTCTTCCCACGGCTCTGCTCTGCCAGCAGACAGGTGTGTTTGTTGCCTCGAACCTGTGGGGTACAGCTGATGGTCACAGGCACAGCCTCCCTCCCCAGATTTTTCCAAATTAACCCTTTCCTGCCAGGATGGAGATCCTTGGAGGCATTTTCCAGCCCTCAAGAAGAGTGAAATCATACAACCATGGCAGATTTCCTGCTGGAATCACCCCTGAGCTGAGATGCCATCCTGGCAGAGCCCAGGGACATACCTTGTAGGAGAGGTAGAACCCATCGTAGGTTCCTGTCAATTTGAGCGACTTCTCGTAGGCTTCCTCCCACTTTAAGCCTCTGTCAACGCTGATCTGAACAGGGACACACAGAGGGATTTGTAATTCCAGATGCAGGACAAGTCTGCCTCAGAAATCTCCCCTCAGCACAGCCTAGAACCAGGCAGAGACAGGTGCCCACCTTGTAGAACACGACCTGCCCGTCCTGCGGGTGCCCTGGGGTCAGGAAAACCTCCTTGCTCTCCTCGTAGATCTCATCCACTCCTGGGGCTAAATCTGTGGAAGGAGAAAAGGCTGTTGTAAAGAACATCCTCCCAAATGCACCTCCGTGGGTGTCAGGATCTGTGCTGGGTGGGGACACTGCACTAGGAGGAACTGGGATGCAGGAGACAGATCTGTGGCCACTCCTCCTTTTCCATACCAAGGATGCCCATGTCGTATTTGCCCTCCTTCTTGTCCTTCTCAATCAGGTAGTCAAAGGTGTCGGAAAAATACTGGAAGAGCATGTTCTGCTTGTCCACCTCCAAGCCCAGGATGCGGTTCAGGAATTTGGTGATGGAGCAGTCTGCAAGAGCACAGTGGGTCAGGGTATGTGGTGCAGCTGGAACCCACCAGACCCCTCCCAAAGAGCCCCCCCAGCAGCCCCACCATGTCCCTTCTGACAGCAGCCCAGTCCAAGGGCTGTTCCTGTGAGGAAGCTGGAGGGCCATGGATCTGCAGCACAGGCTGTTCCCACAGGACCTTCCCCTCAATCCTGCCCAGGTGCCCAGCAAACTCCATGAGGTCAAGTGGGCCATGACACCCCCATCTTTTCTATCTGCCCCCTGCCTTGGGCAGGAGCAGCTCCACACATACCCTTCTCCACAGAGACAGTGCCATATTTCATCTGGCTGCAGCAGATCCCCACGGAGATGAGCCCTTGCTTCATTTCTGGAATGGCAGAAGATATCATTTGCATTTTGAGGTTAAGCCTCCCATCAGCATTCCTGCAGGACTGCTTCCCCTCCAGGAACTCAGCCCCTCCCCATGCCTGGCATGGTGACTTCATAAGCCAGCAACACTTTCTCCTCTGTTTTCTCCCTCTGACCTCCTGCTTGATTCTTCCAGCATCCCAAACCTGAGACCCACCCATCCAGCAGAAACCCTGGAGCTGGTCATGTTCTTACCATGGAAAAAGGCATCCTCCCCTCTCCCGTAGCTCCTGGGCACAGGAACCCTGTTTTCTGTGTGGCTGAGGATCGTGGACAGGACCCTGTCCAGGGCTTTGGCCCCGTACTGCAGGAGGAGACCAGAGTCACACATGAGAGGAACGGACACGGGCAGCCAAGCTGGGGCTGAGGGTGTCACACACTGCTGAGGGTGACACTGCTGAGGGGACATACGCTGCTAAGGGTGTCACACACAGTGGAGGGTGACACGGCTGAGGGTGTCACACACTACAGAGAACACCGTGGCCCCAGGAAGACCACGGACAAGGCAAGAGGGAAGCAGTGTCAGTGCCTCCCATGTGCCCAGAGGAGTGCAGTACAGGCCCCTCCCTGGGGGTAGAGCACTGGGTGCCCTTCCCAGCTTCCCTTCCCAGCTCCCAGTGGAAGCAAAGGCCTCAGTGTGACCATGACTCTGAGCTCACAGGAGCTGGGAGCTAGGCTGGGGCCTGCCTAGCAATGATCCTCCTGGCTCTGGCTCCAGCTCCCTCTCCCAGCTCCTCCAACCCCCTCTCAGCCACGCTGCCCCAGCCCGGCCCTGTCACCTTGTTCTCGAAGTTGTACTTGCTGAGGTCCCGGGATTCAGTGGCCCGTCGGTCTCCGTGAGTTAAGGCACCCTGGGAAGGCAGATGGAGCAAAATGTTCTTACTCTGAGCTGTTGCAAAACACCAGGGAAGGATGGCCAAAGGCATGTCTGGGAATGTACCATGGGGAGGCACTGTTCCTCTGGAATACTGAGACTTTACCAAAGGATTTGGGGATTTATCAGAAGTGAAGAAAATGAAACAGAGGCAAACTAATTACTCCATTAATTATTTCGTCAGCTTTTTGGGAATAATGCGTGCATGCTCCAGTAATAGTGGGGAAATTGCACCATCTGGAAGTGGGTTCCTGCTTCCCTGAAATTCCTCCCAATGTCTCCGTTACGTATTCTCACTTCCTTTCCCAAATCCCTAGATACTAAAGGCTCTCTGCATTCCATGACTGCAATGCCTCAGCCAGGGGTGACACAATCCCCCCAGTTACAGTGGCCACGCTGGTGGGAGCTCTGACCCGCAATCTCCTCTGAAGAAATCAGAGCCGTGTTGGGATCACAGCTGATCTCTGCTGTGGGCACTCACCAGGCTCTCCAGGCGTTTTGCCACGATGGATGCAAACCTCCTCTCCCCTGCCAGCTCTGAGATGAGGAACACGTACTCAGGAGCAGAGACCTGGTTGGATCGGTGCGTTCGGCCTATGGGGACATGGGAACAGGGATGGAACAGGAGGTTGGGATGGGATGTCTGGAATGGGAATGCAACCAGAAAAGCCACATAATGCCCATCTTTCTCACCCTGGGGTGAGCCCAGAGCTCAGGGCTATAAACCCAGCTCTGCCAGGTCTCAGCAGCACCACTGACTGTGCCTCTGTACTTTTCCCCACAGAGACATCTCCTAAATGCACTCTGGGTTGCCACCACACCTGACCCTCCCAGGGCCCATCCCACAGCCTGGCCCACGCTCAGAGGAGGTGACAGTGCTCAGGGACACCCATCCCTCACCAAACTGCTGGATGGCCCGGTCTGCACTCCAGGGCAGCTCCAGGGTCATGTGCACTCGGCGCTTCTGGTTCTTCACCCGTCTGTCTGCCTGGAGGGAGATCCCTGAGCTGGAGGCCTCCGAGATTATCGCTACGAGCTACAGGAGAGACGAGTGAGAACAGAATGAGGTTCTGGACATGTGTTAAACAGCTTCAAGAAATAGCCCCAGGCACTGCAGCAACCCCAGTCCATGAAGAGACCTGGGAAGCTTTGTCACATTCTAGCAGGTGAAACCCATGGAGAGTTGCTGGCCTGAGGCTGGCAGGGCACAGGGAGGCACAGACACCCTCCCTGCCCTCCCCCTCTCAGCACACTCAGCCCCATGCAGGTTTTTGGAGCTCGAGCCCAGCTCACCTTTTCCCCCTGCATGAAACGCTCCTTCTCCTTCAGGTTGACGTGGTCTATGGAGAGCCCTTGCTCGGCGCGGGACTCGAACATGACGGAGCCGTCGGGCCTGCGAACCACCCGTCCCTTCCGGCCCGTCATCTGCACGAGGAGAGGGGCTGCTGCAGCACGGGGACCTACACGGCCCAGCAAGGCCTTCCAGTCATCTCCCAACTGCCTTTTCACATTGCCATGGAGAGGAAACCCTCTGCCAGCAAGAACCTTCTTCTTTTTTTATAGAATAAAAATTTTTCCTTATATGGGCACAGGTTGTCCAGAGAAGCTGTGGCTGCCCTATGCCTGGAAGTGTCCAAGGCCAGGCTGGATGGAGCTTGGACAACTGGGGTAGTGGAAGGTGTCCCTGCCCAGGGCAGAGGGATGGAACAAGATGGTCTTTAAGGTCTCATCCCACCCAAACTATTCCATGATTCTATGATTCTTTGCTGGCTCCTTTCCCTGTCACCCAGTGCCACCAAAACACACTGACAGTAGGAGTACCTCGGCCACCTTCTCTGGGCCCCCAAAATGATCGATCAGTTCATCCAAGGTGTTGAGAGGTAGCTCTTTGCCCAGTGCTTTCACTTTTGCTAGGAGGTCCTGTTTCATCTTTTCAACCTTCATCTCCCTCAGGCCCTGCAGCTCTTTCTGGGAAGGCAGCATGTGAAAACTACCTGCAATGTAAAATGCAGAAGTTTAGAGTTCCCTGGTAACTGGACATCAGAGAAGGGGAAAAAGTTATCCCAGAGGGTTTTTGGGGGCACTGTTGCTGGACAAAGACACTATGACCTGCAATGCTGAGAACAGAGTGAATTCCCTTCAGTCTTCCCCTTTCTACTGGGGGAAGGAGCACACAAGACAGATCCCTCCTGCTCACTGATCACAGCAGGTGAACATGGATCCACCTCACAAGCCCAAGTGTGACCCCAGGATAAAATCCAGCCAGGATCACAAGGCTGTCCCAAGTCTGAGGGTGACCCTGCAGGACCCAGTGCCCCCCTCCCCAGCTGTCCCAATGTCACTGCCCTGCTCACCCCTGTCCTCGCCAGTGCAGCCAAAGGTGTGATCCACGAAGATGACATCATCTGTCTCTAACACGGACTCTGGGGAGGAGGTGAAGTCGCTGTCCAGCCCCATGTCAGACTCAGTGCTGCTGTCATCACTGATCTTGATGATCCCTTGGTCACACGGGCCCCGCAGAGCCTTGGGGTAGCGGCCCCTCGGCCGCCCTGCACCAGAGAGGGAGTGCTGTCACAGCCCCAGCCCCAGCAGGGCACCAGTGCAGGACAGAGGGACAGCTCAGAGAGAGGAAGAGGAGGAATCCCAAAAGAGCTGAACCTGCCCCAAATGACAGTCTGACCTCAGAAAGACAGAGACTCTGAGGTGGGGGTGGGAATTAGAGAGGGAGGGAGAGCAGGAAGGAGAAAGGAAGAGAGAGAAAGGAAGAACAAGGCACTCCTGAGCAGGGCTGAAGTTGGCTGCACATCTCAGGATGGGCACATGGCTGGCTCTAAGCAGTGCCAGCTCCTCAAGGAAGGAATCTCCAGAGGGTGTGCAGGACATAGGAAGGTGCTGCTGTTTTGGGACACTGTTCACTTGCAGACACAGCAAAACATGCCCTCGCTACACAAGAGGGTTCATTGATCAGCTCACACAGGCTGCTGCACAACCTGCCAGTGCTGCTGTCCCCTCTTCCCCCAGTTCCACATCCCACTGGAGGAGAAATCCCAATACTCTTCTTACCTGCAACCACAACAAATAATTCAGCTGGGATTTTTTTTTTCCTCAGGACACCTTCTATGCTCTAAGTGAGGGGTTGTGGAGGACCCTCTCTGCTGCAGGAGGGGTTCAGACCAGCCAGGCCTTGTGCCATCTGTCCCCAGTGTGAACTGAGGGGAAGGGTCAGAGCAGGGCCAGTGGGGCAGAGGGAAGAAAAGCTGGGATGATCCAGAGCTGCCGTCCTCTGAATGAGGGAGCAATGAGAGATATGCAGGAGGGCAAACCAAAACCAGGCAGAGCAGCAAAATGCATGAATTGGGGAGAAGGGCAAAAGGCAGAGAAGCTGAGTGGCTGATGGGGAGCAGCAAGGCAGGAGGCAGGGGCTGGGCTGGGAGTGAGGGAGCTCTTACGTTTTCTTTTATTGCCAGTTCCTTTTTCTCTCTTTCTTTTGGTTGAAGGAAAGTGCTTCTGAATTAGTGATAGAAAGACGCCTCTGAAAGTAAGATGCAAAATTTATTCCAGCTACCAGCAACATGTGCTGGTTGTCACATACCAACGTGTGTTTGGGATAGCCTCACATTCCATGGAAGAGAGGTCAATCCACCCCATCCATGGCCACCAGCTTGGGCTCAGCCAGCCCTTGGTACAAGGTGGCTCTTGGACCTGCAGGTCATTTATGTAGCAACCAAGAAGGAGTTTCAAATGGGAAACACTACACTGGGAAACTGTTACACCAAAAATCCAGTAAGCCCCAGTGCCCCAGCCCCTCTCTATGCCCTGAGAGCACAGACCACTGTCAGGACATCCAACAAATGTTCTCCTCCAAAGTCCTCCAACTCCCTGGCTGTGGGCCTGCTTCCCACAAAACCAAGGGACAGAACATGCATCTGTATGGGTTCCAAGTCAATGTAAGAAAAAAAAAAGTCAGGAAAAGTGAAAATCAAAGATTTCTGTAGGCTGTTCTGCAAATCAAAGAGCCAATGTTTAAATGTTGATTGTATGGATGAGCCCCCAGGGCAATGGGGTGGTGCTGATTGAGCTCTGCTTAAAAAAAAAAAAAAACGAAACAACAAAAAAACCTCAAACCAAATGTTGTAAGCAACAGGTGAGAGGATGGCCATGACAACTTCCCTGGGTGAGAAAAGGGAGCTGGGAGAACTGGGGAGGGAGCTCCAGGACCCTTGCACGAGGGGCTGAAGGGTACAGTGACCACACTGCTCTCCAGAGGGACAGAGCTCTGTGACTGCAGTTATGTAACACCAGGAACCCTTGTCCTGTGTGCTGGGGTGACCCAATGGCCACTCACTCTGGAGCCTCCTGGCTGTGAAATTCCCTCATTTCCCACACTCGCCCTCCCCATCTCCCTGAAAACAGAGCCCTGGGCTGGAATCCACTCACAGGACTATGTTTATTTTTAACCCCATTTCCCAGCATCTTTAAACTGCTCCTTCCCAGCACACTCCCCTCCAGAAATCCCCCGAAGTGCTGGAACACCAGGACACACATTTGGAGGCTGAGCAGCTGCCAGGAGACACTTGGTGATCTGGCCAGGGCTGTGAACACAGAGCTCCTGCCCCTGTAGGGACAGGAGTGGGAACAATTCACACAGAGGGGGACCCCTGACAGACCCCTCCTCCTGCACTGCTCATCCAGGGGCCAGGCTATCCCCTAGACTGGATTTCTGTGACATGGAGACCAATCCAAGGGGCCAAATCACCCAAGGAGCTGCCAGACCTGCTCAGTGCACAGTCACCAAACTGTATTTGGTTTTCAGAAATGGGCTGGAGGCAGAGGAGTGACAAAGATTAACCCAAACCCCCCCTCAAGGGAGGAAAGCTCAGCCTAACCCAACTTCATGCTGCCTCGGGCATCTCTCACTGCTCCCAACTGCAGCAAAAGTCACTTAGAAGAAAACAGCTCTGCAGAACAGAGGAAACTCAAACCAATCCCAGATTTTTGTCCCCCGTCATGCTGGAACAGCCACATTCAGGGATGGGCTGGGTTTTTGGAAGGGGGAGCAGGAGCCTTGCTCTCTGCTGAACAGGTAGCACAAGTCCTGCAGCTGGCTCACTCCTGACACAGACAGCCTTCTGTTAGTTAGGAACAATGTGAGCTAAAAGCCAACTCTGATGGATTTAAACTCCTCAGACCACTCTTCCCTCTCCCTTCTCCACTGACACCACCTTGCAGCATCATCCCAGCCTCTGCCATCACAGTAAATTCTCTTGCTCATTTCTTCTGTGTCAACAGCCTCATTTTCCAGAGTCAGATCCACACAAACTACCTCTGAGCTACAATTCTGGCTCTCTTTCTGCCAATTCTTTTATGTGTGTAGAGAGTAGATCAGGCTCTTCCTGTAAGTCCGTTGGAGACTTCTAAATCCAGGATGCAGCTCCTACAGTCCCACTGAAGATACAGTGCCTCAAGGACCTCCCTGAGTGTCCCCTCCACAGTACAGGGGGAGGTGATATCAAACTGCATTTTAAGACCTGCCACTGTTCCATGCCCCAGGGTAAAGCTTTCCCCACCGCCCCTCCGACCTCCCACACACCCCACAAAGGAAGACAGGGATTTTTAACTCACTCTGCAGCAGAGACAAAGCAGTTGAGGTGCCCATCGTTCTCGTCCAGGACCTCTCTGGTGCGAGCCTCCCCCGTGGACTGCAGGCCGATGACAATGCACTGTGGGGACACAAGGGATGGGGGACATGAGGGATAGCACAGCGAGGTGCCAGGGCAGCTGCACTGCCACAGGCTTGAGGCATTTCCCAGATCTCCCCTTGGCCCCTGTTCCAGGTAAATCCATGCTGGGCCCATAGCAGGGCTCCTGAGGAAGAATCATTTCTCAAATCTTTCAGCATCAAGACCTCCCTGTGTTCACCTCACAGATGGGGACTCTGAGCACAAACCTCATTGACTGTGCTAGGAAGTTTCTGCCTAAAATCTCCAAGGTGCACCCAGAAGAAGGACAGAGCTGTACTTGAGGTGAAGGGTTTGGTACCTCTTCTAGAATTGTAGAATTACAGATTGCTTTGGGTTGGAAGGACTTTAAAGTTCATCTCATTCCAACCCCCTGACACGGGCAGGGACAACTTCACTAGACCAAGTTGCTCCAAGCCCCATCCAACCTGGCCTTGAACACTTCCAGCTTGAATATGACCCACAATCCTCTCCCAGCCCAGCCTGCCCACACAAACAGCAGGCAACACCTCAGGAGACAAGACCACCTTAAATCCCCAGCATCACTCACTGGGGAAATTTCACTCTCAGAAACCCAGACACCGCTCTTCACTCTGGAGACAAATTCAGGCTTAAAGAGGTTCGGACTGGCTGCCAAGCCAAGCAATAATTAACTTCCTTTGGTCACAGACTACAAAAAACCCCGGATGAGGCTGGTGGGTGCTGCTCCCATACCTTGTCCCTGGCCAGCTCCTCCCGGGCCAGCTCCACCAGCCGCCGCACCTTGGCGGCGATGCAGAGGTACTTGAAGAAGCGCTGGTGAGCCGACCAGAACTGACCCCACAGCGACTTCCGAGACTCCAGCCCGATGCAGTCGGCTGCCTGCTGGAACACCATCAAGGCCTCTGCCCACTGCAGATAATACCAAGAAGAATGAGTTAATATAATTCCCATTGTTATTCCTGCCATGCGGGAGGTGATCAGGAAAGTCTGAGGGTTGATAATCTGATTTGGAATCAGTGCGCATTGGGCTGAATCAACACTGGTCATCCCTTCTATCAGCACAATGCAGTTCTGCTTTGCAAATGTGGAACTTCCTAATAGAAGCACAAAAGTCTAAGTTCTTTTATTACATCAGCTGAGCATTCTGTACCTCTTTTCCTTCCTATGTTCGAGGTCACGGCCAAATTTAGGGGCCTCCCACTCTCCCAGATACCAGCGGCTGTGCCCAAAGCATGGTCAGACCTCAGCCTCCCACTACAAGGGGCCCAGCTCACCAGCTTGGCTGCCTTGTCATAGACAATCTTGTACTGCTCGTCCAGAGGGATCTCCTCAATCCTGAAGGTCACCCCAGTGAAGCTGAGCTGCCGAGCAATGTACATCCCACTGACCTTCATGTCCATGGCCACGATCTCCATCGCACCGACTCCCCTGGGAGAGGACGACAGTTGTGGCACCCAATTCAGAGCCCCAGCCATGAACCCCAGCCATGAACCTTAGCTCTGAACCCCACCTGTGTAACCCCAGTGTTGAATACCAGCTCTGAAGCCCAGCTTTGAACCCCAGCTGTGAACCTCAGCTGTGAAATCCCAGCTGTGGAGCCCCAGTTTTGAGCCTCAGCTCTGAGCCCCAACTGTGGGACCCTCCCTCTGCTCCAGGGCAGCACAATGCAAGTGCCTCTCCAGAACCAGCCTCACCTCAGCTCATGCTGCCCACACCATCCTCGGGCACTGCACCACTTCCTCACCTGCACAGGGCTGGACAGGACTCACCTCTTCTCAATTGCATGCAGGAACTCATCGAAGGCTCGGAATGGGGTTCCCTCTCCCCAGATCCCCAGGCGGCTCATGTAAATCATGTTTTTTGGCTCCGAGGCACCTGTTGGGACAGAAATCACTGTCAGCAAAGCCACAGCACTTGGGAATAGTTGTGACTCAAGTGAAGAGAACTCTGAAGAGGTTGTCATTTGCCATTGTGCCTTTGGAGACCTTTCCAAACATTGGCCTGCCTACATTCAGTGGGTAAACATCACCAAGCAGCTGGAACAGCTGGCCAGCAACAAGTTAAACTGGAAAGAAATTAATCTGACCCACCAGAAAGTTACAAGTAACATCAATGATGGGGCTTGGGGCAGATCTAAGCATGCTGAGCTCCTCTCTAGCCTTGCACCACCACTGGCCTCTCCTTACAGGATTCCACACACACTCACACCTCAGGGTGCCCCTTCAGGTCAGAGAGGACCTCTGCCACTCTCACACCCACACCGTGGGCAGAGCAGCTCACCTGTGGCACTGGCATAGACAACCCTTGCTCGAGGCAGCTTGTTCTGCAGGTCCAGCACTGCTTTGCCCATTTTGGTAGAGCTGGCGTTTTTGGCTTTGTGGCATTCATCAAATACAATCTGGAAGGGAGTGTCAGTCAAGGAAAAAGGATTTATTTTCATCCCGAGGATGGGAGCATACAGACAATAGAGCCCAGTCTCCTCACTGAACAGCCTGTCCCAGTATCAACAGGACTGACTCATGGCCCACACATGGAATCTGCTGGGTTTGCCCAGCCCTGTGCTCTTCAGACCCTAAGTCATCCACCCCTCCCTCTCCCTTCACCTCCAAGGTGTGTCTTGTAATACTGAGGAAGAGGAATGCTGAAAAGGTTAATCCCAGCTGCTTCTTCCCCTCCTCCTCTTAGCTACATCCTGGGAGGAGGAGGAGATCTGAGTGTGGGGGATTCCTGTCTCCCACAGGCACTGGGCTGCTCCCCGTGACTTCACATGGCCCCGAGCTCTTTGTTCCCTGCTGAAGCACAGTCACAAGCAGCAGTTCCTCTCTCTCTCTCTCTCTCTCCAGTTTTTGTCTCCTGGTTTTTTTAAGGATACAACTCCCTCAAAGTTTTCCCTGCACCACTCCAAAATCTGTTTTAAGCGTGTCCTGTGCTGTCCCCCGGCCTGGCTTTCACCGATCAGCGCCGAGTAGGTGGCAAAGAGGACTCCTTCTGAGGTAGCTGTGTCACCATATTTAATCTGCAGGAAGAAGAGCAGGAACACACACACACACACACACTGTGATTGCTTGATTGCTGTCCCCAGCATATCACACCCATCCCCGCCCACATTCCGTGCCACAGCCGTGCAGGACACACATTCCTGTGCTGAGAACAAATCCCAATCCGAGCTCAGGGCAGGCAAAAAAGCTGTCGGTAGCTGATGTCTTCAGTATTTGTGTTTGGCACTGAAATATGGTGATGACAGGGACTGTAAATGCCTGGAGAAGTGCCCCAGCCAATGTGTCAGCACATCTGGAAGCCTGCAGTGAACTGTGGGGACCGTGCAAGGATGTAAATTTTCTGGCAAAAAAAATGCTTCCTTTTTTTTAAGCAACAGTTTAGAGTCTTTCATTG
Source organism: Zosterops lateralis (assembly GCF_965231275.1). Lineage (NCBI taxonomy): Eukaryota > Metazoa > Chordata > Aves > Passeriformes > Zosteropidae > Zosterops > Zosterops lateralis. Next base: position 3,273,123 of record NC_139789.1, read on the forward strand.
CTTTGACCATTCCTCTAGAAAATAATTTTCTCTTTGACCAGGTGAGATTGTTGCCTGTCTCGCTACCATGGGTCCCACGTGTAATGAAATACAAGGTAGGGGGAAAAACCCTGGTCCCAAGCTGAAGAAAGTTCCATTTGAAGTTTTTTTTGGGCTGAAAACAAAATCTCTTTCAATCTCTTAATGGAGCATGTTCAGAGGTGTCAAACACTGAGATTTCTATGGACTTTGTAAGAGCTGGTTGTTCAATACCATTAGAACCAGAGGAGAGAATTTAAGTGAACTGGGAGACACTGGACAGAGCCTCAACCCCAGGCCACAACAGACACCAGTCTGGGCATCTCTGTGCTCCCTACAGCTCTGAGAAGTGATTCCATGACCAGCACTGGGAAAGGCCGGCCCGGGAGAGCAGAGCATGTCTCACAGAGATGCTCTCTCCACAGGATTCCTTAGGAATGGTGAAGAAGGTTCCAGCTCTGATGTACTTTCACTTGCCTGCAGACACTTCCCACTCCCTGCAGGGAACAGCTCTGTGCTCCCTGTGCAGCTCCACAATAAAAATAGCTGGAGCCCCGAGTGGGAAGAGCTGGCTGGGAGGGGGAACAGAGGCTCTGTTGCTGCCTGAGCCTCGTCCTGCTCCATGTGCTCAAGCACAGCCTCCAACTGCTCCCGGGGGCTGATTCCCGGAGCAGCTCTTCTCCTACCTTGTTCAGAGCATGCACAGGGATGTGGGAGGCCTCGATGTCCTTCAGGTCTCTCTCAGCATCGTACTTGAGATCATTGGATACGCTGAACCTGTGAAGGAGATGTGGGATGGTTATCTCCTCCTGGGGCTGGTTATCTCCCCCAGCAGTTGGGGCTGGGTATGTCCCCGGGGAGCCAGGGCACACGGTGATTAACAGCCACGGTGATTAACAGCTCTGACTAAAGCAGGAGGAGCTGTGCAGAGCTCTCACATCTCCCACTGCCCACACACCCCAATGTGAGATCTGACAGCCTGTCTGCCCCCCAGCACAGCCTGTGAACTGCAGCAAAGCCCCATATTCCTGGCTTTGCACCCGGGAAACCCAGGAACAACCCTCCACGACTCCAGGGAGAGCAGAGCCAGGCTTGACATCTCACCCCAAGGAGCACAAAACCTGCTATTTCACAGTGACTCACTCTCCATCCTTGCTGCAGGGGGAATATTCCCATTTCACAGGCAGCAGTCAGTCACTAAGAGGTGGAAACGACTTACCCAAGGCCACAGCATGACTCAACTCTAAAGCCAACATCAGCACTAAAGAATTCCTTACTTCCAGATCCAAACTAACTCCAAGGTCTTACGGGAAAAGAGAAAAAAAAAAACCCAACAACTTACCACAGAGCTTTTTTCCTCCCTTTAAGAAAATTTTCGAATATAATGCCTGCAACAGTCCTGCCCTTCCCGACTCCAGCACCGTCCCCAATCAGGAACCCAGCTCGCTGTCCATTAGGCAATAAAACTTCATGTTGCTGCAAAAACAAGAACAAAACTGAAAATTAAACGAGATTTGCCTTTGCTAAGAGCTTTGATGTGAGCAGCACTTAATCCTTTCACATATCTCACAGATGCATGTGCACTGCTCAGCCAAATGACAACAGGAAAGGTCAGGGGTCATGGTCAAGCTCGCAAGTGGCAGTTCATGGGAAAGGCCCCCCAGAATGTAAAGCCCTCTGCAAGAAAAGTTCAGGGTTCTTGCCTCTTATGGAAACAGACACCATAGAAGTCCCTGGCCTCAAACAATCTCTCAAAAGGCATTTAAAATGCCAAAGGAGTTCCATCACCCAAATTCCAGTCAGTTTAAAATACATGTGAACACCTGTCCCTGCAAGAGGCACTTTCCTTCAGGTGTGGGACACCTGAGGTGTAGGAGGTACCTGGCAGGCGTAGATGATGGCTTCCAGCTGTAGTGCAGACAGGGAGCCTTTGTCAGCCACAGAGTGGGGCAGGGAAAGGCTGTAGGTGATGTCAGGTGGGGGGACACTGGACAGGGTGCTCGTCTCAACCACCAGGTCAGGATGGTGCTTCCCAATCTTGGCTACATGACAAGAGAACACAGGTCAGTCGAGGTCTTTCCTCCCAGGGGCACCTCCAGAGCTCATCATCCAGCCAGAGCTCACGGCACTGCAGAGTTCTCCTAGAAAACCACAAGCCTGGGAGGTGCCACAGCAAACACACAATTAAATTAGGTTGGTCCACAATGAAGTGAACAGAACTTCCCAAGGCAACACTCACACTTTGAAGGGATATATTCTGCATAGGTCTCTGTCTGCCCCAACTCTTCTGTTTCCTCCTCCTCACCTTCATCTTCCTCCTCTGCAGGAGCCTGAGACTGAAGAAAACAGCATTGACCCAATGTTAATGTTCTTGCTGAGCTACAGACATGTGTGGTGCTGTGCCTGGCCTCAAACTGCCACTGAAACCATGCCCCAAAGCCACAACCCCCCTAAACACAATCCATCTCATTCCCAGACTAAGGAAAGCCATCCAGAAGCAGTGGGAGCCCACCCCAGGGGCTCCAAGAGCTGCCCAAATGTCTGGTTCTCACCAAACTGGGGAAAGATGTTTGCACCACTTTTGGCATGGGCTGTAGGGTCATGTGAACCCTGCCCAACCTGCCTTGAGCAGGCAGCTGGCCCAGATTTACACCCAGCACTTGTGCCCACAGCAGAGAGCAAAGTCCTGAGAGCCCCGAGTGTTCCTGAACACAGAAAGCTTCCCCTCTGGGAAATGTAACACATTTCTGGGAAAGGGCAGGGACTTGTGCCTGTCTTGCCTCACTCCCTCTGAAGGGAAAAAGGTCAGCACTGCTCCCTCCAGCACTGGGATGTCACCATGGCTCTCACCTGGTAACTACTGAGGAGTGGGGTGTTGGGGACAGCAGAAACGTGGTCACTGGAGCTGTTCAGGCCAGGGAACGGTGTGCTGGGAGAGAACAGCTGGAACACAGAGGGTGCAGGTGAGGAAGGGCAAACATAGAGAGGCACCAACAAAGATCCTTGGACACTGTGATCCCTGGACCACACAGCTTGCCAGGACAGAGTACCCAAGACACTCCACAAGGAGAGAGCTCCCAGGATACTCCGGGCTGAGGAGATCCTTTGCTCCCACACAAACAAATTCACCCTGGAATTTCCCGACAGAGAGCAAGGTCAGGCCAGCAGCTCATGGCACTCAAAGCAATCAGCAACTCCAGGAGCAGCACTACTCCAAGTTTACAGCCTGTGCAGAGCGCCAGGCTCAATGACAGACCCATGCTCCACCAGAGAAAGATGGGAAGTTCTTAGGCATAAACACTCCTATTTTTAAACAAAATTTAAGAAAAATAAAAAGAAGAAAGAAAAAACCCACCCTCCATTCCTGGAAGCCTGAGTCAGAATTACCAGAAGGAAGCTGGACAGAAGAACTCTTTTCTGTGCCAGCAAATCTGGAGTGCAGGTGAAACATCCCCACCTACAAATCCAAGCTCAGTTTGGTCTTGGACAGGAGAAAGGCCAGGAGCTGCTGGAAGGGCAGGATGTGTTCTCGCAGCTCCAGCAGCAGGAAGCGAATGCAAGGCTGAGTTTGCATCACAAAAATCCCCAAAGCACAAACCTTTGCTACCCCGACCCAGCTTTGGCACTCAGCATTCCACCTCGGGAATCACAGAGGAAGCAACAGGAACAACCTTGGCTGTAAGGAGCATTTCCAAACCACCCACACAGGTGAGAATGTGCTGTGAGGGCCAAAGCAGGTGGGAGCAGGAGCTGCAGTGGGAGATGGGGCATCCACCTGTACAATTCCTGACTTTCCCTACCCTCCTTCACCTCCTGGTTTGATTTTCTCCTCCTTCTGCGCTAAGGGCATCCAGAGAAGAGGAACACAGATCCATGAGAGCACAGGGCTGGAAGCAGGAGAAAGACTGACAATTGCACAATCACAGCCTCGCTCTTACTCCTGCTTTCCTCTCTGCATTATTCTCCATTTTGTCCCACCTTGCCGTGAGTTCCCTGGGAAGGGAATCAGTCCCATGTGGCTGCCAAGCCAACCTCCCTCTGTGTAAATCCCTTCCCTGGGTTCTGAGCTGGGAGAAGGCTGCTCACATCTTTAACATACTGTGAATGAGCAACAAAAAACTGCATCAGCAGCTCACAGATTCCAGTCACAGACTTCCAAGGCTGGGCTGTGTTTCCCAGCCTTAAAAACACTGGGAAAGTGTGAGATGGATGACAGAAAATACAATGTATGACAGGGACTATTTTTAAAAGGTTATTTCACAACTCCATTACAATCAAAGCTGTTTTGTCTGCTGCTTCTGCAAATATTTCAGAGGGTGGCAGCTCTTCCCTCTCTGCCCGTTCCTGAGTGATAAACAGAGCCAACATATCGGATACAGCTCCTTTCCTTGGGATAACAGCCCTCCCCACAGGCACATGGAAGCACTTCTGTGTCCAGCCCTTTCCACTTTGATCCCAAACCACCTCCAGCTTCAGCACTGGGCATCTCAATGCAGGGATTCTCAGCGACCCAGAAATGTTTATTTTTAAAGAGCACAAAGCACAAGGCTGTTCCTGTACCTGGGATCTACAGGTGGGTCACCCCCAGGATGCACCCAGCTTGGCTCCTGGGATGTCCCACACATGAGAAACTGGTGTTCCTGCTCTGTCTGGGTCCCTGAGACAAAAGTTCTGGAAAAATTACACTCCTGATAACCCAGCAGCGGGCTGTGGGTCAGAGCTGGCTGCACAGCCACAGCTGAAGGATGTCCTGGATCACAGGAATCAGGATGTAACGTGACTGATGTTCCACCACTGTAGCTTAGTGACTGCTCTGGCTGCTCAAAAGACAAAATTCCTGCAGTTCTATGGAAAACTACAATGGTGTGGTGACGTGGGGAGAGACAAATGTAAGCTGCTAATACCCATGTACAGAGGCCAGTGGTGAATCAATTTGGCAGTTCTTTCACCCAGTGTCCTGGTACATGGTGCCACTTTCATGCAAAAAAATGAAACCAAAATCTCCTGTCCAGGATGCACCTCACTGACACCACCTCAGGAAATGTTACTCAGTTAAAAAACAGCCCAAAAAGGCAGCAACCCCACCCCAACTGCCTCAGCAAACACAGATAAGACAACATTTAAAATTAGCTGGTGATTCCTTTCCAAAGGAAGTCGTTTATAAACGGAATTCCAAGGAGTTAATTGGCCTTATCTGAGCCCAAGAGCTCAGCAGGACACAAGGGGCAAGGGCAGGACGTGAGGAACAGCATGGGACACAAGAGACAGGGAACATCACAGAGACAGGGACTCTGCTGGAGATCCTGCTGTGCTCACACAAGTCAGTCTCACACTTACACAACCTTTATTTCTCCCTTGTTTTCTTCACGCTGGATTTAGAACAACATTTGCCAGTAAGTTTTTGTTGTGCACTCCACAGACACAGAACTCCGGGATTTCCTAGGCATTGAAGGTCTCAAACAGAGTTCACATGTTTGGAAAGAGGCCACCACAGAATGATTTCTGCAGGGATTTGGGCTGCTACATAAAAACCCAACAATAACATGAGAACCAGAGCAATGTGGCTCCTCTGTCCTGGGGGATGTATTTGCTCTCCAGCATTTTTAACCATCCAATTTGCAAGCCTGGGATTAAAGTCTGCAGCCATTTCTTGCATTCCAATAGCTCAGCTGTCTTCCTGTTGCCCCAAACTGACAAGTTCCAACTGGTCCAAGGCTTGCAGACCGCTCAGGGAAGCACAGTCAGACACTGAGCACAGCAGAACCTCAAAATGTAGCAGTGACCACCCCAGTCACCTCCTGGAGTAGCCACTTTGGGTGTTTTTCCCTCCTTCCTCCTAAGAGAGTGACCTACAATGGAAATGTGAGGCACAGATGGACAGGCACTGCAAGAGCTGAGACCCAGATCCAGTGGATGTGGCTCCAACAACCTCCAGAGCCAGTTGGTGCCTGTGGTGCCCCTGTCAGACCCCCAGATGAGGCAGAGCAGAGAGCAGAAAGCTGGTGAAAATGCCCCAAAATGCCCACAATCAGCTGATGCTGAAGGACTGCAGGGAGCTCCCACACCCCACAAGACTCCGGGATGTAAAAGCTTGCAGGGACTTGGACTCACAAAGTAAACACAAATGGTGAGTCTTAAGTTGAGACAGTTATTTAGTCATTGTTAGTGAACTATTTGCCCTGGTGAACAAACAAAAAGTGCTGCTGTGGGGGGAAGTTAATGATCAATGTCAGGGTGGTTTTCCTGGAGTCCTTCAGCACTCCTGAGGACCCTGGACCTGCTGTTGAGGGATAGATCCTCCTCAGGATGCATCTACCTGCCACAGCTGCCAGGAGAAAGAGCCACTGCCTGCACTACACTCTGGAAGAGTGCATGAACCCCTCTGAGAGAGGATTCCCTCCTGCTTCCAGGAGACTGAGCACCACTTCACCCCTTCCCTCCTCCAGTGAAGTTGGGAAGAGAGGAATAACATCACCACATCTCAAACTTCACCCTAAAGAACTGGGTTGGTTTTTTAACTCCTCGGTAAAACCCCCATGGGATGAAGCCTGAGGTACCTCCTGCCTGCTGGGAGGACAGGAAAGGAGCAGCCCCTACCTCGATCTGGTTCTGCTGCGGCGTGTTCACATCCCATAGTGTTGGCACGTGGTTCAGGCTGTCAGTGGGCAGGAAGTCCTTGGGATCTGCGATGTCCGAGAGGGAATCCGGAGGGGACGAGAAGATGGAGTTGCTGTTGGGGAGCTCATCGAGGTACGAAGAATCCTGGAACAGAGGCATGGCCATGGTTGGAGGAGGCAGGATGAGACCAGAGAGCTCCTTCCTCATTCAGCCAGCAAGATCTAAATTCTTGCAGTTCAATGTCAGCTCTGCTACTTTGCACCCCACAGATCCCAGAAATTAACCTGGAACTGAGGACACGCTCTGTGGGACTGCTTGAAAATCTGTTTCTTGAAAAGGCAGGAAAAGCCCTGGCCAGGAGTGTGGGTACACGGTCAAGGCTGACTTGGCCTGTGCACATCCCTGGACCATGGACAGGGAGAGAGAGGAGCATCTAACGAGGCATTGCTCGACTCCACTGTGTGCTTGATTATAAAACGTTGCTGAGGGGTGCAAAGGCTTCAGCTTGACCCCAAAGGACTTGCAGATTTCACTCATGTGCAGGAGCCCTCAGAGACCCAGCTACACCAGATCACAGTGCAGCTATTTCACTGCAATTTCCAACATGGCACTACCTGGAGCCTGTGGGAAATATCCCTCTCCTCCTGGCAGGTTGTGAGCACATGAGGCTGCCAGGAGCAGGGGAAGGAGTGCTGGTGTCACCTGGATTTGAATCTACGTAAATCCAGACAGATGTACCAATCCTCTTCCCAAGGGCCAGCCCCAGCCTGGACAAGAAACATGCTTCAGCAACAGGGACCAGCCTCTGCTCTTGTTCTTTTTTCTGGTGACTGGGCTGGATGCTTTGCAACTCTTTTATTTGGTGCCAGCCCAGTGATGCTCTTGGTTTGAGTCACAAAGACTTTGGCTCAGAAAGAGCCTTTAATCCCCTCCCTGACATCAAGCCCAGGCCTGGTTTCCCTGTTTCTGGGGGCAAGACCCAAGAGTTGATAAGCACTTCTTGCTCTGCATTCTTCACTGTGGCACAGACCCTGCCCCTTCCCCAACACCATCCCATCAACTCAGCCCTCCTCCCACGCCAAATGGCATTTTCAAATTTTGTTAAAGCAGAAAAAACTTGCTGTTAATTAAAACCAACATACTTCCAGCACCAAACTCCAGCACTCAGGTCTGGCTGGAGATGAACCTCTCTCCTTGAGGGAAGGGCAAATGGACCAACAGGTCTGTCTTGGTGGCCCCACAGATGCTCCCAGCATGGGTGGGTCTGTGGTTGCTCACAGCCGTGTCACAGCCAGAGCACCAGGGTAACCCACCAGGCTGCTGCCAGCAGAGCCAGGGGCTGCTACAAGAGGAGTCGCTGCTCACTTCCAGTAAAGGGCCAATTTCCCACTACAGGCAGAAAGGCAGCCAAAGACTCTTAAAAGTCACTCAGCCCTGCCTGACATAAACTCACGAGCAGCTGAGCCTGGCCCTGCTGTTCCTGAGGGCTTCAGGCCAAGAGCTGGGTCAGACTCCCCCGACTGCTATCAAAAGTTATGGGCTTGTAGTGTTTAAACCACTGGGAAACGTGCCCTTCCCCTTCTGCCCGGGGATGTCTCTGTTTGGCCAGAGTGTGCCCTGAAGCCATCAGTGCAAGTGCTGGAAGCACTCCAGCAATGGCAGGTGTGATGTGGGGAGTGTGGATTCCTCAATTACCAACTGGTGGATCTAAAGACTCAGGGAGCGAGGGCAGCACGTTCTGGGCAGCTCCTGCTCTTGATATTTCTGTGGCTATTTTAGGATTACCCAGAAATCAAGGCACATGGATTTATCACCTTGGAATTACGGGACCTCTGGACTTTCCTTCACACTCAAGAAAGCAAAACAACACTTGGATGGGTCTGGCCGTGGCCAGAGTGAGTGGCCTGTGCAGGGGCCAGATGGTCTCAGATCCCACCCGGTCCCATTGCTGGGTGGGATCCAAGCAGGGTTTGTTCACCAGCAAAGGGCACTGGCAGAGGCTGGGGAAGGAGGAAACATCTGTGTCGTGGCAGGGGAGGCTGTGGGGCAGCACAGAGTGGCCATCAGGGTCCCAACAATAGGCAAGGGCTGGGCTGGAATAGCAACAGGATATGGGAAAGCCTCATGACCCAACCTGAGACATTCCAGCAAACGTCACCCAGCCCCTTGCACCCTCAGGGAAGACTCCAGCCCCACCACTGGGCTGAACTGGGGAGAGGAAACCAGCCTCCAAGGCAGAGGGAGGACAATACCCCTCTTGGAAGTGATGCAGTAATCCCATCCTCTGCCAGCATTACGAGGCATTAGTCACAAACTTCCAGAGTCTCTCATTTGTCTTAACTAATTGCATTAACTAAAGAGCACTAAAGTTAATCACCTGCCAGCTTCCCTGCCCCAAGAATTTCCACCACCACCTCTGTGAATTTATCAAACTCAGGGTAACTGTTTAACACAAGACCACGGATAAATAACCACAACCAGTACAAACCATGGCTGGACTAATCACACCACTGGTTTATCTGCTGCAAATGGGAGCAGCTGCCTTGGTGACCTCAGGGAAAAGGAAGGACCATCACCTCAACCAAAAGCTCAGGGTCAGCTCAGGCACTTGGGTTTGAAACATGTAATTTTGTCCCTGTATCAGATGGATTACCAGAATTTAAAGTTTTTCTCATTAGAAGCTTCAGGTTCTACAGTAATAGCACTTCTGTTTCAGTGGAAGTCAAATTTCTGCACCAGATGGAAGTTGTCCTGACAGGCAGAATCTTTATTTCAGATACTTTTCTGCAACAGTTTTTTACATAAATAAATTCCTGGAATTCAGCATCTCAGTGGCATCCCCTGGACTGGCCCAGCAGGTCCAGGCCTCTTCTGAGCCAAGGACCCAGAGCTGCAGGTGGATCTCAGAGCAGAGGATGACCTGATGCTACTGTGGCACATGGTACTTCTGTCATTATCCCAAAACTGAGATTATGAAACAATGATCTCCCTAGAAAAGATCGGAAAAAAATCAGGGTACCCCAGCCCAGACACTTAATCTTTCTCCAAGCCTCTGGGAACAGCTCAGCTCCCTCAGTCAAAACAAAATGTTAAAAATAATGAAAGAACAGGTGAAGTCTAAATACAGACAGAACAAGCATCCTAAAAATATTTTTTTCCATCAAGCCATCAATAGAAATGGTTTATTTTCTCACAATCCAGACAGTGAGGAAACAGTGTCTGCAGAGCAGCTCTGGATGACTGCACTGCAGAGCACCCAAGTGAAGAGGGGGTTTATTAAAAACCCTCTCTCTATACCCAAATACACACCCACAACCACAGCCACGCTTCCAGCCAAGAGAGATTTGGCACCTCAGAAGTCACAGATTAAAAGCAAATTATTATTCAGGAATGACCAAATCAGCAGCTGCAGATGGTCACTATAAAATCTTTTAGCTGACAAACCCCAAAGTCTGTCTAAATTTGGGGGAATAAACTGGCAGTGTGGAGGTTTTAGCTCTGGCTGGATGGTTCTCCCCTCACATCCTCCACCCCGCATCAACTTTGGAAACAAAACCCCTCAAAGCCATCACACCTACACAAACACACAGATCAACACTCAGACAGAGCTCCTTTCCCTCCAAATTCCACACTCAGCGACGGAGTTCTGACTGACAGGAATGCAGGGTCCAGCAAAACAGAAATCACATCTTCGGGACAAAAAAAAAAAAAAAAAAAAATTTAAAAAAATTAAAAAAAATAAAATCTATTCCCGGTACCAAACGTGGAGAGGTGTCACTCCCAAAACTCTGCAGCCACTGCACAACTGGGAGCGTCCAAATGCACGAGGAACTTCACCGAGGAGGAGGAGGAGGAGGAAAAACCCAGAAAAAAATGAGGTTTTACCTTGAAAAGAGACGGGAACTTCAGCCAGAATTGCATTTGGGACATTTTAGAGCAGCATTCGGGGGGCTGTCGGCGAGGGAAGCAGCGGCAGGGGGAGGGTGCTCAGCGGAAAGTGGAGAAAGGTCCATTCACGGCCCGGGCTCATCGGGGGGCTTTAAAAGCCAACATATGCAGCAGCCAGAGGAGGGAAAATGGAGACTCAGGCCCCGGCAGAGCTGTCCTGCGCCCGGAGATTTGCATAGACTGTTTAGTCACGACGAGAGGGCTCTTACTTCCTCTAAGTCCAGGGCTGACTTTCAGGAAATGATGCCTGCTTGGTAAGTCAGTGAAATTACTGGCAGTGCGAGGAGAATTACTGTACGTGGTGTAATCCAACCACAGAGCACAGTAAACAGCGCCAGGCTCTGCAGAGCCAGAGGGCTCCGGGCTCCCTCTGCTCCCCTTCCCGGCCACCCAAAGCCAGACTTTGACACCCCTGGTAGCCCCTGCTCTGGGCTGGGGGTCCTGCCCTCCTGGCCCCCTCCTCTAATTTCAGGGCTCAGGTAAAGTGGCCGAAGTGACAAAGCTCATGAGGAGTGTTCCCACGTCGGTGCCCCCCCAAGAGCCGTGTGCTCTCTTTGTCTTTGGTGTCTGCCCCACCCCAAATCCAGCCTTTAGAAATCCAAAGGAGTGGCCCCGTTCTCTTCCCTTTCCTCCCCGGATCGCTGTTATTTCCCAGGGACCGTTGCTTTCTCTTTCCAAGGCTGTCCCTTTTTAACTTTAACAGTTTAGATAACAGAAATAAGCAAAATTTCTGGTGGGGAAGAGAAAAAGAGGCGTCTGAAAGGGATATAAACTTAATGAAAGTCTCCTCCGGTGTAACTGGAGATTAAAGGAATCACCCAAAGAACCCCCCACCTTCCGGAAAATCCCTGGGAACTGTTGTGTTTGCTCTGGCTGCAAGAGGCTCCTGTTTGCTCTTCCCTGGCAGGGCTGGTGGCAGCCCGGGAGCCGGGCTCTGTCCGCGGGGTCAGTCCCAGTTTGCCCAGCAAACCCAGCAGTGCATGTGCTGGGAATGGGGAGGGAGAGGAGCCCTGACTGCTCTGAGTCTCCCCATCCCTGCCCTGAGTGTCCCCATCCCTGCCCTGAGTCTCCCCATCCCTGCCCTGAGTCTCCCCATCCCTGCTCTGAGCCTCCCCATCCCTGCTCTGAGTCTCCCCATCCCTGTCCTGAGTCTCCCCATCCCTGCTCTGAGTCTCCCCATCCCTGTCCTGAGTCTCCCCATCCCTGCTGCCGGTCCTTCCAGGCACCCATGGCATGCACAGCTCGTCCCTATTCCGTGTTAGAGCCAGCATTTGGTGCCTGCTGCTGTGGCTGTCACTGCTGAGGCAACTCCTCCCGGGGCCTCCTGCCGGGAACAGCTGGAAAATCCCGTCTTTATCAGGCATTCCTCAAAAAAACAGAACTTTGGAGTGAAAGAAGGCACGAAGTCCCAGCAGGCTCACAAGAGAGGTGAGTAGACCAAGCCCTCCAGGGAGAGAGTGGAGTGAGTGAATTCTGCTTTGTGCCATCAGATGAGGAAGGAGGATGGGCCCCTCCAAGGAAACCTCGCCAGGTATTGAGGCTGGAAAACCACCCACAGGGCAAAAGTCTGCAGCAGGGCTTGTTTCCAAGGGCAGAACACTCTGCAGCACTGTGGCTCCACAGGGACTGAGACACCAACAGTGAGGATCCACATTCCACCCTCAACATGCCTAGCCTAGGGGGTTTTCTCAGTAAGCAAATGGGAAAGAAAAACACCTTTTCCTTGGCACAACTGCAGCTATGGCAGGGTCTGCAGTCACAGATGGGGCTCCCAGGAGGAGGTGGAGAATCTGCTGGACTCTCCCTGTTCCCAGGACCCATCTCACCTCCAAAGGAGGCTGCAAGCAGCACCTTCCCAAGAGCCAGCAGAACGTCCTGCAGGACTACAGTGACAACAGAATTTGGTTTCTGTGGGCAGCAAGCTCAGGGTGTAGAAAGGCTGAGGGTTCTCAAGGCTGCTTTTCTCTGAATTTACTGTATTTTTAAGTGCAGGCTCTGCTGGCCCATGGGGCAGGTGCTTTAATGACATGTGTGGAGTGAAGAGGCCAAATTAATTTCTGTAATGTCTTAATTAGCAGCTTGCTGTGTGACCTTGAGTGAACCACTATGTCCTGCCCGAGCCAATCGAGGTCTCGCAATTTGTGCAACCTTTGGAAGGGCAGGTGGATTATTTCCTCTTCCTGTTCTGTCAGTGAGGCAAAATGCAGACAAGAGAGACCTGCGCTGCCCAAGGAAGTGGGAACACAGCACAGACACCCAGGGCTGCTGCATTGATTTTGCAAGACCACAGCAGTGTAATCACCACGGGGAAGATAAACCACTGTGGAACCACCACCTGGAATGTTCCCAGCCTGTCCAAGGGGAGAGGCAATCCTGCTCCCCACAATTCACCCAAGAACACGTGTGCTGACAGACAGGGACAAGGAAAGCAGAATTAATCCAGCACTCACATCTGATTTATCCTCTTCCAGCCAAGTCCTGGGAGTCGCTGTGCTGGGGAACTTTCTGCACCCCCTGACTCAGACCAACTCTGCTTTGAATTAAAGCATCTATTTTCAACCACGTCCCCATGGTCTGCTGTTGGATTCTATTACCAGCTCTTTTAAGAGCACTGAGCGTTTCAGACTGGCTTTTCCCGCTTTTGTTGGCTTTGGGAAGAGAGGAGGCAGGGAATGGTGCCTGCCAAGAACCTCAGAAGGCAGATCTTCATCCCTCCTGCCCAGTGTGGACATCGCTGCTTGGAGGCACCAACACAGATGAAAACTATCAAGAGTGGAATGGGGGGGATATCTGAGCCCTCCAGGTTCTTTTACCCCTTTCCCCAGAGCCACAGGCATCAGAGGGGGCTCCTGCAATCCACTGACAACAAATGACACCTCAAAAGCTGACTTATACCTCCCTTCCTCCTGGGAACCAGCTCAGGGTGCCTCAACTGGAGCACCCCAAGCATTTGTCAGTGCACAGTGAGTTGTTATAACCACAGCCTTCACTTTCCTTACCCCAGGCCTGCAGGATGTGTCAGGTATCTCACCCAGAGGGGTTATAAAGTGTTATTACATCAGCCCAAACCCCAAACCTGCAGTGTAGAAACAAAGACACGAGCACGCAAAGCCACTTGTTCTCCCAAGGCCAAGAGCCAGGTAACTGCCTGCAAATGGATTTTAATGTCTGTGTTCCCTGTAGACATGACTCCAAGACAGCAACAGAAGTTCCAGGACGTTTCTTATTCCAGGAAACTCTTTGTTTCAGCCACAACCAAGTGTTCCATATAATTTAATAACTGTTGCATTGATTTCTCCTAAATCACCACAGCTCTGTGCGCTGCAGCACTTCTAAAAATTAATACTTTTTTTAAGAGCAGGTTAATTTCTCCTCCTGCTTTAACAAGGAAGATTAACAGGAGATTGAAAGGGGCTGGTGGTGAGGGGAGGGCTGGTTTATGATTAACACGTGTGGTCAGGAGCCCCCATCCAGCACAGCAGATCAAACAAGGCTGTAACTGCATCTTTACAGTGTTACTGAAGGTGACTTTGCCCGGGAGCAGCCAATTCCTCCTGGCCCACAAGATAAATCCATCTGGCCTGACCTCCTCCTTCCAGCCCAAGCACAACCCCCGTTTTAAGAAGGGGACCAGAGTTCCTCCCAAAGCATTTACACCCAGAGCTGCTTCACTGAGGGGAGAAGGGGGATCTGCAGAGTCCCCTGCACACCCACCATGTCTCCAGCTCCACCTTCCCCTGGAGCTGCTCCCCTTCCCAGGTTTATTTCCCAGTGGACCTCAGGGCACACAAAGTCAGCAAAGTCCTGTTCTGGAGCCACAAGTCGCACAAAATTAGGCAAAGGGAACACTGCCAGCAAAGGCCATCAAAGATAACAGAGAGCTCAAGGAAAATAGGCAGAGTCTGTGTTTTAACTAATTCTAAACTGACCACAGCAGTGAAGTTCAAAAAAAAAAAAATCTGTGGTGGCCAAGAGGAGCAGGTATTACATAGCAGGAGTGCTCTTCTAGAGCAGGATGCTTTGACTCTACAAGGCTCTGGGGACAGGCACAGCTCACAGGGACAGCACAGGCCAGAGGATAAATTAAATCCTCCTGGATTCAATGTTTTATTATGGCAATTAACAGCTCTCACCAGTGTCACAGGACAACACCACCATGGTCACAGTGCCTTTGCAGAACTGCTGCCCACGAGTGCCAGCTCCCAGCTCAACAGCAGGAATAACCTGAGGCTGCAGGAATAACCAGCAGGAAGGGAGGGAAGCAATAGAAACTAAACCCTGCTTCTCTCAGGACTGTGATTTTGGTGGGCAGTCTGTGGACTTTTCCATAAGGAGATGGCACCATGTGGTTGGGATGAGACTTTGGCTGAAGACAACAGTTCCCAAGACCAGAAACACTGTCAGACCCAACGTGGCCTCCCAGAACTATTTTCTGAACCTCTGCTGAAGCCACTTGTTTATATAAAACATGCCAACAGATCGGCAAGGATGAATCACTCAGGAGCAAGCCAGAACCCAAGAATATTGTGGAGGAAACAAGTTCAAGTTCACATCAGGCTGTTCTGGCCATGCAATGGCTGCTCAGCAAGGTGAATGGTTCAGCTGCAGAAAAACTCCCAGAGCCACTAGAAAATGTGGCAATTCCCACTCTCAGCACTCCCAGGTCAGCAAAGCCTTTGCATTCTGCAGGACCAGGACTCCCAAAACAAAACATGGAAGGATGAGGAGAGGAAATGCCAATGCCAGAGGAAAAAGCACCAGAACTCTCCAAACTCTACAGCACATGGAAAATCACTGCCACCAGCAGAAATAGTCTGCTACACAAATGCCTCAATCAGTTGCTCTTTAGATCTTTCAAATCTTTCTTCATTATTCTCCAAAATTCTGGATTCTGCTACAGGAACAAAGCCAAGAGAACAGCCTGTATCCATGTGTGGAGGCAACACAAGTCTTCACACAAGCAACTGATCCATTTTGCCTGCCCAAGGGCCACAGATTGGATCAGGAATCTCTTACCAGCATCTGCAGCAGACTCCTCATGCTGCCCCTTGGGCTCCACTGCTCCATCTGGCATGGCTGGATCAGCCCTTGCCACTCCTACCATGGCAGCAGTAAAGTTTGGAAAAGACAGGTACTTTCCTGTACAGCCACCTGGAAAGATGGAACCACCCAGCTGCTCCCACCCCTCCTGGATGGCATTTTTCAGCTTTCCAAGCCAAATGTTAATATTTAACAATTTGGCGTCTGGGACAATGAGAAATCAGTAAAGTAGAAAACATTGCTGAAGAAAGGGCTGGAAAAGCTTCAGGAAACTCCCGGATGGGTCCAGACTGATACCACTGTTTCCAGTTCAGGGCCTGCTGCTCCACCACAGCCAGGCTCCAACTCTGCCTCCTGTGAGCAGATCTGCAGCTTTTCTCTGGATGAGCAATATCTGGTGGCTCAGAGACCCCTGGGCTTTATCCATGATTTCCATGTCAGTGCTTAGTGCATCCTCATCTTGGAGAGCACCAGAAGAGACCATGCAGGGGGCTTGGAAGTCCAAAGCTGAGTGTTCAAGAATGCTGACCTGGCTCCATGCTGCAGAATGAGCTGTTAGAGGATGACTGGAGCCTGAAATTCCTCTTGCAGAGACAGCCCCACAGGTGAAATAACCAAGTTCCTTGACTGCAGGGAGCTCCAGACACGCCCCAGCCCTGGGAGTTACCATCTCCAGCAGGGAACTTCAGCTTGGAAAACAGAGCTCTAACAAAGCCTGATCACTGCCCTGTTCTGTTACCTGTGGGATCTGCAGGGACCAGAGCACAGGCTCACAGACAATCCATGGAACAGGACAGGAGAGCACCAAAAAGCTGCTCTGCTCCTCATGGGAGCACATGGCACTACCTGGTGGTACAATACCCCAGTGAAGGAACTGGTTTGGCTGTGTTAGGTTCAGAGGACACTTTGCTGTGTCCATACTGGAGGCAGAACACCTGCAGGCACGTTGCAATAGGTGCAGTATCGCTACAGAAAGGAAGAGTCCAAACAAAAGCCCATTTGCCTAAAATCACCTCACTCCCATCCATGGCTTCCTTTCCCAAAGGATAAGAGCAGCACATGAATTATTTCTTGCTCTGGGAATTATTTGAGGTCATTCACTCTTGCTTTGTCTCACAGCTTCCTGCTCTTTTCTCACCCAGCCAACACAAAGCATCTCCTTTCACAAAGAACCTCCAAAACTCTACTCCTCCAAGCTGGCTGAGATCAATTTCTGTGATGCAGCAGGGAAGGAAGCTGACTGACCACTGAGATACTAGAAAATACATAAGTTTAAGAAATAATTAAGCCATTTTCCCGTTGAACCCATCAGCCAAACCCCACCAGACCTGGAGGTGAGACCTATGGTGGGGACCCCTTTCCCCTTCCCATTGCAGCCTGGTAAATGGTCTCATGAGTTGATGAGATCACCTTTCTGCCTTGTTCCTCCCACAATTAATTCTGCAGGAGGCAGACATCAATGCTCCTGTGATTCAATTATTTATCTGGTTTAATCTAGCCAGAAAACCCTGAGAAGCAGCTGCCCAGTGGCTGCCCATGTGGGTCCCTGACATGAGGCACGGGGAGCTGGATGGGGGGACCACACCAGTGGCCACCTCAAAAAGCACAAATCCCCAAGACCTCCTCATCCTGCAAATCTGTAGAAATCAGAGTCCTAAGAAGGGTCAAAACCTCTCTTCGGCCATGCCAAAGCCAAAACACAATGAGGAGGAATTTACACATACACAGGCAGGCACCAATGTCTGTATTAATTCCTAGAAAGGATATAGCCTGTCCCTTCTTTATTGCAAAGTCAGCTCTGTCACATCAACCACTTGTAGTTTTTACTGACTAATCTTACCGTAAGATGTTGCCAAAAGCCAGTGCAGCATTCCTGAACATCCATGGAAAGAGCCCTTCCCACCCAGAGAGGTCCCCAAGGTGAGGGAGCTCTGGGTCCCCAGAGACACTGAGTGACTTTGGGTCACTGTTCACTCCTCCCACACTTCAGTTCTGCAAAAACTCATCTGGCTCCACTCTTGGAATGCTGGGCACTGGGTTGATGTAATCCCTAAATATTCACTACACAGGAATCCACCATTTGTAACCAGTGAGGAGGAATATGAAGCACAAGAGCATTCTGGGAGGGAAACAACTGAAGAGTCTGAAGCGTGTTCAATTCACACTCTGGGACCCTCCTGCAGCCAGGACCACCCCCAGTGTTTAGGCCAAACACCCCTTTAAAAGATAAAAGCAGTTTTACCATAGAGAAGCTCCTATCAAACCATGGACACCTTTCAAAATCCTGGTGTCAGAGGACTGATCCCAACTGCACACAATTCTTCTCCAGGGCTGGACAAATTTATCACCCACTTCTTCCTTTTCTCTCAGTAAGACAACACTGAAAAATAACCCCCAGCACTCCAAAGGCCCATTTTTCCCCAAAGACATCAGGAACTCTGCACTTACCTGAGGAAAACCCCCATTTTTTGGAAAGAAGTCACTGGGGTCCACAGTTGCATAGTTTGTATCTGGGTAATGTGATGTGCTGATGGAATCCATACAAAAATCCTGAGGGGAGTTAAAATATTGCCTGTAAAGAAACAGGAGAAACAGTTACTCCCTGTCAGTCCTCAGCACTTCTCAGGTCACTTCAGCCTCTGGCAGCAGTGAAGCTGAAACTTCAGGATGTCACATATAGGAGAGGGATATGATTGGATATTATCCAGAAGAGAGATGGCAAAATAATATCTCTATCACTTCTATCCCACTTCTCAAACTCAGCAGTGTGAGAACACTGAATTAAGAATATAATTCTTGGCAATTTGTCCAAAGCAGGAAGGATTTAATAGATAACAATGGTCTGCAGTACTCAGTATTTCAGCCCTGATGGCAAAGCAGAACAAAGCCCTGGGACATCCCAGTGTGATGAGTGTAGTGGACCAGTCACACCACGTAAGGACATGAGGTGCAGGGAAGCATCACACCTGAATGCCAGTTTGGGCCACAAAACCCCCAAAACAGCCTCACAAACCAGCTCTGATGGGGAAACACCCCTGTTAACCCACCCGGACAGGGGGTTCACCACTCACAGACCCCAAAGGCAGGTCAGAATGGAAGGGCTGGTGACTGGGAAACACAGACAGAACTGTTACCCAGAGAGAGGAACTAGGGATGTGACTGGTGTGACTTCAAAGGCAAGATCTCTGTTCAGCTAACAAGGGAACAAAGCAAAGATCCTGCCTGCTCCTCCTGGGCAGGGCCATGCCAGCTTCCTCCTGCTCCCTGAGCCCAGCATCTGCTTCCTCCGGGCACTCAGAGGCAAAATCTGCACAAGGGCAGCCAATTTCCTTCCTTCTGCCCAGGAGCAGCCGCTGGGCTCTGCTCCACGCCACCTCCTGGTTTGCACAAGCCCTTTCTCTCTCCTGCAGGAGCAAGGAATGTGCTTCGTAATCCTTCCCGTAAGGGGCCGTGCTCCTGTTTGGGCAATTGCCACCGACACCTTCAGTGCTGGAGCCGCGGGACATCTCCCTGGCTGGACTGGCTTCTTCTTGGACAGCTGGAGATTCTCCCTGATACCCAAAGAACCCACGGCTGAAAACCTGAATAGGGCGCTGAGGGAGGGAGAAACAGAGTTTGAACAGAACTCCTGCCCAGGAGCTGGGAATGCCAAGCTGCCAAAGGATTACTAAGCAATTAAGGTGCTGTCTGTGGCCAGCAGCTCGTTAACATGCCCGGTGAACATTTACATGTGGATTTATGAGCAAACACAGTTATCTCTTCTGATAAATACATTTTTCCTGCTCATTTCCCATCACTTAAAGATAATAGCCTGAAAAACGAACAGCTCCTTCCTCCTTTCCTTTTTTCCTTTTTTTCTGTGCTGCCATGGCTTTACCTGCTGAGAGACCCTGTGTGAACACACCTGCACATCCCAGCTCCCACAGTCCAGCCCTGACAGTTTCTCATAATCCATCCAAGGCAATTAAAATCTGGGCATAAATTCTGGGAATGAATGTATTTCCACACAGGAAAAGGCTGGTTTAAAAGGCTTTCAAGTTGAGGCCGCTGTGGTCTCGCTGTCTCTCACACGAGGACACAGCTTGGCCAGCGTCAAAGAACTAACCAAGGAATAGGAAAACTATTTTTACTGGAAAAGTGAACACCCCCTCCTGTTTCCCTGGCACTTTGTGGCCTGGACAAGGGTCAGTCAAGGTAACGAGAAGGAGACCAAGAGAGGTCCAACCTCCCTGGCCTGCTGTGGAATGACCAGCTCTGGCTGGTATTTTGTTACTCTTAATCTTGGTCTTCCAATCTGTCCATGTGAGATGCACTAGGTTCCTGCAGCTTGCAGGGAGAGCCCACAGCAGCTCCAGGCACCACTCTGAGATCCTCCTTGGAAACCCCCCAAATCCTTTCAGTGCCTTTGGAGCTGGGCTTTACCTTCCCTTGAGTCAGAATTCAAAGCTATTCTCCCTCATTTGCTGAGCTGGCACGGAGCCATTGACAAGTTCGCTTGAATTAAACTGGGACAAAAATGCTTTAAGTGGAAGAATGAGGTCAGTGACCTGCCAGAGCCAAGGTGTGAACACAGCCCGCAGCAAACTGCCCTGTCCCCACCTGCTCAGCCTCTCCAGGGCTCAGCTCCTGGAAAACTGCTCCTGGGGTCAGCAGCTTCCCTCAGAGGCTGAGGGGGTTCACTGGACAACCAAAAACCATTCCAGAAAGGGCATTTATGCTGGTTTAATCACACCAGCTGCCCGAAAAGGAATGCTCCGTTGCAATCCCGCTGCATTCCAGCTGCTCATCTGCGACCCAATGCATCCAAAGCCCTTGTGGGCCCACAGTGCCACTTCTCTGAGACCTCCCATGTGTGTTTTGGCCAGGCTCCATCCTCTATCCTCCACGCAGAGACACAAACTTCACATCTCAAGGCAGTGGAAGATCAGGGAGAGCTGAGAGGCCACGGGCTGCCTCAGCACCAGCCTGGCACTTTCCTTCCTCATCAGACACCAATCCATGTTTTTCAGAGCCTGCTTTCCTATTTCAGCAAGCAATGCTCCATGCAGAGGTGAAAAAGGGCATAAAAACAGCAAGAAAAGTGGTTGTGTGTTTTGGAAACTGGGGACAAAGCTCTGCTGCAGCTGTGTGCCTTCATCCAACAGCACAACTGGGCTGCCCCACATCACCCCCAGCCAGGAATGTGCTGAACTCCAGCAGCAAGGGAAAATGCAGGGATAATTTCCTCAGAAAAGAGCTGATCTGCTGCTCTTCAGAGCCCTGAATCTCCCTGGTTCTTTCAGGGAGGTTTAATACACTGTTGACATTTGTCAGGTTAAGAAAATCTGAACCCAAGAGGCCACATTTGGGGGTCTCCTAAAGAAATTCTCTAGCATGAAAGTGAACTCCTGAAAAGAAACAGGAAAAACCTGCTTCAGGATAAAGGTGTTGCTATGAGAATAAGCCCTGTCCAAACACAGCCACTTGCAAATGAGATTTCTCTGCAAGGATTCTGAAGAAAAACGTGCACCACCTCTAATGCCAGCTGCATTTTTCCGTGTTACAGCATGGGGTAAAATTACAGCTGCCTTGAAAATCCCACTTTTCAATGTTTCCATTCCTTCCAGGATTCCTACCTGTAACCCCCTCACTCTAAATCCACCTAAAACAGAGTCAGTGCCATTTGCAAATAGAAAAAGCAGAGAGGTTTTGGGTTTTTTTACGTGAAATGCAGATATGGAAAATCTCATCGGAAAGGTGATTTTTACAGCTCCTGGAGTATGAAGAATAGGAAGCTAAAGGTGCAGCCTTGGCTAAATCATTCCCTAGCAAATCATTACTACAATGAGCCTCATTTCCAGAAGTAACTCAAGCAAAGGCAGCAAGTCCAGGTTTGTGTCAGATACAGGCATGTCCTTGCAGGATCAGGCTGTTCCCGGCAGCGCTGATACGAGCGGCACCGAACAGGAAGAGAGTGAGGGGCAAAACCAGAACAAATGGTCAAGAGAGAGAGAAGAAAAAAAAGACCCCAACACAATAGATAAACACAATCTAATCTTGTGGTTCAATGCAGCAAAACAGAAATTCTGTTATAGCTCTCCAGAGGATTCACAACGTGTAATTTACAGGAATCCTGCTCAAAAAGCACAGCCCCTTCCAATCAGCCAGGCTGGCCGAGAGCAAAGGGCTTGAATGGATCTGAGAAGTCTCCTGTTCTCCTGTGGGGAGGAGCTGGCACAGCCCAGCTCCCTCAGCACCTGTGGGGCAGCTTCTGGTACCCTCTCATGGGGAAGTGCCCTGCCCATCCAGCCCATGCTGCAGAGCAGCTCCTGCTGTGGCCAGAGGGGACCGGGGCCACCAGGGCAGCAGAACCAACAGGGACACAAGTCCCCACATCCCCCTGACACAGGGGCTGATCCTCACTGTGCCCACCTGCCAGGAACTCACACCCTCACAGGAAAGAATCCCTCCATCAAGATGCCAAAATCCCATTAGGAAGGAGGCTACATTAAATCCCCATTTTAATTCCAGGCACCTGAAACACAGTTGTTAGCTCAGGATGTCAAATCCTGCTTCTTTCAATTCTCCTTCCTCCCACCTCTGACCTAGATAAAGAACACATCCTGTGTATCTGTGCCACTCCCTGGATCCACAGAGACCAAAGAAGCCATGGATCTGCCTCCAAACCCCCTGCCCCACCAGAATCCCCACCCAAGTCACCCAGTGATGGCACAAGCCACTTCATGTTGTGCAAACATTTGTCATATCCCACCTTGTGATGAAGGTCCATTGTAAAGAGGGAAAATGGAAAACAATATTTTTCAGTATGGACATGACATGGCTGTTAGTGTCAGTCATTTGCAGTGACATGGCAAAGGATTTTAACTTCTCCCAAAACCTGACACCTGGTACAGGTAACAACTTCCTTCACATCTGTGCAAAGCTAGAGACTGCCCTGTGTTTGCTCAGTCAGATCTGTTAAAAATTCCATTAGTGTTACAAATCCAGGGTAAATCAAGGCTGCTCCTCCCTTACTGCAGCACAAAGGTTTACCAGAAAACAAAGGTTTTTTCCTATTTTTAAAAACAAAAAGCTGTTTGCTGCTGTTTCCAAGCTGCAGCAGTGTCTGAAATGCCACAAGATCAGTGAGTGATGCAATTATTTCCCCATCAGATCACGAAATAAAGTAAACATGGAAAACAGTAAAGAAACAGTTGAATCATGGGGTGTGCAAGAGCAGAGGGGATTAGACAAAGGAGAACAGCACTCACTGGTTTTCACTTGGGAAAGATGAGGTTGGGAAAGAGACTGGGTAGCAGCTCCACGGGTCGGCGGCCAGCATGGAATTCTGCAAGCAGAAAGCACAACAGTTAGAGCAGCAGAGGCCTGGAACTGTTACCTGGGGCTGCAGATCTGAGGACAGGCCCATGGCTTCCCTCCCTCAGTGCTTCCCAGAGGCAGAGGTGGCTCCTCATCTCTCGAGCAGGAACTCCAGTCTCAGCTTTGGAACCTGCCTCCCGACCACTGTCTCCAGATGGTCACAAGGGTCAGTCCCCTTCCCCAGCCCTTTCACAGGACACTCTGAAGGGACAAGAGGAAATGGCATCAAGCAGTGCCAAGTGATGTTCAGGCTGGACATCAGGAGGAATTTCTTTGTGGAATGGGTGGTCAGGCACTGGCAGGGGCTGCCCAGGGAGGTGGTAGAGTCCCATTCCCTGGAGGTGTCCAGGGAAGGACTGGATGTGGCACTCAATGCTGTGGTGTGGTGACAAGGTGAGGATCAGCACAGACTGAACCTGATGACCTTGAAGGTCTTTTCCACAGTGATTCCATGATTCTATGATTCAGTCTCTGTGGGATGTCAGCACCAACCCAATAACTTAAAATTGGCTGGCAGAGGTCACATCCAAAAATGTCCTTCTGTGCCTTTTGTCTTCCCACTTCCCTGAACAGTCTCCAATTAACGGGAAGCTCTTAGCTCAGCTCATACCAATAAAATCAGGGAGAGAACACAGTATCTCCTTACTCAGCTCCACAGCAGCCTTTAATCTTTTTTTTTTTTGTGTGCCCAAAGCAATGAAACCTTGTACTTGAAGCAACAGGAACTTGGGCCTTGCTTGAACCTCTGTGTCCATGCATGTGACACATTCCAGAGTTTGAAACAGAAAGAGAAAACTCCAGGAACACGTCTGCTATTTTGGGACAGGGTTTGCTTTTTGCCCTGTTGGACAAATGCATCAGGGACCTGGTCTGGTTTTAGCAGCTATATCAGGACAAATAAAACTTATTTATCTCTGCTGCTCTGGAAACAAGGACAGCTGGACCCAGGCATAGATTCACACGTGTGGTAAAGATGTGCTGGGGTAGGAAAAAAGGTCTGCAATCCTGGCCAGATTCTCTCCATCTCTTCAGTCCTTCCTTAAGGAGCTGCTACCCAGCAGCTTTCAGAGAGGCTTTGTTTTAATCACAGCTCTGCTTTTCCCTCCTCACTTCAACCTCAACCCCACCTACCAATCCTGCACAGCCACCTGGGAAATCTGGAAATCGCTGCTGTAAACACAGACCAGGACTCCCAGGATCTCCCAGGCCAGACTGCTCTGCCCAGACCCCTCCTGGGCACAGCCTCCCCCTCCCCAGGACCTGCAGGGTCTCACCTCCATGTCCGGCACGGCGAGCTGGGAGTGGAGGCCGGGGATGCTGTGGAGGGCATCGCCCGGCTGCTGGTGCTGGGGGAAGCTGTTCCCCCCATCCATGGTGGGGTGAGCTGAGGGCATCAGCCCGTGTCCTGCCTCATGGAGTCCTCAGGAGGGTGGGACAGGCTGTGGAGTGAGTGGTGGGAGCGTCTTTATCTGTGCTCTTCACCCTGCACCATGTCCTGGGCTGGGAAAGAAAGGCACGTTTAGGTTTTGTGAAAGGGGAGGTGGGGACAAAAAAAAAAAAAAAAAACAAACCACACTTGTAAGCTTAAACATAGCTGAGAGATGAGCAAACAGCCACCAGCCTGTGAAATGCTGCTGCCTCTTCAGAAAAGAGAGGGTTTTATGGGAAACAGAGCTCTCCATTACCACCACACCTGGAATTCACCCAGGCTGGAACTGGAACACACCTCTCCTGCCTTTCCCACTGCAGAAGCCCCACTGGTCCCTAAGATCTGGCTGCACACAGCTGGACTCAGCCTGAGGAATTTGCTTATCTAATGTAGAAGAAGACTCTGCACTCATGTGTAAACTCATGGTAATCAACTCCCCCAAATTATCTGTTTTCCTGAAAATATGCTCTGGAGGTGGGATACTGCTGAGCCAGCAGTGAACCCTCATCTCCCACCCCCAGTGGCACACTGGGGTCTCCCCAGCTCCAAGGCAGATGTTTCTGTGCACCAAGACCATTCTCACACCACTCAAATCCAACCATATCTTGTTACTAATTTGAAATTAATAGTATTAATGCCACAAATTCCTGAATTTATCAGCTTCTGGCACTTTCCCTTTTGCCAGCAAAAGAGGATCCAAGGCAGGAGCATTGTCCTGGCAGGATTAACCCCACAGTAACACCCTGCCCCCAGTGCAGCTTCTCAGTCAAAACCTCCAAACTGATTAATTTTCTTCAAAATTCTCCATAATCCCACAGGAAACCAATTTCCAACTGGATTTAATGGATTAAAATAAAAAGAGATTGTGAAAGCAACCTACACAACCAGAGGAGCAGAGAAAAGCATCAGCGATGTCTTTACTTCCACCAAATCTTTCTTTGTTCCTTCCTGCCTTCCCTGACCCTGCCCAGAAGCCGAGTAAATCAAAGTGGCCAAAACCTTTGGATGGAGCAATCCAGCCACACACAACACCTACAGAGCACAGACCAAAGCTGTAATTTAAAAAAGCCACCTCTGATCATTCGGGAGACACTATTTGCTACAAGGAATATTTTTGAAAAGCCATTTCTGACTCCGAGACTTTTTAAAAATAAAAGTGACCTTGCGGTGGACAAAATGACTGCAGCATTTGCAATGGAAAGTGAAATTAAAGTGACTCTTTCTGCCTTCTCATGGTGCCACAGCTGTGCCAGCAGTGTCCTCTGGGCAGGGCTCTGTGGGGGCTGCAGAGCCCACAGGGACCAGCCAGGACCCCCCAGCCAGGACCACTGACACCAATCCCGTGGTGGAGTCACAGGCAAAGCCCTCATGTGCCAAGGACCTTCTGTATGAAAAGCAGAATTCAATATTCACATCTCACCTATGGAATGCTGTGTAGCATTCCTAAAGGGATTGTTTGGGTTTGGGGTTTTTTTCTGTAGGGAGAAGGTCTTCCTTTTCTATTTTGCAAAGATTCCCTTCAACTTCTACTCAACTGTACCCAATCAGGGCTGAGATTTACTGATCTCAGGGTCAGTGTCACCAAGTGCTCTGGTATCTATAAAACTCTGTGACTCTTCCTCACATCAGACTTCAAGGGTGTTGCTGCTTTTCTGTTTTTTCTTTCCCCTACTTGCAACAGCTTTTGAGAGGAAATCAGTAGCAGTGCTTCCCGTAAGAGCCACAGCAAATATACAGCTTTACTTACATATCCAAAGGAACTTAGGAAGGGTAAAATCAATATCAGAATCCCTCCATGCCTGCTCTGCATTAGCTTGTGTCTCACAGCACCAGATCTCACTGGTGGACCCTGCAGAGCAGAGGCTGCCTTTAAAGCAGCATTAATTCCCCAGGAAAACTGCACAATAGATCACCCCACTGGCAAAACGAAAGAAAACTGCTTAGCAAGAAAGCTGGAACACTCTGGGCCTTGGTTTGTGGGGGCTGTAGTGGAAGTGCAAAATACATCCAAGCATTAAGACAGGGGGAAAAAGAGGCACCAAGAGACCACTCTACAGCTGGCACCATTCCAGCCATGCCTCAATCCTGGAGGATGCTGAGGGAACTCCTCACCCCAGGAGAACGGCACCAGCACTTGCTGGACACCCTAAAATCCAACCTGCACCTGCCAAATCTTTGTGCTGCAAAACAAGCTCCTGGTGGTGAACGTAGAGGCTGGCCCAGCTCTCACTCTGAGCTCACGCTCCAGTGCCAGGGGCTGCTGTCCAGCTTACACTCCCAAATTCCAAAGAAAAACTAAATTAAAAACTCACTAAATCCAGAGTCAGAGACTTGCGTGAGCCTGGGGACAGCAGGACAACAGCCGGCACGAGAACAGAGAAGTGGGAACAGCCCCCAGTTTGTGCCTATCCCACCATCCTCCAGGCAGCCACATCACAGAAAACCATAAAAATCAGCAAGTTCCAAAGTGCTTCCACTTCTACATCCCATCCTGCTGCTGTGACAGCAAACACTGACAACACACAGGCCCAAACATACGCGAGGGAACTGCTACAGCAAATTTTTTAAGTGTCCTTCCACCACTTCTCTTACCAGGCACACTCTGACCGAGCAGCAGCTTCCGCTGTTACGGCAAATCCTCAGAGACGAGGCTCCTGGTCCCAGCACTCGTGTTGGGAGAGGGCTGGGAGAGGAAAGCCCAGCCCACAGCAGCAGCAGCAGCAGCACAAAGAGACTGTTTCCAGTTTCAGTCACTCCAGTCAAGTTTTCTTGCAGTGGTGCTATGGAAGGGCAGTGATCCCCCAGGTCCAGAGGGAGGACACGACGCTAAAAATCCCACCGGACATTTTCCTTCCTGGCCCAGCAGCCCAGGTTTGAAAGTGAAAGCAGCTCCCTGCACAGGATGACGAAGTCCCTGAGTGATTCCATCCTATCACTGAGCTCCAGAATGGTTTCAATATTCCAGTTTGCTTAAAGGTTTGCTCTCATCACAGGAACTAAGGGGCAGCTCCAGCCTGGAATTCCTCCAGAATTCATCATGTCTAGAGGTTACAGAGCACAACTTTCAGCTTTTAACAGTTTGAGCTTTTTAGGCATTTCTCAGACCGGCGCTCCAGCAGGAAAATTCCAATTGAGAGCACACAAAGAACTGCTGTGCTGTAACCAGGATGGACAGAGCCAGGAGTGAGGGCTCGGATCACTGCTAACTGAGATCAGGAGAGGTGAAAACAACCTAGTAAATGCAGCCAGCACTTCCTCCTGTTGTGTTCTAGCCTTTGTTGGTGTATTTTCAATTGCCTCCATTAAAGGAAGACAGCCAGGAACCCACAGACATGCCCGGAGCAGCCAGAGCTAAACCTGCCGATCATGAATTACCACGCGCTGGGAGCAACAAAAACACCTTGGGAATGTGATCCTGTTCTTCCTCCTGCTCAAGGATCAGTTCCCCTCACCCTGCCCACCCCCACAGAGCTGAGGTGGAGCCCCAAAGTGTCCCCACCCTGCTCCACCAGTGGTGAGCCCCCAGCACAGGCACCCACTGCAGCAGCGGCTGGAGGGAATTCTGCGGGATACAGTCAGGATGTAACGGCCCCAGAGAAATGGGAACTCAACACTAGGGAACTCTGAACAGCCAGTTTTACATCTCAAACACCCGGGCACCTTCAAGTTCCTCTTTCATGCTTCTCCTTGATGTAGTTTTGGGAAGTTTAGACCAAACAAGCAGATGGGAATAGGACTCGGTCCCATCACCAGAGCGGAAAACGCGTATTACGGGTGATGAAACTGAATCACTTCAGGGCATCCTAAATCAGCACTTTGAGCCACCCTGATCTCCTGAATGCTTTGAGCATGGAAAAGGCTCCTGGGACACAAGCATTGCAGCCCTGGAGCTGGGCATGGCACTGCCAGGCTCCAGGGCAAATCCTGGCATCACCTGGACACCGCAAGTCAGTGCAGAGCTGCAGCATGGAACAATCCATGTCACCAATTAACTGTGGGAATTAGTCTGTAAGGAAAGGGAAGAAAAATCTGGATCTTTCCAGAGATTCCTGCAAGAGCTGTGGCAATGCAGGCAAAAGAACAAACTTGCCCTCCAAGGACAGCAGAGTTTCCACAGGGAAAAGGAAGGGCTTGATCCTTCAAGCAGTACTTGCTGCTGATCCCTGTCTGACATTTAGACCATACAGGGAAAACCAATGAAATACAGCTTTTTGGAGGAAAAAGTCCCCTTTAGGAGAAAATATTAACTGCCCTCCACAGGTAGATCCCACCTGTCCCTGCTTTCCCACCTGGGAGAACACACAGGACTATTTCTGGACAGGGCAAAAACGCCTCCTGAGACACTACCCACACTCTGCCAAGGAACTCAACATGTTCCTGTGCAAATCCACCCAGCATCACCCTCACACATCCAGCACCAACATTCCCAAACCCCAAATGCTTCCCTGCAAGGCAGAGATAGGGCTGAGGCAGTGGCTCAGACACTGGGTGCATGGAATATTCCCAAAAACAGGGGTTTGGACACTCCTCAGCACGCGGAAGAGCCTGAGCAGGGCACTGGGAGCACTGGGGCTGCTCCCCTTCCACAAAGAACTTGGCTAAGCAAGGTCAGAAGCCAAGAAAATGCAGGTCCCAAATTCTTTATACTTTTCCCCCAGTTCCTCTCCCAAGAGATACTTGGGAGAAACCCTCTGGACCTGGGCAGGTCCCAACGTTCTGTTTCACACGCAGGCACTCACGGTGGAAAAACCACTTCAGGACATCAAAGCCAACTTCTCTACAGATCAGGGCAGCCTTAAGGCAGACTCAACGTGCACCTGCTCCATGAGAGGCGTGTGTTCACCTTGATCACACCCACACTCGTGCAGACCTCGATCGTGTAACCAAAAATGACTTTGGAGTTTTAAGTTTTAAAAATAAAAATGTCTCAGGGGAGTACAGACCTCCCAGTTAGGGGCTGGAAGGCTTTCCTGAAGGATCCAGACTATCGTGGTGACAAGTCACAGTGTGGTTTGATCCTGTGCAGAGACATCCCAGCAATGTTTGAACGAGACAGGTACAGGCTTATTTTATGAAAATCAGGGTGTAAACATCCAACAAACAGACCCCCATCAAGTAAAGAACTTTTGGCAGAGATAACAGAGCTCACTCGGGCTTCCAAAGGCTCCAGCTGGCAGCTTATGGAGCTCTGCAAAACCTGGCAGTGCTGCACGGGACACACAGCACTCCCAACTCACCAGCAACAGTATTAGCACATCACTTTCCACTTAAACACTCCCACCACCAGCTGCTCTTGGTTCAGCCATTCCTGCATGGTTCAGGACAAGCTCAATGCTCCAATGACACGAGGATGATGTGCAGCAGGAACAGCCCCAAAGAGGCACAGCCGACCACAGCCAACACCCTCCTGCCCTCCAGACTCACCCCAGGGCTGGTGCAGGGATCAGAAAACCCTCTGGGGGTTTGGATCCCAGTTTTGGGATGCCAGTGCTGAAACTGCAGGACTTGCCCTGCCCAGCCCCATCTCATTTTCACTGTAAATTGAGCCTGCTAAGGGGGAGCCACAGTCTTACATTGGAATTTACAGTTACTCTGAGAAGTTTTAGACCCGGCACTAGTATTTGATAAGGTGGTGCCAGCCCATTTAAGGGTCTGACAGCACCGGTTCCATATTGCTCTGAATGGGGCCAGTATGGGCTGCACCACAGCAGGAGCTCAGTGCATGATGGATTCATTGCTCTGCACTGACAGAGAGGAAATCTGGATCAGATATTAGAAAATCCCTGTAAGGATGGTGAGGCTTTGGCACAGGGTGCCCAGAGAAGCTGTGGCTGCCCCTGGATCCCTGGAAGTGTCCAAGGCCAGTCTGTACGGGGCTTGGAGAAACCTGGAATAGTGGAAGGTGTCCCTGCCCATGGCAAGGGATGAAACTGAATGAGCTTTGAGATCCTTCCAACCCAAACCCTTCCGTGGTTCTGTGATCGCTGTTCAGATTTCACAGCGCTCGGTGGAGAAGCAGCTGCAGAGGGAGTCAGAAACAGGAGTGTTCTCTGGCTGTGGCCACCCCGGGCTGTGCCGGGGCAATTCCCTGTCGGGACCCGGCTCGGACAGGGCTGCAGGGCTCTGGCTCTGCCGGGATCGCGGTCACAGCAGTGTCTCCGGCTGTCTCCGGTGCAGACACGCGGTGCCGGTGCCGGTGCGGGCCCAGCCCCGAGCGGAGCCCGCCGGGCCCCCGGGCCCGCTCCCCACGCGGGGCGGACACGCGTGGGGCACACGGGCGGGTAAAGCGCGGGGGAAGCGGGGCCGGCTCTGCCGTCTGCACAGGCTGCTCCCGGCCCGGCCCGAGCCGCCCAGCCCCCGGGCTCCCCACGGCACCGACCGGCCGTTCCCGGGACAGTCCCGTCCCCACCGAACCCCTCAGCCCGGCCGAGCGGGCCCACGGCCCCCGCGCACGGAGCAATCGGGGCGGGGAGGAGGAACCCGCGGGTCCCGAGGAGAGCGAGCGGGCGGCCCTTACCTGTGTCCGGGGGTCGCGGGCGCTGCCGAGGGGGCCCGGGGGCTCCGGGGCTCAGGCTCCCGCCCGGCCGCCGCCGCCCGGCCGCGCTTCCGGGTCCGCCATGTTTGGAGCGCACGGGGCTTCCGGGGAAAGGGGCGGCGGCAGCGGGACAGAACCGGGAGTGGGCGCGGGGACCGGGAGAACCGGCCCGGGGGAGAGCGGGCAGCGGGGGAACGAGAGAACCGGCCCGGGGGAGAGCGGGCAGCGGGAGAACCGGCCCGGGGGACAGTGGGCAGCAGGAGAACGGGAGAACCGGGCCCGGGGGACAGTGGGCAGCGGGGGAACGAGAGAACCGGCCCGGGGCAGCGGGAGAACCGGGCGCCGGGGCAGCAGGGGAACGGGAGAACCGGGCCCGGGAAGCAGGAGAGGCAGGGCGCGGAACCCGGTCTCAGTTCAGGGCGGCCCCGGGTGATGAACGGGCAGCGAGGCCCGCGGCTCCGGAGACCGGCAAAGGCTCGGGGCCGAAGGAACCCCTGAGGTAGAGGGAGCCTCCGGGGCCGCCTCTCCCCCGCCCGGCCCCTCGCCTCCGTTCAGGAGCGGGCGCTGCCCCCGGAGCGGCGGGTTCTGGCCCACACCCGGCCCGGGGAGTGTTCGCCTTGTGTCCCACATCCATCCATCCATCCCTCCGTCCGTCCGTCCATCCATCCATCCATCCATCCATCCATCCATCCATCCATCCATCCATCCCTCACTCCATCCATCCATCCGTCCGTCCGTCCGTCCATCCATCCATCCATCCATCCATCCATCCATCCATCCATCCCTCCGTCCGTCCGTCCATCCATCCATCCATCCATCCATCCATCCATCCATCCATCCATCACTCCCTCACTCCCTCACTCCCTCACTCCCTCACTCCCTCCATCCCGAGATGGAAATGGGAGGCAAACCAAACTCATGGAGCAGCCTTGGCTGCACACACTGTCAGCACCTGCCCGCAGCCCGAGTGGAGTCTGTCCAGTCCTTTTCCTCTCGAAAGGAAAGGAAATTCCTCACTTTTCCTCCCTGCAGGACCAGGGCAGCAGCTCAAGCCACAGAAGACACAGGAGAGCTGGAAACACTCAAACCCTGAGCAGCTTCCAAGGATTCTGCCTATTGCCATGCCAAGAGCCCTGCTGTAGGAATTAAATGAATGGCAGGGCTGGAGAATGATCTCTGGCCACTCTGGGCTCTTCACTCATTTTCCCTATACTGGCCTTTTAATATTTTTAATTTCCCATTGCTTGCATTGGATTCATGCCACCTTTGCAGTCCCAGGATAGGAACAAAATCCTGAGGGGTCTCACAAAAGGCTCCCAGATGCGTCTGGTTTTACACCAGCACAGCAGCAGCCACAGGGAACTGACTTATCCCCAATAAGGGAAGTGCTGGCAGATGGGAACCAAGGGTCCTTGGGAATACTGGGTTCATGCCAGAGGCAAAAGGGGAACTAGGAAGATCTGTAACAACCGTGTGGGGTTCAGTCCCTTTCTCCCCCTGCTAATCCTGCCACTCCCAGGCTTCATTCCTTTGCGCACAGTAATTAATCAAGGCAATCCTGTCATACTTTCCAACATATCCTTCTTACAGGGATTCTTCCTTTAAATCCCCTCCAGCTCTTTATTTGGTGTTACACAAATACAAATAAGTAAATAAAACGGGAGAACACACAGGGATCCATCCAGCACTGAACCAGCCTCCTCCCAGAATCACCAAACCCAGATTTCCCTTACCAGGATCTCCTCCCATCCCAGCCCGGATCCCAATTCAGACAGGAAACCCCAAGACAGGGTGAAGCAGAAGTGATGCTGAGCTGGGAGCACTGGGGCTGTCCTGTGCCTGCATGGTGGGAGGCATGGGGACATGGCTGAGTTGTGTCCTGCTCTGTTTGCCCCTGTACAGGAGCAATGCCCCTGGAAAACAGCCTGGCTCCTCCAGGACCAGCCCTTCCCAGGCAGCTGGTCCCTGTGAGACACCCAATCTCAGGAAATGGGGACAAAGATGGGAGTTTTGGGGCCCTCATCCCATAGGCCCCACAGCGGAGCAGCTCCACATCAGGGTGCGCCCGGCTGCTGTCGCCTGCTGCCAGTTCCTGTTTTTTTCCCAGAGCCTGGAAATCCCCTGACTTTCCGTGGGGTGAGAGGTGCAGAGCCCTGCCGCCAGCTGGCCCCGTGCCCCTGGAGCTGCGGGAAGAGGCAGCCAGGGGCAGACCCTGCCCCATGCAGGGTCCTGGCAGGGCTGGGCTGTGCAGGGAGCAGGGACGGGAGCCGTGCTGAGGTACCAGGGTCCCACAAAACCATCCTGTATCCAGACAGACCCTTCTGTGCACCCCTTGGCCAGGTTGTGGGGCTGTGGAGGGTGAGAGGACAGCGGGGGCTGTGCTCCTGCAGTGCCCCATGTGTCATGAGCTGGTTCCCCCGGCTTGTGACCTCCCCACTGGAGGGGACAGTGTTGGTGCAAATATTTGGGAAAGCCCAAGAGCCTCTGGCTTTGCCTGATGCACACACAGCCCCCATGGGAGACAGCGCTGGGGTGTTTGGGTGTTCATGGGGACACCCTGTGTGAGCCCCTGGCTTGCCCCACTCCAGTGGCCCATTCCTGGATGGTCGAGTGGGATTTTGCCTTTCAGGAGGGATTGTTCTGCCACCCTGCTGGAAGAGGAAGAAGGAACAGGCAGTGGGATGGGCAGGGAGCAGAGTGCAGAGCTTCTCCCACCGATCCTGCCCTCCCACTGCTGGGAACACCTCGGGAAGGGGATGCACAGCACTTACCAGAATTTGGGGGATGGGTTTCAGCACTTTGGACTCGGTGCCAAGACTGAACTAAATCACCCGGGGCCAAGTGCTGTCGTGACAGAAGGCGTTGAGGGAGGAGGGAGAGGCGGTGCCAGCGGGAGTGGAGGGCTCAGCAGGGCAGCCCCCTCCTCTGCACCCCCTCTTAGGAGCCCTTGAAACCTCCTTCTGTTTTTCACACTCCCGACCCTTCAAAGGCTCAAATTCCTTGATCAAACCAGCCCTGGAGCGTGTCTGTCGCTGTGCTCTGACCCTTGGGGACACAGGGGGCTCTGACCTTGCTCAGGCCCCCAAAAACGGGCTCAGGGCTCTCCCACCTGTGCTTTGGGATCCGTGCAGTGCCAGCGGCTCTCGTGGAAAGGAAGAATTTATGGATTTGTCCTGCCCTGCCTCAAAATAACTGCTCAGCTCTCTGAGCTGGTGCTCCACGATGCAACCCCAGACGAGTCCGGCTCCATCCCCTTTGCCAAACGGTTTGACCCTCCGGCATAGCGGGGCTGGAGGCGGCTGCAGGGGCATCGTGGCTCCTCTGAGCCGGCCCTGCACAAACCCGACGTTCTGTCACCGGTTCCCGGTGTTCCCAGGCACCGCACAGGCTGGAGCTGTCGTACCGCAACTCTCCGGGCTGGGCAGGGGGCCCGGTGAAACCGGGAGGAGAGCCTTGTAAGGCCACTGCGGGGAGAGCAGAGCAGCCCAACCCTCCTGAGCCAGCGGAGGGTCCCCGCAGGAGAAGCGGGGCCGTGAGGGGGAGGCGGCGCCGGGAGGAGTCGGTTCCCTCGAGCCGTGCCGGATCTGGCCGGGACCCGGAGCCGGACACCGTTATTCTGGGGATGCCTCCGTTATTTGGGGGCAGCCCTGTTATTTTGGGGATGCCTCCGTTATTCTGGGGATGCCCTCGCAGCTGCTTGGCTGCACTTACACAGCCACGCTGGGCAGGATGGGATGAGGCGCAGCCGGAGCCGAGAGGAGCCGCGCGGGTCTGGGAAGGAGCGGGTTCACCCCAAGCCCGAAGCGGCTGCAGGGCGGACCGCGAGGGCGGAGGGGCAGGGCCGGCGCTGGGCCGGGCCCCGTCTCCATGACACCCGCGTGCCCTTTGCCCTTCGCTCCACACCTCCCACCGCCCCTCCTCCGAGCAGTGACTGACAGCTCTCGAGCCCTATGGGAACCCGTATCCGCTGCCAGCCCTGCCTTCAATGGCGACGGGCATTTCCCAGAGCCTAACACATCTGACTTTCGCCACAAGCCCCTCCTCCAGAGATGACGGACAGCTCATGTAGCCTATCATATAGCCCCGCCGCCGGCTGGAGTAGGTGGGCGGGTTGCTCGTAACGAACCAACCGAAACCCGACGTGGTGCGGTCGCAGCCAATCAGCGCTCGAGCGCTCGGGGACGGGGCCGGCCGCGAGGCCAATGGGGGAGCGCGCCGAGGCGGCGCGAGGCGCGGGGCGGGGGGGGGACGGAACGGCGGGGGCGGGCGGGGACAAGATGGCGGCAGCGGCGGCGGCGGCGCGCGCGCGGCGGGGCGGGCGGTAACGGGGCGGCGCGACCGGGACACGGAACGGGACCGGGGCCGGGAGAGCGCCGGGGGGCAGCGGCTGAGGGGCGGCCCCTCAACTTGGGGGGACGCGGGAGGCGGCGGCTCGGCGGGGCGGAGCGCGGCGCCGGGGCCCGGCCCGGCTCCCCCGCCCGGCGGCGGGGAGGGGGGACTCGGCCGCCCGCCCCCCTCCCCCAGTTCACCGTTCGGGCCGGCGGGAGCGGCCGGAGCTGCCTGAGGGGAAGGTCCCGGCCCGTGCCGGGAAGGGCCCGGAGGTCACCGAATCCCCCCGTCCCGTCCCGTCCCGGCTCCGGCGCCGATTTTGTCGCACTAAAAGTGTCCTGACCCCTGTCACCCCTCCCTGCCCCGCCGCTGTGTCCTCCCTGCCCCGGTGACACCTGTGGGAGGTGCGGGCCAGGCGGGCATCCCTGACCCCGCTCCGTGAGGGGCCGCGCACCGGGCAGAGGGTCTCCCCGATCCCCGGGAGCACCCGGGCTTTGGGGCACCGGGCAGAGGGTCCCCCTGACCTCCCGGGGTCGGCGGGGCCGCGGTGGGTGGGTTGTGTCGTCCTGCACCGCTGACACCCGGAGCAGAGGCGGTGACACATCATGTGCCAGGCGGAATCCCGGTGGATGAAGGATGCCCCCGGGAGCTCTCGGTAGGCACCGAAGGCCTCAAACTTTTGTAGGCGAAAGCGAAGACGCGAGAATTGTTTCAGAAAACTCCTTCAAGGAAACTTGTTTCCAGCTCCCCAACGGCTGAACCCCCCGCTCGGCCCGTGCTCCCGGGAGGGCGGCGGGGACACCCCTTCCCACCCCGGCCGGAATCATGAGCTCCTAGGGATGGAAAGTCACGAGAGGGACTGGGAGCTGCTCTGGTTCCGCGGGGTGGCCTGACGGCCCGGAGATGACCTAACTCTGCAGGATCAAACTGGGCCCAGTCAAGGCCAGTTGACTGGGAAGAGCCCCCGGCAGCGGGACCGGGTTGGAAGCAAAGTGAGTCCCCAAACTGAGTGTGTCCCGTCACAGATTTATGTTCTTTTTCAAAGACATTCTGGAGCCAGGCCGGGATCTTTTGGCATCCAACTGACCTGGAAGCAGCTCTTAGGTTTGGTTTTCTTATTTCTTTTTTTTTTTCCCCACCCTTCTTTTTCTTTTTCTTTTTTTGTTTGGTTTTTTTTTTTAATTATTATTATTCATGTTTGTACAATCTTCTGGATATTTTTTTTCCAAGAAGGAGTAAA
The DNA here is from genome assembly GCF_965231275.1 of Zosterops lateralis. Taxonomy (NCBI): domain Eukaryota; kingdom Metazoa; phylum Chordata; class Aves; order Passeriformes; family Zosteropidae; genus Zosterops; species Zosterops lateralis. Next base: position 3,309,639 of record NC_139789.1, read on the forward strand.
AGGGAGTGTTGGAAACTAACAAACAGGATTAAAGCCCTGAGCGCTTAAGGAAAAAAAAACAAAAAAACAAAAACAACAACAACAACAACAAAAAAACAGGTTAAGGAACTTAATCCAGGATGGATCTGCCGGAGCCCCAGCAGCTGGGAATGTTTGCAGAGAGCGAGCTGATGTCGGTGGGCATGGACACCTTCATCCACCGCATCGACTCCACCGAGGTCATTTACCAGCCCCGGCGCAAACGGGCCAAGCTCATCGGCAAGTACCTCATGGGAGACCTGCTGGGAGAGGGCTCCTACGGCAAAGTCAAGGAGATGCTGGACTCTGAGACCCTGTGCAGGAGAGCTGTGAAGATCCTGAAGAAGAAGAAGCTGCGCCGGATCCCCAACGGGGAGGCCAATGTGAAAAAGTGAGTAAAGAGTTCTGGGAGCTGAAGGGGGTGAGCTTGGTCCTTGTTTAGCAGCTGGGCTCTTGTGTTGTTTTAGCTGACAGCGTGGCTCTGCTGTGGAAGTGGTTCCTAATCCACAGGTATTTAGGAATCTCTTTCCTCTGAACAGCAGCCAGTGCTCTGGGTGAGGCTGGGCACAGGTTTCCAAGGGCTGGGACAGTCTGGAATACACCACTTTGGTGCCATTTAATGGGTAAAATAGTGTTTCTTAAAGCAATTCCTCTGTAAGGTCTCACTCTTGCCCAGGTGCTGCTGGCTGGGAAAGGTGAGGGGACACAAACACACCTGGTGTCCTCACAGTCGGGGTTATTCCTGTACCTGCCCCACTGTGTTCCAAAGGCCCTGGAGCTCTCTGTAGTGGCAATTCCTTCTCCCACCCATGTGCAAGGTGCCTGGAACAGGATCCAATCTATGGGGCACCCCATGGGCCCAGGAAGTTTGGGGTTTTTTCCTTGGCTTCATTTCTAAGATCCTTGGGAGGTAACTCAAGGCTCTCCCCAGCTGATTTCTGTGGCTGTAAAATGGGGCCAAGGGTTGTCAGCTCTCTGTGCCTGACACACCTGGTTACTCAGGGCACAAAGCCCTCATGGAAGAGAAGCCGGATGTGGGGCTGGATCCGTGGGGCTGGTGTGGGAACTTTCCTTTCCCTGGACCTCACAGCAGCTGTGTCCCAGCCCTGCCAGGAGCTGCTTATCAGCCGTGCAGGAGCCTCTGCAGCCCAAACAACCCATGAGGGTTTATCTAGGCTGGGAGGGAGAGCTCCGAGAGGTCGAGGAGACTCTTGTGTTCTGCTGCGGGTGAGCCCTGACCTGCAGAGTCCTGTGTCTGTCCCTCAGTTTGATTTCCCAGTTTAGCTGTGAGATATTTCACATCCTGTCCCAGCGCTGCTGTCAGGGAACTCTCTCACTTTGCCTTCCAACCTTTCTTGACAGCCTTGGCTGTGGGATAGTCACATCCCAAGGCTGGGACCTCCCCGTCTCTCCCTTCCTGGCTCTGGTTCAGGATCCAGCAAACTTGGTTAATGTGTAATAAAATGTTTCTTGTTTTTCTGGTGGAGGCTGAGTGCCCCGTCCCTGGGTCCCTCCATGGGCACATCCAGAGCTGCCACTGGGGAATGTGGAGATAGTTTCCTCCTTAGGGAAGCTTTTAATGTAAATTAGGTAAAAAGAGCTTGCCCACATCAGGAGAGTTGTCTGCTCTCAGAGCCATGGGAATGCTCCTGTGTCCTGAGGTGAACTCCGTGCAAGTTTTATTCATGCCCAGAGTGGGGCTGTGAGTATCAGATGGGTCATTTAAGAAAGTTATTAAAAGGGGTTTTCTGTGGACGTTTCCTGGCTCAGTCCCACCTGCTCCAAAACACTGAGGCAGATTTTAGGTCTTGCCTTGTACCCAGGGGTTTACTTTAGTTCACGTTCCTATTTCTGTTCCCTCATCCTTTTCCCTCTGCCCACCTATCCATGTGCTTTATCTGCTGCTTCAGTGGGGAATTTTCAGGCAAACTGTTATATTTTGTGGTCTCCCAGTACTCTGAGCTTATCAGAACCCTTCAGCACTGCTGTGAGAGGGAGTGAAAGCTGTGTCTGCTCTGGGTGTGGAGATACGTGACCAAACCCAGGTGTCTGAGTGGTCAATGTGGGAGGAACAAAGTACTGTGGGGTCTCCATGTAGTGCTGGGCAGGACACTGACACAGTGTTTTAATGTCAACATGGCCAGGCTGCACTAGAACCCTACTCTGGGCAGCTGTGTTGGAGCAGCTTGGAGGAGTTTGTGCCCAAAAACTGCTCCTGTGCACAGAACAGCAGGAAAGCAGTTTGTGGGTTGGATCACACCGTGAGGTCCTGCTTTCTGTCTTGGAATCTGGTTATTGAAGTGGTTCTCAGTGTTTCCTACCACACAGGGAAAAGCTGCATCTGAGGCCTGGGTTGTTGGGCAGAGGTGATTGAGTTACTGTGGTGGGCTCCTGCCTCTGCCCCCTCCCAGCTGTGCTGATAGCTTGTCATCCAAAGAATTCCCTGGAAAACAGTTCCTAGACTGTGGTCCTTGGGTAATTCCACAAGCAGGAACACAGAGGGAGTAATGAGAGTGCGGTAATGACCTGTGAAGGATCATACAGGTCTAAGCTGGGCCTTGGGCACCTGGAGATGTTGGGCTGGAAATAGGATGTAAATGCCATCCTTGGGTCACTCCTTGCTGATATCCCAGGCCACAGCCTCATCCCAGCCCTGTCTCTTGGTGTTCTGGAGACCCAGAAATTACAGCTAAATTGTGTTTGGGACTTACGTCTAATCCAATTATTTTTCTCTACCCCAAAATACTCCATTTCTGCCTCAGGAAAATGAGCCCTGAAGGGCTCTCTGAGTCCTGGAGAGGATATTGAGAGCTTAAACTTTTAAGACACAGTTTCCTTAAATCTATTGGGAGACTCTTCATTTCTCTTTAGAGCAGGTGGAGGTGGCTCAGTCAGGCAGACATTGCTGGATCTCATCCCTGCAAAAAAAATAAGGAGTTTAGTGGGATTGCCAAAAAAGAGGCAGGAAAACCTGTCAGCCTGTGGCTGCAGCAGCAGAGGTTTAATAATGCCGTGTGCTAATAGCCTGACACGTTAATTAAGTGTTTGGGCCTCTGTGGGATCCCAAGTGCCCTGTGCTGTACTTACCACCTCGGCAATTGCTCAGGTTGGAATTTGTGCTCCTTGGAATTCCTCGGAGGGTTAACTTGGGTTATGGGCCTGTGCTGTGACAGTTTGTTCCTGGGGTCTGCAAGTCCCAGGCTGGAACCTCCAAACAGGGGCAGCTCTGCTGGGGAAGGACTTGCTGGAAGTCCTGGAGGTGTGAGCCCAGGTGGGAATGGGTTGATCCCATCTCCCCAGACACATGTTCCCCATGGAGCTGCGTGGCTCAAAGACTTCCTCTGCTGAGCTGGATGATTGCTTGGGTTGAGAGGTGAAATGCTGGGACCTGTACTCCATGGGAGAGCACAGGTTGTGATGGATATAGAGCTCAGAATGCCAGACATCCCTGCAGGAGGAGGATGTGGATGGACCCTTGGGACTAGGAAAGAGAAAAAACGACACCAAGATCTTCCTGGCACTTCAGCCCTTGGGCTCACACAGTCTTGGAGCAGGTGCTGCACTTCCTAAGCTTTCAGGATGTTGTGGGAAGAACCTTGTGAACCAAAGGAAGGGAATTAATCTTTTGGCTGTGTTGCTGGGTTTTGTTAAGGCAGAAATGGCTGGGAACAAGCTGCCGGAAGAACACTGGATCTCTCAGTGGAGATGTCCAGGAAGGAGAGTCTGCTTTCCAGGCTGCCTTTGGCATCTTCCAAAATGGTGTGGCACATGGAACAAGGGGACAGCTTTGCTATTTACAGTTCTGAGCAATAACACCCCCTGTTATTTGCAAGGGCAGGTACCTTGCAGGGGATAAGTCTTAATCTACAAGGATGAGCTTAATGGATCTGACAGAGCTCGAGTTAGAAGGTCTTTTCCCTCCTGGTCTCTCCAAGGGGGTTGTACTTGGAAGAAGACCTTGCCCTCTGGCAGTCTATCTGGTCACACACTTGCAGTGGGCTGTGGTGGGGTTTTGTTGTTAGTTTTGGAAGAAAAAATTCAAATTAAGGCCTGTTCCAAAGAGATGAGACCTGTGTTCTGCTGCTCGAAGGGTTTGCAAAGTGAAATGGGATGGGAGGTGACTGGGCTGGCTGTCCCTGCTCCTCAGGCATTCCAGAGCAAAAGAGGGACTAAAAATAGAAGTAATCTTTCCTCTGGGAAAAGGGCGGCTTGGCCTCTGCCCCAGGGGTGGGGGCACTGCCCTGGCATTTTGGATTGGTTCGCAAAGTCCTCCTGGGGGGGGGGGGAAGTTGTTACAGAAATATGAGATATTTATTAGTCCGTTCAAGGTGGGAGGAATTAGTGTTTGTGCTTCCGAGCTGTATTACAGGGAATGAACTGTTGGGATCAGGATTTTAAATATATTCCCAACATTTGAGCCTTAAAGCAGTTGTGTTTGAGTGTGTTTGCTCCCCCCTGGCAGCCCTGGTTGGAGCCCTCAGCCCTCTCTCTCCATGCTGCAGGATCTCCTCAGCCCCACTCTGACACTGGCTGCAGTTCCTGTGCTAATTTAATCCACTTCAGCCCTTTGGTCATTCCTATAATTAGACTTGTCTGCCGTGTCCACAGAACACTTGGGAGCTTTGCTGTGGTATCCTGGGTCTCTGCTCAGCTCTTGGTGGCTTCTTGTAAATCCAGAGCTGAGAAAGGAATCTCTGGCCTTAACTTTGGTAGTGAAATAATTCATACTGCTCAGGCATCCTTAAAAGATCAGTAGGGGTTCTCCTTGCACTCCTGCATTGAGAAACCTTTCCAAGGAGCAGCTCCTGGTTGTTGCTTGGCCTTTGTGCTGGCCTCAGCTCATTACTGGAGCTGCTAATTGTGCCCATGAGGGGCTCTGAGCTGTCTTTGGGCAGGGGTTCTCACTTCCAAAGCTGTGCTCAGAATTCCTTGTAATGCTGCTTCCCAGAGGCTGAGCTGATGAAGTGTGACCACACTGCTTAAAGCACTCACCACATTGCTCTGAAAGGGAGCTGGGAAGTAGAATTTGGGAGCTCAGCGCAGCCCAGGATGGAGCAGCAGCAGAACAAAGTGAAAAGCAGGACCTGCACTGCCAGGCACCAACAGAACCACCCTGACCTGACTGTCCTGCTCTGCCTGTTTCCCCACAGCTGGCATCCAGTGGGATTTTGCAGGATGAGTTTAATGCAAAAGAGACTAAACTGTGGTTTGGGGCAGGTACAAAATCCCTGGAGACAAAGATCAGAACAGCTGACAGGAGGTGACACTCAAGGGGCTGTTCTCTGAGCCAAGGGATGATAGCTCCTCACTGTTTTACCTTATTTATTCCCCACAAACACAGGATTCAGTTCAGGTCTCTGAGCCATTCATTCAAGTTAAGTTTGGGTGAAATGGAGTTGAGAATAAGCTTTTTAAACAACTTTTTCCTTGTCTCTTCCTGCAGGGAAATCCAGCTCCTGCGACGATTACGGCACAAAAACGTCATCCAGCTGGTAGATGTGTTGTACAACGAGGAGAAGCAGAAAATATATCCTTTTGCACAGGGCTGTTGATCAGGTTTGAACTCCCACTGTTCCCTGCTGTAATTCTGCTTTTGGGAAGGCCCTTTTGGATGTTTCTTAAGCTTAAATTTTTGCAGCTAGATTGCTTTCACTGCTATTAACCATCCTGCCCGCCTGGCAGACTTTCCACACAAACACAAATTCACACAGGCACTGATCAAGGCAATTTTATCATCACTTTGCTGGATTTTGTGTGACTTTGCCACACTGACAGCACTTTGCCTGGAACCAGTTTGGAAGTTCCTGGAGCTGATCCCTTGTAGCATGTGTTATAAATGGATGTTTTTATTTTTGACAGTGTTTTCTAACTACCGTCTTCTTACTACAGTACTCCAGAAAAGGAGTAATTTAATTGTGTGCGTTAATTAGATCAAACACTCTGCCACCAGATCATTAGGATAAAGCAGTGTGACAACTTCTGCTTGTGCTGTGGCCTCTACAGAGCAAGGGGACTGCAAGTCAATTACTGAAAGAGAGATCCTGTTTAATTAGGTAGAAGGGGGGAGGCAGCGTGAGGGAAAAGGAGCCCGAGAGAGACATCGTGTGTTGGTACCAGGTGATGACAACCCAAAACATCACTGAGAAATGGGATCTCTCCAAGGATGCTCCTTGCTGGACTTTCTGAACAGTGCTGGTCCAAAGTTGATTTTCAGTGCTTTTCTCTTGCAAGGACAGATTGACTTCGTTATTTTTATCTTTATCTGCTCCTACACTCTCACAAAGTTTGTTTCTCCCTGTGCTGATTCTGGCAATAACTGGGGGAATTTGTTTTCACTGGAACTGGGAGCAGGAATTCATCCATGGTTTTGTTCAAACCCTTCCCCAGCTCCTGGCTGGCACTGCCTGTGCTGCATGTCCTGGGCTGTGACAGAGCAGACCTTGAGCAGCCACATGGGGAACAGGTTTGGGAATGGATCCAGCAGAAGGACTGTTTCCCTGAGGCTGCCCTGGGGGCAGGGCCCTTAGTCATGCACAGAGCTGTTGGTTCCTTGCAGGAAGCAGAGTTGGGGTTGTTGAATTTAAAAAAAGAAAAATCCTAATTTCTAGACCAAGCATTGTGGGATTGGAAATTGGAGCTGTGGAAGGAAAGATTCTGTTCCCACCTGAGTGTTCTGTTACTGTTGGAAGTGCACTGCAGGCTTGAGATGTTTGTCATAGAGTCACAGAATGGCTTGGGTTAAAAGGACATGAAAGCTCTTCCCATTCTGCCCCCTGCCACAGGCAGGGACACCTTCCACTATTCCATTTTGCTCCAAGCCCCATCCAGCCTGGCCTTGGACATTTCCAGAGATCCAGGGGCAGCCACAGCTTCTCAGGGAAACCTCTGCCAGGGCCTCTCCACCCTCACAGGGAGGATTTTTTTCCTAATCTCCCATCTAACCCCCCTCTCAGTGTGAAGCAATTTCCCCTTGTGCTGTCACTGCATGCTCTTGTACAAAAATCCCTCTCCATCTTTTTGTAGGCTCCATTCAGGTTAAGACAGTCTTTGAGCAACTCAGCTAATAAAAACCTTCAGTGATTTTCTGTGGGAAAGGGAAAGCTGTGATAACTGGATTAAAAATATCAACGACTTTTAGTATTTAAGGGCTGTTTGCTGGCCTGCTGTGGCTGGGAGTGCAGGGCTGATGGTGAATGGAGAGCTCATCCAGGCAGAAAATGAACCCAGTTCCATGAGCAGCATCCCAGAGATCCTGTTACCAGTGTGTACAGCTGAATGTGGGAGCAGAACCCCTTGAGGAGGAGAACTGAGAGCTTGGGGCACCTGTAATAGATCTGCTCCAGCCTGGAAGTCTGTTCTCTAATCTGGGTGATCAACCTGCAGTGGATCAGTGACCAGGGAGGGGTGAGGAGCAGCCTGGCTGTTAATGACACCCCATCAGGCTGTCCTTGAGCCTCTTTGCTCTCCAGGAGCTGGTCTGGATTATCCACCATCACTGTTATTCTCCTGACAATGGGAGAGTTGATATCTTCCACATCACTCTGATAGAAGTAGTTCACAGTTTGGTTTTTTTTTTCCAGAGTATGAAAGGGTAGGAATGAATTTTGGGAGCTCTTTCTTCTGTTCTTGCATTTGTTGATTTAGTGTGATTGGTTTAGTGTCTTCATGCCCATCATAAAATCTTGTTTAGGGTATATTTAGAGTATTTTAGGGTCTCTGAAGTGCAGCTCATGGGGAATGGAGCAGCAATTTAATGAGTTTTCAGTGTTTGGAGCTGCTAAATGGAACCTGCTGGAAAGGGGCAGCAGAGTCTTCAGCCCAGATCTCCCTTCTGCCTCTTCTACCTCAGGTGGCTTCTTGGGGCAAAAGTAACTTATTTTGGACTTAGGTTAAGAAGGCACCTGCCTGAAGGAATAACTGACCATGCTTGGGATTGCAGAGGAGCCCTGACAGCCTCTGCTCTGTCAGGACACTCCCCAGTGTCCCAGGATCTATTCTCCCAGGCCCCTCCAAGCCAGACTTTGCCTCCAAAAGCCCAAGGAGAGGAGGAAACAGGCAATTACAACATCAAGCAGTCAGGTTCCCATTTTTTGGCCCTAACATTAAAGCATACAGAGATAAAAACTGGAATATGCTGCAAGGGAACAAATGCTGCAAAGTGCCACCAGCTCTTGGCATTCTGTTATAACTGTTTTTATCCGTGTGGTTTCAAAAAGCTTCCCAGCTCTCCAAGGATCCTTTTTCCTGCTGATGGAATACTCCTGTGGAGCTGGGGGTAATCAGCAGCTGTTCCATAGAGCACACACAGCTGGGTGGTTTGGGACAGGGAATGAGGAATAACCAACTTTGGGGAAGGTGGTGGGAGCTCATTTTCATCTCAGGTGCAGATGGAGGAATGGGCACAGCTCTTCTGACAGGGAGTTCCTGACTTTCTGTGCCCATTTCAGGGCATTTCCCTGTTCTCTGTCATGCCTGTGACATCTCCAGCTTATTTTCTGTGGAGTTCCCATCCTGTTCCAGGTCTGGTCACGGAGCTGCAGATGCTCATTTGGCAGAAGGATTTTTCTGTAGGTGCTTTGCTGTCCTGTGGGAGCTGCAGGAACATCCCTCAGTACTTGGGGAGTGCAGCCATTCCCTCTGGGATGGGGCTGCTGCCCATCTGAGGAATGTTTAACACTGAGGAATGTTAACCCTGGAGCTTCCTTAACTCTGCCCTCACGTATATGGTGATGGAGTACTGTGTGTGTGGGATGCAGGAAATGCTGGACAGTGTCCCAGAAAAGAGATTTCCAGTGTTTCAGGCTCACGGGTAAGTTCTGTTCCTCTCCCCACTTGTTCCCTTGAGTGGAGAGTATGTTCTGCTCTGCTCAGGCTGTGTTTGAAAGCAAACCTGGCCTTGTGCAATAATTTCATATTTTACACCCATGCAAAAAAAGTGAAAAGTTCTTGAAGTGGACAGCAGGGATTGCCCTGAGATTTTGGGAGAAAAACTATCTTTCTATTGATTTTTCTGTTATTTGTGTTTTACTTCCTGAGATGTCCAACACCCCCCTGGTCTCTGTGCTCTTGCCTTGCCAAGGGGTGTGAGGAGGGAATCTCCTGCCTAAATGGAGGTCAAGCCACAGTTCAGCATCAGAAAAGACTTTAAGAGGTCTTGGGGTGGATTAGGGATTGGCCATATCCAACAGGATCAGTTAGCTGGGATAAGCTGTAGCCCCTTTTACTCCTCAAGGAAAGAAACCCGAGAATTCTGGGAATAGATACAAAAACATTGTCAGGATCAAATCAGGGCAGAGCAGCAAATCTGTGGCAACTACATAATTTTATTTTAAGAGATTTCTGAGATTGCAGACAGCCTAAGTGAAATTCAGGCACATTAATATTATTTCTGGGTACTATGAGATGAAACACTTTCCTCTACAACTGCCAGGCTGTGTGTGGGTTACGATGATGGCCCACAGCCTCTGACCACAGCAAAAAGCTCCTTTCTACTGGCTAAAAGTGTTTGATTTTTCCCCTCTGCCTCTCTCTGCAGGTACTTTTGTCAGCTTATAGATGGCTTAGAATACTTGCACAGCCAAGGGATTGTCCACAAGGATATAAAACCGGGGAACCTCCTGCTAACAACCAATGGGACACTAAAAATATCCGATTTAGGCGTAGCAGAGGTATGTGAGAAGCACAGCAAAGTCAGAATGGGACATTCTAGATTGAGGTCACCTCTGTGGTGTCATTGATTTATTGTGCATTTAGGCTTTTGTTCTGTTGCACTTGCAGAGTGCTCTAAATGACTCTGAATATTTATTGCAATTGGCAAAGCACTCCCTTTTGGTAACAGCATGAAACTTCTGCTCAGGAAGCACAGAGAAGGAAGATGTCAATCTTGGATGAGCCTAAAATGGGGGGGAAAGGGGGATGAGCTACATAACCTTATCCTTCTTTTTATATGGAGACTGTCTTAGGTAGGAGAGGTGCAAGACTCATCACTGTGGCGTGTGGCTGCTGTGGTGGCGTGATCTCATCCTCTGTAGATGTTCAGTAGAGGAGTTTTCCCCTTTTGTTTCCCAGGTGGAACTTTTCCAAGAGTCACAGTTTGTTTTCCTTGGAAGCCTGACACTGTTTGGTCTCTCCTGCCACAGGCATTGCATCCGTTTGCGGAGGACGACACGTGCAGGACGAGCCAAGGGTCGCCAGCATTCCAGCCCCCAGAAATTGCCAATGGCCTTGACACCTTTTCAGGCTTTAAAGTCGACATCTGGTCTGCGGGGGTGACGCTGTGAGTGCCCAGGAGCTCCCAGGAACTTCATAACTAATGACACCCTCAGATAGCTCAGTCCTGACAGCTCAGCTCTGCCATCACCACTCTTGTGTGGTGGGGGGTGCTGCTCACTCCTGTGGGTGGGTTTATGCTCCCCAAAGTATTGTAATTTTGCACAAGAGGATCTTTGCTCTCCATGAGTGACTCTGCAGCTGTTGCTCAGCCCCTAGAGGCACAGCCAGGGCAGTAACAGAAACCACAAGTATCTCTAGTATTTATTTTTAAGTTTTTTTGCTGTCCCAGACTGTCAGGGAGATGTCCTGGTGGTTTTGACCCCTGTGAATGAAAAGCTGTGATGAAGGCAGGCTAAGCTTAAAGAGGTTTTGCACATACTGCCAAATATTCCTCTTTTGGTTTCCTTTTGGCTTACATAGTCAGGAAAGAACTGAGTATGTGTGTGCTGCTTCTCATCCTGCTTCTCCTTCTGCCTTCACAGATACAACATTACAACGGGTCTGTACCCTTTTGAAGGGGATAATATCTATAAATTATTTGAAAACATCGGGAAAGGCGACTACACAATTCCAGAGGATTGTGGTCCTCCACTCTCAGACTTATTGAGAGGTGAGTCTTCCCAGCTGGTTCCAAAAGGGTAACATTTAGAGATGCAACAACTCCTCAACTTGCACAGTGCATGGGATCCTGTTATTCAGGGAGGTTGTACTTAGAGCCTTACAAGGCTCTGGCAGATCTTCAGCACTGGTGTTTTCCTGAGATCCACCGACCCCCTGCACAGCTCACAGCCACTACTCTATGGAGTTGGTTCTTGCATTGTTTCCTGTGCTCTGAGAAGCTTTTACACCTAAAGACAAAGCGCACAAGAGCAGATACAGATTTGGTCAGTGAGAGCACTCGGATGCTGTGTCCAGGCTTTTCCTAATGTCACACACTGAGTACTCAAGGTCTGCCATCCCTCCTCATCAACCTCTGCTCTGGACTTACTTTTCTCAGTCCCATTTTTCTCCTTCCCCCCAAATTCAGAGCTGCAGGATATTGGAGCAGTGACAGGGGCCAGTTTCACAGCAGGGCTGGGATAGGACCAGGAATGGCACTTTCTGGGGAGAAAGTTGTGAGGTTTTTGTTTTTTTTTTTTTAGTTCCTGTTGCTTATTGCAGCAGTTTGAGTTTTACTGCTGAACAGTCTCTACCTGTGGAAGCTGAGTGGTCAGAGGGCAGCAGTTGTGCTGTGCACAGCAGGCAGCCTGGTCTTGTTTCACATTGATTTTCCTGGTCCTAGTGCTCTCTGGGGTTGGTGAGGGGCTGGGGGGAACTGAGTGTCTCCCTGCTGGCAGCATGTCAGCTCTGTAGGCTCTGGCCTCCTGGTGCAGGGACATGGCTGCAGGCTCAGTGCAGGGACACATCTCCAGGCTCGGTGCAGGGGGACGGGCTCAGTGCAGGAACACAGCTCCAGGCTTGGAGCAGGGACATGGGCCCAGTGCAGGAACACAGCTCTGAGCCTGGTGCAGGAACACGGCTCCAGGCTCAGTGCAAGGGGATGGGCTCGGTGCAGGGACACAGCTCCAGGCTCGGAGCAGGGCCCTAGCTCCTGGCTCGGTGCAAGGCAATGGGCTCGGTGCAGGGACACGGCTCCAGGCTCGGTGCAGGGACACGGCTCCAGGCTCGGAGCAGGGACACAGCTCCAGGCTCGGAGCAGGGCCCCAGCTCCTGGCTCGGTGCCGGCCGTGCCGGCGGCAGGTGGTGCTGTCAGTCCGAGTTCTTCCGCTGCCGTCGCCGGGGCTCCCCCGGCCCCTCGGCACCAAGGAGCTGCCAGACCCCCGCAACCCCCCTCAGAGGCTGTTTTAGCTTCCCTGGCCCCACGCCAATGATGAAATCAGTTATTTCCATGTGTTTCCAAAAGCATTAGCCAGCTTTAGCAGCTTTCCGAAGGCGTTACATAAGGCAGCGCTTCCAATGGCGCTGGGCACAGCCGGGATCCGGCTGCTCCACTGAGCCCGACACGGCGGCTGCTCGTGGCCTGATGTGCCTCGCATTGTACCTGTCAGCCCCAGGCAACAGTGGCCTGAGCTCCGTGTGGCACCTGGCTTGTGACTGCTGACTCCAAACATGGCCTTTTAATGAGCTGGGAGTTGCCCAAATGGAGCAAATCCTGCAGTCCTGTTGGTCCAGCAGCAGTTTTCCTAAAGCATCGAGCAGAACTCCTTGGAGGTTTGTGATCAGCCTCTCAGCTGCACTTAGTGCTTCCCCCAGGGAAAAGGAGCGTGGCAGTTTTCTCTTTTCCTGTGCTGAGTATATTGACAGCTTAAAATCTTGTGCTTCATTAGCACAATAACTCCCCTCCTTGTTCTCTTCCCACCCCTGCGTGAGATCTGGAGCCAGAATTACCTACTTTTCCCTCTGCCTGATTTTACATGGAAGAGCCTTGAATCCGGTGCCCCTTGTCCATCTCTTACAGCCTGAGTCTCCTCTTGCATCCTTGCTGCTGCCAGTTTGTCTGTCTCCCTCCCTTCTGTGCCTGTGCACCACAGAGGTGGGAGTTGAGTGGGTTTGGCAAGGAGAGGAGCTTGTCTGGGAGGAGGTGGCTACACCCCTTTCTTTCAGGGCAGTGGGAAGCCCTAAGGATCCCTTTTCCTGTCCTCTCTCCCACCTGAGAACAATCTCCCACTCCTCATCTTGTTATGTACAAGCTGCTATGTCGCAAAAGCTGGCAAAACCTTCTGATACTCCCCTTGCTTGGTGTGAGACACATTTTCCAGTGGTCAGCAAGCCAGGTGGCCTCAAGGGGGATTAATTTTGAGGTGGGATTGCCCCAGCTCTGCCTGCTTTGGAGGCCTGAGCAGCTCCCCAGCATCTGCTGAGGCCCAGGGCTGAGCTGTGCAGTGGTGGCACCACGTAGCTATGGTGACAAACCTGGATGCTTTATTTAGTTCCTGCTTTTCCTCCAGAACATCTGCATTTCCTGGTTGGTGCCCGCTCCTCCTGCAGCAGGCTGGAGCTGAATCCATTGCCTGTGGATCAGATACTGTCAATGGCTGTTTGTGTCAGCAGCACAGACACCCCCAGCTCAGCTCTGGCGGTTTTGTCTCATCTTTGTGTTGCTTTGAAAGGATCTAAAAGCCCTCTCAGGGCTGAGAGCGCCTGGTCTGGGTTTGAGTGATGCAGAATTCAGTGCAGCAAAGTGCTCATTTCCTCTGTCTGCCAGGGCTGTGCTGACCACAGGCCCCACAGCCGGGCTGTGAAGCAAACACAAACACACTTTGTAAGGTTTTTTTGTTCTTCTGTTGACTACTTTTGTAGTGCATCTTTACTTTTTCTTCCCCTTGAGCTTGTTCTTATCTTCATTCCCCTTTTCCAGAACAGCAGAGTTTAGAGGACTTAAAGCTTCAGTGGTATTTGGCTTGTAAAGAGACTCTCATGACAGTATATCCTCCAGATTAGTTGGGATGCTGCTCCTCGTTTTGTCTCCCTAATCGGGGATGAAGCTTTATTTATACTCTTCAGGGATGGAAAGAAGGGCTGGTGCTGTTTTGTGTGTGCAGTCAGGAGAGATGTGTCAGAGTGGAAGAGTTTATAAATAGCCTTAAGGTTCTTCTGGCAGCATCTGCCCATGGCTTATCAACTCCTGTGCACTTTGCTTCTGGACCAGAAAAATGCACAAGGTCAGCTTTCCTCCTCCTGGTCTAATAGACTTTTACTGGAAGAGGAAGCTCTGAGGCTGCAGCTCTGCATTAATCAGCATCTGGATTGATTTCCAGGCCCTGGGATTTGGTGGTTGGATCCTCAGGAGTTTGTTTTCTCACTTCCATGACCTTTCCTGGCTGGGACAGTGAGAGGATGTGTCCTGATGACAGTGGGATGCCTTAATTCTGCTGTGGCAGGAGCCCCCAGGGCTGTCTGTGCCCATCCAGAGGCCTGTCCTGGATCACAGGCTCGAGATTTGCCTGCAGAGGGAGTTTGTGGCCAGAGCAGCCGGCTGAGTGCAGAGAGAGGGAGAAGGTCCTGCCTCACGTACAGATTGGCCTCACACTGCTTTTATAGTGGTTGTTAAATGTTGATCCAAGTTGGAGACTGAAGTGGAATTCAGGTTGAGTTCATTAACCTTGCTGTCGGATTTCTTCCTGCTCTCCAGTCCCACACGTGAGACTGTCCTGTGTTCTGAACTCCAGGAATTCTGCCCTGGAGCTGTGCCTGTGCAGGATCACTGAGTGTGTGGGCTGGGGGTTGTGAGGAGCTCAGGGCAGATCCATGATCTCCAGTTTCTGGGTTGTCACTTGATGTGATTTGAAAGGGTTTTGAAACTGTTGATGAGCTGCAGAGGACACGATTTCCCTGTCTGGGCATGACTGTGTGGTGTCTGTTCTTATCAATTTAATACCTGATAATTCTTGATGAGAGGACTTCATATTTTAGGAATCATTTCCTCATGGAAAGGGTTGTCAGGCACTGAATGAGCTGCCCAGTGAGGTTTGGAGCCCCCATCCCTGGAGGTCTCCAAGGAACAGCTGGACATGACACTCAGTGCTCTGCTCTGGGTGACAAATTGGGGATCAGTCGCAGGTTGGACTCGGTGATTCTGTGACACCCCTGTATGGGCGCAGCAAATCCTCTGGAATACTGGGGAGCAGAGGCTGGAGTTGGGCCTCCTGAAGCATTCCCTGGCACAGCCTGTCCCATCCCTGCTCGCAGATAAACTCCAGGGAAGTCTTTACCCTAAATGGCCGCGAGCGGCGGCTGCTGTGGGCAGACGCTCCGAGATGACTTGCCTGGTGAATAGAACATGATGTTTTGTCTTGCTGAAACCTCTCCTCAGTGCAGGACTTGAGCCACGGAGCTGCCACGGGTGACTCAGAGCTGAATGTATGAATGTACATTTTCAGCGAGGACACTTTCCGTTTTCTTTCAGATGTTGCCCCAAATGCAGTCATTTTTCATTGAAGTAAAAATTCCTTTTGCTCGATTATTTTCCTTCTGCCTTTTTAATGGCTTGAGAGCAACAGCTCCCTGTGCTGTGGTTGTTTGTGACTACTGCTCTTGGGCCTCTTTTAATCATTTACCTTAAACTTCTTCTCCTGCTTGTACCGGTTTCATCTGGTAAATGCCTTAAATTTCAAAAACACCTTGAAGTGTGTTTTTTAAATAAATCAATGGGGGGAGTGGGTGGTGTCCTGACTTCCCTGTTTCTGACTACATTAATAAGAGAACCTGACCAATACTTGCTTTTGTCCCCTAAACTTCATGTAAAAGCTCTTTGCAGCCCCATTTATTAAAAAGAAAAAAAAAGCCAACTCATTTGAGCAGCTCAGCTGTGAAACTGTCTGATCATCTTATTAATAGGTTCTTTAATTAGGTGTGGGATTTTTTTTTCCTCTGAACTTATTTCTTTTTCTGTAAGGTGACGAGAAATTCCACCCGAACGTGAGAAAACTCCTTTGCTGCCAGGATTGAGCTCTGGAGCAGGTTGCAGTTGTGGGGGGTTGTTGTAGAGTTTCCATCCTCAGAGACCTTCAAAACCCAGTACAAATAATCCAGAACTCTGAGGACTCCAGTGCCTCGAGTTCCTGAGCCAGGAACCTGACCTGTGACCTGGAGAGCTCTTCCTGGATTGCTTTAACCTCCTTCGTGTGATGTCATGTGGGTCAGTAGTGATCTCATCTGCCTTAAAGCTCTTAATGCTGTCCCCAGCATGGATAAACCTTCCCAAATTGCCAGGGCAAAGTGTATTTTGGGTTCTGGGGGCAAAATAACTTGAGTCTTGCCCTACTGTACTGTCCTATCCTCCCCTCTTTGCCCATGTCCTGATCTGATAAGATATGAACAGACTGACAGGGAAGATGTTCTGGAGCAGATTTTGGTATCACATGTGCTGTGGTGATTTATTTATCTCTTTCATGACCTTTGAATTGTAGGATCTCACCTGCAAGGCCCTTGCAGCTTCCTACTTGTACTAGGATGTGTCTTTCCAGCCCTCACTTCCCAAGTGTCCTCCCAGATGTATCCCCCACCCCTGTGTTCTCAATGTGCCCTTGTCCTGGCTCTCCCCAGCACTCTGCACTGTTTGCTCCCGTCCTGACTTTCTGAATTCCTGTCTGACAGTAAATGCTGCTTCCCAGACCTTTCTGGTTACTGAAGATGGGTTCTTCCTTTTCCAACCCATCTCCAAACCCTCATAATGCAACCTGTGCAAGACTTGAGAGTGCAGGTGCTTCAGGAGCAACAGGGGATCATCCACTAAAAACAAAACTCCTTGTAGTGTTCAGCCATGAGGCTTTGTTAATATTCATTAGGTGAATATTTCCCTGGAACCTTCACTGGAGAATATCTTGGATACTGCTGGATGAAACTCTCAGGATTCCATTGACTCATTTCTGAAGAATATGGCAAAATTTGCTCCTTCCCTTCTGTTGAGTTGTGAAGCTTCTGAAAGGCAGTGGAGCAGAGTGGGCATCCCAGGAGGCTGTTTAAGGAATCCACCTCCCTCTCTCCCAGAGAGAATAAGGATGAGCTGCTTTTCCTCTCCCCACTCTGCTCACCACCCACCCCAGCTACCTCAGCAGATGATCTCAGAAATCCAAGTGCTGGCCAGGGCACAGGGATGGGCAGCAGGATGGGTTTTTTTTTTGTTGTTGTTGTCAGTTCTCCCTGGCTGCACCTCAGAATAGAATTCCACTAGACCAGAGGATCTGGGACACTGAGCAAGTGGACATATGCTGTGCCTGAGGCTTTAGCTTGTCCATGGAGGAGGTTCAGTGGAATTATCTCTGAAATGCAAAATCTTGATGTTCTTTGCTTGGAGACTTCCTTGGAGCTGTGATCAAGGGCTGGACAAGCCTCAATCCTGCACTGGGAGGGAGGGAAGGGCTGTACCCACTTTGCTGGTGGGAAGCTGAGGAACAGACTGGAACAGGTCAGCAATGGAATTGGGACTTGATGCTGAGTTTCCTGTGGCCAGTGGAGCAAATCCTGCCTGGAGCTGCCAGGACTGGACACAGCATGGCTGTCGGGGAGGGAGGGGGAGGGAAGGGCAGAGCTTTGTGCTTCCTGGCTTTGACTCAGCTGAGAGTGTCTGTGATCACACCTGGACTTTTTTCCTTCTTTTCAGGGATGCTTGAATACGACCCAGCCAAGAGGTTCTCAATACAGCAGATAAGGCAGCACAAGTGAGTGTTACCAGTCCTTCTCTTCCTGCTCCTCCTGTACCTGTGCTCCTGCTCTCACCTTCTGTTTCCTTTTGACAGCAGACACATGGAAGTCACTAGATCTCCTTCCTCCAGCTCTGCTGGGGCTCTGGCAACCTCCACTTGGCTTTTTTTCCTCCTATTAGAGCATCCGGTGAAGCACTGGAATTGCTAACCAGTAAATAAGGAATATGTTGGAAGTCTGTTTGTGGTGTGCCTGCTTCTGGATAATTAAGGGTTCTGGATAATTTTTTCCAGAGGCCAGCAAGTACTAATGGAGCAGAACAGGAGGTCCTGAAGGCTGTGTTATTGAAGTAGGGCTGTTCAGTAACGTGTGTTAGTTCTGGCCAGTCTAGGGACAGAAATATCCCCTGGTATTTGCTCCATATGGAGTCAGTATGTGGAAAAGCATTCCAGGACAATAGGAAATTTTTTTTTCTTTCTTTCCCTTTAATATCACAGTCCTCCCTCCCCCATATCCTCCCCCATTTTCCATGCCATAGTCACGGGGCGGGGGGGGAAATGCCCCGTTATCACTGAGGATTTTTTTTAAGGATCTGTTTGAACATGCTGGCTCCGAGCAGAGATTTCCTGGGCGGATAAAAGTACAAGAACAAAAAGCATCATGAGGCTGCTTCACTGCGGAGGCTGCATTAGCTTATCTCCTCTTGGAATGGGAAGTGCTTCTGAGGACAGGCAGAGCTGCCTCTGGACTGCAGCTGCTTGGCCTGTGAGCCTGCCCAGATCCTTCTGGGAGCTGTAAAAACAAGGATGTGGTCCAGGGTGGTGCTGAGCCCACTCCATGCTGCAGGAACAGTGCTGCTTTCCACTTGTGTCTTTGGAAAAGCCATGTGCTGTCAGATGATGGTCCTTGGGAGGTGCCCAAGCAGGCACAGGGAGAGCCTGAGAGGCTTGAAGTGCACTGGGGCTCTGCAGGAAGCAAATGGAACCAGCTCCAACAGGGCTTGGAGGGACCAGAGTGCAAGCAGGGCTGGGGGGGCAGGGTTTATGGAGCTGCCCAGGCGATTAATTAAATGTAAGGATGACTCTTTTGTAGTAGTCATGCCCCCGTGCCTGGGTTGTTTCAGGAGCTCTGGGTGCTGATGGGCACAGGCATCTTCTATTTGCAGCTGCCTTTCCCTGCACGTGCCTCCCAGCACCAGTGGCAATGACCAGAGGGGATCAGTTTGCCATGCTCTGTCAGGAAGCACTGCAGAGAAGCAGGAATTAAGTCTATGGAGTCATCAGTAGGTGTTGAGAAAAGCACTAAAAGCACTTCCCTTCCTGTGGCTGCAGTGGCCACCCCTGAGCTCAGGAACTGCCCTGGGCCCTCCATGGGTCACTGCCAGGTGACTGAGCTGGTTCCCCAACTCCAGATACTCCATTTTGCCCTCCTCCCATGTGGTAGTGATTTTTTGTGTCAGCGTTGCCCAGCTGGAAGCACAGAGGGGTCTCCAGAGACACTGCCTGTAGTTAGAAAGCTGGAGAAACTGGAGCACACCTCTGGCACAGGGCAGCCACCGAGCTCCTCAGCTGCTGTGCTGATGCTTTTCATCCCACAGCACTCAAAGGGGCTGAGGAAAGGCTCTACCTGCAAACCCAGGAGCATTTCCAAGGCTTAGGCTCTTATTAGTTTTGTGTGAGCTTAGCCAGTGCTTCTTAATAGGCTTTTCTCCCCTATTAGTAATTGCCTCCTTCCTCCTGCTGTGGCATCTAGTAATTACATCAAGCACAGCAGAGCTTGTGGCCTGGGCCTTGGATGTGTCTGTCCAGCTTCTTTTTGTGCTAAAGAATCCAGAGCTTGGTTCTCCTGCCTTTTCTTTAAATAGAAGCTTAGCCCTGATGCTTAACCTGACCCTGTTTTTTTTTTGTAAATGGAACACAGCAGGCAGCCGTTCGGGTATTGGCAGAGGGGTTTGGGAAAGCACTTTAGTAAGAAGAGGTTTGATTTCTAGAACCCTTAGATTTCATGTATTGGAGGGAGTAAATCATTAATGATTGTGGCTTTCTATACACTCCTCCCCTCAAAAGCATGTGCTAAGGGCAGGAACTAAAACAGAGAAACATCAAGCGACTTCCCCAGGCTGCCCTGCTGCGATGGATCCTGTCTCAAACCAGAATCACCCCGTGCCTTTCCATGCTGCTGGAAGTCTCCTTTTATGTCTTTGAGCTGCTCTTCCCGGGGACTCACTCATATGGACAGTCAGGATCATCAAAGTGCTCTGAAATCAGCAGGAGCAGCCCCTGGGCAGCAGTTTTGCACTCAGGATGGTGGGAAGGGGCAATGTTCCCCTGCCCTGTGGGAAGAGTGATCCCAAGGGAAGCATCACAGGGCAAGTCCTGCAGCCACAGAGTTGAGGCTCAGGATCGATCCTTCCCCACTTCCCCTTCCCTAAAGTGTGAAGGCCCTTGCAGTGGGATCAGGGATAAAATCAGTAGCTCAGGGCACTGAGAAAGCACCAAGGGAGCACAAAGTGTTATCCCATAGGGAGCAGAGCTGCAGGAGGCAGGGAAGGCATCCAGGCAGCCCAGCAATGATAATCCAGCCATTCCTCCCATTATTCCTGTCAGCTATTCCAAATGCTTTTGCCCTGCAGCAGCAGAGGAATGCTGGAGGAAGAGTCTGCTGAGTTTCATCCCTGCCAGCTGCCTTCCTCACTCCTGCAGCTGAACTGCATTAAACTCCTGTCTCTGCACTTTTACTGGAGCGGGACAAAGCAAAATGCTGCTCTGTTCAACCCAGTCAATGCAGAGCAAACCTGGAGCTAGAAATGGAAATGAGTTAAACTTCTCCCAGCCTGTCATCTCAGAGCTTAGGAACTGCCAGAAGCTGACCCCTGAATAGCAGTGGAAGAGCCTGAAAACCTGCTTTCCCTGGAAGGATCTGAGTGGGATGATGTTCACTGGAAAACCAGTGCTCACAGCTCAACTTCATGAATATTTGGTGCTCCTGGAATGGGGATTGTAAGGCAGGGAGGAAAAGCTGCCAAGAGCTAGGGAGTTCCAACCTCCTCCCTATGGATTATCCACCACCTCCCCTCTGCCCCGTGCTTTTGCTGAAGGGCTTCCTGCTTGTACACTGCGTTTTGTTACTAATTCACTGACCTGCTGCAGCACTTAAAGTGATGAAGTGGATGCAGAATTCTACCTCTGTCCCTTGTTTCCAAGGCAACCATCTTCCCTTCCCTCTCCACAAGTGTCACACTTAATTTGTTCAGGCGCAGATCCGATTGCAGGAGTTCATAGCACGAGAAGGGAGGCACTTCCACCTTTTATTAGTGGAGGTGCAAATTAACCTGCAGGGCTGGGGTCTTCTCCTGCCCTTCTGGAGCTGCTGTGCTGCCTTCCCCAGCACCTGCAGGGTTTGGAGTATGGCTCTGGGATGCTGTGCTGTTCAAGCCTGAGTACCAAACCCCTTGGAAGTCTGTGTGGTGCTGCTGAGTGCTCCTTTGCAGGAGCTGACTGTGCTCCTGAGCTGCATTTGAGGGAGGGAGAGGCGCTTCTCTGAGCCTCTGCTGCTGCCTGTGCACTTGTGGGCTTTCCCCATCTCTTCTCTGTAGTGCCAGGCAGTGATCTCCCCTCGGCAGGACACAAAGAAGCATTCCTTCTCCTTCCTGAGGCACCTGGCTCAGTCTTCCTGCCCTCTGGCAGCACATGGAAGGGATCTTTGCTTCTTTTACCCACATTCTGCAAATCGGTTTTGTAACGTGGTATGTTAAAGGACTGGATCTCCAGAACTCCTTGTAGGAGTCTGAGCCATCCCTGCCACCTTTGGTCGTGCCACCAGGTGGGAGAAACTGCTGTTTTCATACTTCTGTTTGTTCTGAACCTGCCTGAGGAGCTTGGACATCTCTTGATCCAACAAGAGCTGGAGTGGTGATTGCAGGGACACTGCTGGCGTGTGTTGCCTTTCCCTGGGACATTGTGTGCCTTCCACGATTGCCTGTGAGGGAGCTGAGCTAAACTGGAACCCTGTTCATTGCTGCTTGTGGTGACAGTGACCTTCCAGGGAGCTTGAGGCCCTTACATGGCATCACAGGAGGTGGAGAATTGCTCGTCCTGACCCTGGCTGGCAGGGCAGGGATCTGCAGCTTGGCATCTGCTCTCAGAGAAAATCATCCCTGTGCAAACCAAGCCAACTGCAATGTTTGTGACCCAAATGGGAAGTGAATAGCTGGGAGTGTTGGAAAGCTGCAGCTGTGCTTACAAGATTCTTATTTTAACCTTGCTTATACCAGGACTTGAAAAGAGCAGAGGGAGGACTTGTGATAGGAGATCTGAGCTTGGGAGCTGCAAACCAAACGAGCTCATTAAGCACTGGGCAACCCAGATTCCTCTTTTCCTTCAGTCCTTGACCCTTGCTGTCTTATCTCCCTGTGGCTGACAGCAGCTGTCTGGGCACCACTTCTGCCTGGCAGGATCACAATTAACGCTTGTGTCGCTGCTGGCCGGGGGTTCTGAGCTTTGCAGGCGCCTCAATGAGCTTGGGGAATAGGAAGAAATAATCCCTTACTACTGCTTTCACTCTGAAGCGTTTCTAAGCCACTCCCAGCCCTTTGAAACAGAGACCAGAGAGGAATCTGCCTCTTGCAGAGGGATGTTCTGCACAAGGGGCTGCTTCTGAGATAGCCAAAATCTTTTCTTCGCCCTCAGGGTTAAAGCAGCTGCCACAAGTACCAGGTAACTCTGTGTGTGCCAGTGCACTTGGCTCAGAAACCATCCCTGAAACCGAGAATAACTGGTGGAACAGGGCACTCATCAGCAGGGCTCTGACCCAGCCTGTGTTTTGGGTGGTGCTGAGGGCAGGGTTGAAGAGGAGCTTTATCTCATGGCCATTGCTGACCAGGAGGTGCTGCTTTCTGGCTCAGGCAGTGGTTTCCTGAGGCAGATGAGGGTGTTCCAAGAGCCAGTGGTCCTCAGCTGAAGAGCAAATCTTCAGTGACAACCTCCAGCACCAGCACAGAAAGCGGAATGTCTGTCCCTGCTGGAAAATCCTTGCCAGAAAATACTCCACTACTCCATACAGAATTGCTCGAGGCTCCTTCCAAGAGGTCTTTGATTTTTCTTAGAACTTCAATGGATTTCTCTTCTCACTCTCTGTCCTCATTACCATATATGCATATGCAAGTGTTTGAAATCACCTCCCGGAGGATGGAAGCATAATGACTGGAGTACAGTGATTCAGGTTTCTGCTGCTAATAAAAACCTATTTTTACTCTCCTGGTAAGTAGGACAGGAGGGAAGAGTGAGGCAGAGCTGAAATACAGCAAAATAAAAACACCAGTTGCCATAGACTTCCAGGCTTTTTCCCTTTAAAATTCTCCTTTTAACAGCAGTCACTCTGATCTCATTTGTCCTGGATATTCCCTTCTCCCAGGATCTCTGATGTTGAATTTGGATCCCTCAAGCCCCAGAGCCCCTGGCAAAACCAGCTGGTGGCTCCTCTGCCCCTGTGCTGCTGATCCTGCCAGGCTGGATCAGCCCAGGCTGGATTTGCTGTCTTGGCAGTCGCTTCCTCCATGAACACAGTCTCCAAGGAAGGGAAATAGATTGATCTGATTAGGAGAGCAGTGTGCCATGCACGTCACCAAGGAAGCCATCCATGGGATCTGTGAAGAGCCCTGGGCCAGAATTGAGTTATGCTGGTCCTGGTCCCTTCCTGCCACTCCAGCAGCTGGGATGGGCTTTGTTTAACTCCTGTAGTGCTCCTTTAGAGACCAGAGGTGACAACTGCCAGCTGAGATCTGCAGCAGTTCCTGTCCCTCTCCCCAAACAGCACTTTCCTCCCTGCAGACAAGGGGCTGCCTGGCTCCAAAACTCCATTGCTGCAGAGAAAACAGTTTAAAGATGTTGACGATGAAGCAGTTTCTGGATGAGAGTTCACCCCTCCCTTGAATCCTGCCTGATTTGTCCCAGTAGCTGCATTTCCATTTGTTTATCTCCTCACTCCTCGCTTTTCCTGATAGTTTTGTTAGAATCCCACTTTTTTTTTAGGCCGACTGTCAAAGCAGTGTAAGACTAGAACAAAATGATAATTACAGCTCTGCGCAGGAGGTGCCTTCAGCCTTCCTTCCTGAAAGGAATTTGGAACTGGGGTGATAAAAACCAGATGGCTCAGGTTGGTGAGAGTTCTTGGGCTGGCTCAGGCCCTCCTCTGTGGTTGGAGGCCAGGAGTTACTGGATGCCAACTGCAGGGTAGGAGCACTTGTGTCCCTCAGGCTTGTGTGGGCTGGAAAGGTGTGTTAGAGGTACCTGGGTCTGGAGGAACCTCTGCTCCAGTCCACATTTAGGGGGTCACTGGGAGTGTGGAGGCTCCAGCAGCACTTCCAGGAAACTTTGGGTGCCCACATGCAGCAGTGGGAGATGTCCCAGACAGTCTGGAGTCAGAGCTCTGCTATGGGAGTACGATGAAAACCTAAGGGGTTTATCCCATCTGGCTCTGGGATGCTGTTGGGAAGCAGCCTGCTGGATTCCTGATCTGATTAAGAACAGCTTTCGGAGCTGATATCCTTTCCTGGCCAGATGGCAGCACAGGGTTTGGTGGTGATAGGGGTCCCTTGGGACAGGGGGGGATAAAAAGATAAAGTAGAAGCGTTTCTGCTGTGGCCTTAGTGCAAACTGGCTTTTAGAGGAAACTGCTGCAGTAACTGCCCCTCTCCTCAGGCTGAGATCCTGCAAACTTGTGTCTGTAGGGCTGGATCAGCCTTAGCTTCAGGATAGGGGAAGTTCCTTCTGTTCTGCTTGCTTGGATAATAAAACTCAGGAGCTCTGGCAGCTCTGCTGATAGGTTTTGACTTACAGGTAGTTTGGGCTGGAGTTGGTGATGGAGAGAATGGTCCTGAGCTGCATGTCCAGGCCCTGAGCTGCCTTCTGTGCCTGTCCCTCTGTTCCTGTCCTGTTCCCACTGTGTCCTTCAGCACACTCCAGTACTGACACCTGGCCAGACCTTTTGGTTCCTCCTGACCTGCCGTGGGTGGAGCTCCCAGCTCGGAATATTGGGGTGGGCTGGGGCCAGCCTCATTGGAGGGCTCCTGCATGCCTTGTGCACTGACCCAGCTCTGCCCTGCGGCTCTCTGCAGCTGGTTTAGGAAGAAACACGCTCAGGCAGAGGCGCTGGTGCCCATCCCTCCCAGCCCCGAGACGAAGGACAGGTGGAGGAGCATGACGGCGGTGCCTTACCTGGAGGATCTGCATGGCTACAATGAGGAAGAGGATGATGACTTGTATGACATTGAAGATGATATCATCTACACTCAGGACTTCACAGTACCAGGTAGGGGAGAAGTGGTTGTGGGGGATTTTTCTGTGTTTAGAACTTTTTTTTTAGGAGAGGCCTCGAGGTCTGAATAATCTTTTCAGCAGAGGAGGAGGTTCTTGGTTGTGGAATGGTGTGAGTGAGCCATGATGCTCCAGTCTCCTCAGTCCTTGATTTGATCAACCAGGGTGCCCCTCCCAGTGTTAGCCCTGTGCCAGCTTCTTCCCTTCTCCCAGGAACAGCTGCTGCTGGACTCTGCTGTTGAGCACAGTTAATTCTTTGGATCAGTTTTGCTAGAATTAGTTATTCGTGAGCAGAGCCCTGAAATGACTCTGTCTTCAGGGTATGTGGCACACCTGGGGAATCCCTTGAAGGCTGGGAGAGTGGTCCCAGCCTGGCCCTTGCCTTCCCCAGCTCCATGTCCATCCCAGCCTGGCCACCACCAGTGTTCCTCAGCTCCATATCCATCCCAGCTGAGCAGGGTGAGCCCTGTGCAGGCAGGTGTCTGAGGTTAAGGATCACACTGGGAGCAGTGACACCAGGAATTTCACCCTCCTCAAACAAACTGCTGCGTTTAAACCCAAATCAGAGCTGTCATGGCAGATGACAGGCAGATTATTGGAAGATCTTCCATGTTCTCTATGTCATTTGTGCTGTTTCAGAGGGATTAGGGACCTAAAAGAAGAAGGGGGTGGTGAAGTGGGATGTGCAGTGTTTGTGGTGGGCAGGAATCCCCTCAACACTGGGAACACAGTCATGGGAGGAGCAGCATGAAGAGGGTCCCAGCACAGACCCTCAGTGGGTTTGTGAGGCATTGCAGAGGTGGGGGCAGCTGCAGAGGGAATAAATGTTAATTTTTCCACCAAAGTCTTCCTTCAGCATCCCTTTGAACCTGCCCAGTGCTGCATTTCTAGTAGTGATCCCATATTAAAATATAAATTAAAAGCCCCCTTGTACATGGGGGATCAGTTCAGCTGTGGCTCTGTTGGGCAGCCAGAGCAGGAGTGTGGAGTGACTCATGGGTGGGGGTGGGTGTTGGGTTTGAGGGGGAAGAAAGAGGAAACCTCATTAAATCCTGTGTTCTTCAGAGGAAGAAGGGGCTTTGAGGAAGTGCTTTCATTTTTAAAGGGTTATTTAAAGATTCATGCAGCTCTGTGGGGAGATGTAAATGTTCCAAGCCCCTGGTTCAATCGGTGTTAAACATCCCATCCAGGGAAGTGCTAGCAGAGGATGGAGGAGAGGATGGCTGTGGCCAAGAGGCAGAATCCTCTCCCCACTCTTGTGCAGTGAAGGGATGTGATGGTCCTGCTTGGTGCTTTTGTGCTGCCTCAGGTCTGGAGGCTGAGCTCTGCTCTTTCCTGTCCTACATTAACCCCTCCTCTGCTGCAGCCCCATCCTGCAGCACCTGCTCCTGCATTTTTCAGTCTGAGGCTTGAAAATACAGCCAGGACTGAAGCTTCTGAGCCAAGCCTGGTTGTCAGGAAGGTGCATTCCTGGCTGCTCATGATGCCTGTGTGCTCAGTCTGACAAACAGCGATTCAAAAGCTCTTTGCAGTGTTGTTTTGAAACCTTTTTTGGTGCCTGAATGAGCTGGATGCGGAGCCATTAAGAATGTGAGGGGTGGCAGGGATGAGCAGCCACATTTCTGGTTCCTCTCTCAGCCCTCCCTTTATTTATTTTATTTTTAGCCCTGCTCGTGGTAAGGGTGAGGTGGGCAGGAGCTGCTCGGGCAGACACAGCGCTGGGTCAGCGGTTCCGCGGGGGCAGCAGTTGCCAAGACTTCAGCCCGTGCTGAATTTTTATTTTCATTAATTTGAACGTCAGCAACTGTCATTGGTGAAGGAGGTAAAATTAGCTCACGATTCACCTCCCTCCTTGGTATCCATAATAGACTCCCGGGACTGTGCTTTTGAAGCAGGGAAGGAGGGGAGGAGGGAAGAGTCACACAAAAGACAAATGAGCTGTTTGGATAGATTCTTTTTTCCCTCCCCAGTCAGAAATGTTAATTGACTTGGCCCGAGTTCAGCCGAGGGAGGGGAAGGAGAAGTGTTCAGCTTTGCTCTGAATGAGGTTGTTTGAGGCTCTGCAGTCCTGCCAGTGGGATGGAGGGATGGGAGGAAAAACCTGGAGCTCTGGGGTGCTGCAGCCAGGCTGGGCTGTGCTGGGGCTGCAGCCTGACCCACATGGGCCCCCGAAGGAGCCCCATGCCTGGGGGCTCTGGGGCCAGTGTGTCCCCCTCTTCTAACTTGGACCCCTGAGCCCTTGCCAGCCATCACTGCTCCAGAGGGGTCAGGCACTGGAGGAATCCATGAGCTTCATGCTCCTGAGCCTCCTGCTGTACCAGTCACTGCCAGAGGCACTGGCACATACCCTGAGGGGGGGCCAGAACACCCCCATCACTACAATCCATGTGGTAACCTGGGCCAGGAGCTGTGCTGCTCCAAAGTGCTAGGCTGGACACTGCAGGTGCCACCGGCTCCAGCAGTGCCAGGGTTGGGTGCCCAGAACCAGGAGCTGGCCCTGGCCAGTCAGTCCCTGTCTGTTCTTGTGACAGGAGTGCTCAGGTAAGCAGCCACAAGCCAGTTATTGGGAGCTGTGGCAGCACTGGGAGCCATTGGGAGGGATACAGGGGGAGGTCCAGGAGGGAATCGATTGCACGCGTAACCCAGGATATACATCCACCTCTCCCTCCCCATCTCCAGCAGTTGCCAGGGATGATGTAGCACAGCTCAGGGGTCCAAGGTGGGACCCCCACTGTGCTCCCCCAGAGGAGAAGCAGCTCTCCCACCACCCCTGTGTCCCCCCAGCTCCCAGCAGTGGGGTGATCGTTGGCGCAAGCGGAGCTGACGTCCCGCCCGGCCTTGGCGGAGAAAGGATTGAGCATCCTTTAAAGAAAATTATACATAATCGTCTTACAGCCTTTGCTTCCACTCAAACCTCTGAGTCATAACTGAAGGGCCCTGGAGCGTGACGTTCCTGCTGGAAGGAAATTGCCTTGGCTGGATCCGGTGGGGGGGAGCCAGGGCCCTGATGAAGCCTCTCCTCAGCCCTGCACTGGGCTGGGGGCTGCGCCGTGTTCCCAGTGGGAGCACCCCAGGATGCAGCCACATCTTCTGTCACTCCCCAAGCCAGGAGATGGGACTCAAGCCCCGGCTGTGGCAGCAGGAGATGCCTCTGGAAATGGCTCTTCACCTGCTCTGCTGAGTCACAGGGAGCTGAGGAGGGAGAGGGGCTGATGACACCCATTGGATGTTCCCTCGGGGAACAGTGACACACCTGAACCCAAGCCCTGCCAGGAGAGGCTACACTGCCCCGTTCTGCAAACACACCCAGCCCCTGGGGATTCCACAGCTGGTACCTGGGTCTGGGACCTGCAGAGAAGGCAGGAGGAAGAGGAGTGACCTCGAGCTCCCCAGAGGAGCTGGGCTGCTGCCTGAGGTCTGAGGCAGGACACACGGACAGTCCAGAGAGGAGTGGACACTGTGTCTTTGTGCTGGGGGCAACAGGGGCCAAACCAGTCCTCGAGGGGAGCAGGGAGGGAGGTGCAGTCTCAGGCTCCCAGCCTTGCACATCCCAAGCTGGGGATCCCTCCTCTGCCCTCTTTGCAGGAACAGGTTCAGATTTCCCGCAGGAGCAGGATCCATCCCGGATCACTGGGAAGGGGCTGCTCCTTGAGGGTCTGCTGCCACCCCTCACTGTGGCCGTTCCCTTGCAGGACAGGTGCCTGAGGAGGAGGCCGGGCAGAACGGGCAGAGCCGCGGCAAGGGGCTGCCCAAGGCCGTGTGCATGAACGGGACGGAGCCGGGGCAGCTGAGCGCCAGGGCCAAGGGCGAGCGCCGGGCCAGCGCCTCCTCCAACCCCTCCCGCAAGGCCTGCTCCGCCAGCAGCAAGATCCGCAAGCTCTCCACCTGCAAGCAGCAGTGAGCTCTGCCCAGGTACTGCAGGGGCACGCCGGGGTCTGCCCGAGGGAGCTGGGGGACATCCGAGCCTGCCCCAGCCATGGGCAGGGGGAGGGAGGGAGTTGAGGGGTGTTCTGTAGTCTGGGTCCTGAGCATCCCTCTGTAGAGTCCCTGGTACCCAAGGCCTGGATCCCTGTGGTGCTGGGGGGTGCAGAGCCCAGGGGAGACCCCCCATGCCCTGCTCTGCCCACCTGGCTCTGCTCTATTCTGCCCTGTCCTGTGAGAGCTGATCCCTCTCCCTTCCTGGGCTGTGGCCAGGCTGTGCCGTGACACCCCCTTTCCCTGGCACCAGGGCCCCTCTGCCCTGCTCCCAGCCTCACCACCCACCTGGATTTGGGGAGCACAGAGCTCCAGGGTGTCCCCAGAGAGACCCCCATGGGACCTGCCCCCGGCCCTGTCACCCATGGCTGGGCCACTGCTGTGCCCAAGCCACTTCCAGAGGAAGCTGAGCCCACTCCCTGCTTCCCCCCCTCCTTCCTGCTCCTTCCTCCCCAGCTCCAGGCCCTGTCCCCTCCTTCCCACCCCTCATTCATAACGGAGCCAGCAGTGACTCATGTTCAGCCTCATCCGCCCCCGGCCTCATGCTCGTCACAGCGCTGCTGGGGCTGAGCTCTGTTATCTCCTGGATCACGACCAGCTTTGTGGTGTGAAAAAAGCCCGAAATAAAAGCCGGATCCTCCCCCTGCAGCTGTCAGAGGCCCGTGGCAGCTCCATCTTTAATTCATGGGGGCAGTGAGTCACCTGCGGGGAGTCAGTGCAGCCAGAGCCTGGGATGGGGCTCCCCTGGACCTGCTGCTGCTCCTGCCCCTTCCTGCTCAGCCGCTGCTGGAAGGGGAAGCTCCACGAGGGCTGCCCGAGCTTAGCTGGGTCACTCCCCCCCCCTTAGCCTAGAAACCTTTGGAAAGAAGGGAATTCTCCCTTCCTTGGCATAAATGACATTCCTTGGCGCTGTTTTCTCCTCGGGGTTTTGCTTTGGGCAGGTCTGGGATTGCCTGGCTGAGAGGAGCATGTGCTTTGGGAGCCCCCAAAACCTTCCAGGGATAGCACAGGGATCTCAGGCTCCTCTCTCCCATCCCAGGGTGCCAGAGGGAACCCCGGGGCAGGGTGGAGGAGCAGAGCCAGCACCCCAAACTGGGCACCCCACACCCTCCCTAACCCCCTTCTCTCTGTTCTCCCCACAGCATCCCTGGGCCAGCCTGCGTCCCCCTCCTCACCCCAGCTCTGCCTCTCTCCTGGGACTGGACTGTGCTTGCGATCCAAAAGGAAACCAGAGGAAACCAACCAAGGAGCCCCCCTTCCCTCCCTCCCGCACCCCCCGCTCCGGCCAGCGCCAGGACACGAAGCTGCAGTGACCAGACCTTCCCCCCCGGACACCTGGAGGTTGAACTCTGCAGCTGACAGGACGCTGCCCCCCCTCCCCTCCCCCTGATCACTCTTTGCCAATCAAGACACTGATTCTGTTTTTAATTTTGCGATGGGAAGGGTGGGATGAGGGGTCTGGGGGGAGTGGGACCCTCCCCCCCTGCCGGGCCCCCCCCGGCTGTGTAGAGTCGTGCAAAGCCATTGCCGTGCACTTTATGTTTTAGACTACTGTTATATATTATATATTTTCCTCTTTTTTTTTCTTTTTTTTTTTTGTTTTGTTTATATTTGCGGTATATTTAGAGATTCCTACACATCGTGATGTGTTAAAATAAACCAGATGAGGAAAAAAAAAACCAAAAACAGGTATTAAGACAAAGCAGAACTCTATTACACCTGCATGCTGCACGGGGGCTCGGAGGGGCTCGGAAGGGAACAAGGGCCCAGGAAGGGCTCAGAGCTTGGGAGGAATCTGGGCTCCGAAGGGATCGGGGCACTGGCAGCCACTTGGCTTTTTTTTCTGATTTTTTTTTCCTTTTTTCCCCCCTTTTTTTCCTTTTTTTTTTTTTTTTTTTTTCTTCTTTTTCCTTTTTTAAAGAAAAAATAAAGTGAAAACAGCAGGTGGCTTTCATGTCCTTCCTCCTGCAGCAGGTGGGGTTGGGGGCACGACCAGCCCCAGCCCTTCCTCCTCCTTTTCCTTTTGGAAGGGCACGGCCCCCCAGGCAAACTCTACACTTGTGGGGCAATGCCAGGCCCCGACCCCCCCACCCCACAGCAGACACCATCCCGGGGAGCAGAAGGTAAGAAAAGAGCTCAGAGACGTCACAGTTGGTTGGTTTTGGTTTTTCTCCTTTGTTTATAGACTTAAAAACGCAGAGGTGATGGAGGGAGGGCTTTGGGCAGAGCCTGCGCAGAGGGAAGGGGCAACCCGGCCTCTACTCGCATGCAATGGGGGTTTGGGGGGGCCCTGCCTGTCCCCCCCCCGCTGCCGAGTCCAGGAGCCACAGCCAGGGCTGGGCTGGGGCAGTTTCTTTTTTTTTCTCTTTTTCACCCATCCTTTGAAACACAAATAAAAACCCAATAAAAAGCAAACACCACCACCCCCCCTCCCAACTCCTGGAGCAGCAGCCGCCTCTGTAAAAATCAATAAATATCCTCGAGCCCCCACTGAGCTCCTGGGGTGGTGGGGGACACTGGGGGTCACCCACAGCACACGCTGGGGATGCCCCACTCTGCTCTCACCCTGTACCCTGGGCCAGGGGGCAGCACCAGGGGCAGGCACCGAGCAGCCCCCACCCCTCCAGGGGGTATTTTTGGGGTCCCCGTGGCCGATCCTGCCCCACCAGCCCTTAGGCTGCCACTCTGGGGCCCCCAGGAGGTGTTTGAGCCTCTTAAGACTCCTCCAGGCCCCCTGTTTCCAGTTTAGATCCCAGGCTCCCTGCAGATCTTGGGGGGGATTTGGGATTGAGGAGGAGACTCCCCCTCCCCAAACTGCCCCTTGGCCAGGGTGGCACCGCAGCGTCCCCCGGCGCGGGGACCCCCAGCTCCGGCCCCTTCCTGGCGGGACATCCCCGGCCGGACGAGAGGCTTATTGCTTGTAAAACCACAGAGAGAGGGGACAGCGGAGGTGCCGCGGGGGCTCAGCGGGGCGGGGGCTTCAGCAAAGTCCCTCAGCGCTGACCCCCGGCCAAAGCTCGGCTTCTCCTCCGTGCCCCGACCCCCGGGGCTCCCCCAGCCCAGGCCCTCGCTCCCGGGAGCCGGGGGGCTCGGCCACCCCACGCTACCGGCCCCCCCCATTCTGGGGGTACAGCCAGGGGCCCCCAATGCCCTCCTGGCCTTGCACGGGCCAGGACACCCTTCCTGCACCGGGCACCCCGTGCCGGCAGCAGAAGGGGATGGAGTCCCGAACCCTGTGGGGGCTGAGACCCCCGTGCCGGGGTCTCTCCCCCTCACACTGGGCCTAGACCGTGCTGTGGTCAGGGGGGGCATCACTGGCAGCCACGGCCACCTTGCACTCGGGGGTGTCTCTCTCTGCCGCTTTCCTCAGGTGCCCGTAGAGCCGCTCCTCCAGGCCGCCCGCGATCTTGTCCATCAGCTCCGAGCCGGAGCCCAGCCCCAAGCACCGCCCGGAGCCGGGGCAGTCATCGTCCTCAGGGGGCTCGGAGCCAGCCTTGGCCTCGGGGGCCGCCTCTCCGGGCTCCTCCACGATCACCTGGATCTCGGGGTCAGGCAGCGCCGGGGGAGGCGGGACCCCCTCGGCCGCCTCGGCCGCCTCCTCGTCGCCGGCGCTGACGATGCGGGGCAGGGGGCTGTGGAACCGCGAGTCCAGGGGGTAGTTGGCGCTGTCGCCGCGGCGCAGCGGCGTCCGGTGCCGCTCCAGCGCCGGGTACCGCACGCCGGGGTCGCTGAACTGCTTCGTGTGCTGCCACTGCTTGCGCAGGTGGGTGCGGGAGCGGTGCTTCCCCCGCAGCGGAGACTCGTCGAACTGCGGGTCGTGGCGCACGAAGGCGTTGAACAGCGCGTCCGTCTTCTCGTCGATGCTGTAATCCCGCCGGGGCAGCCCCTCCCGGCCCGGGAACATCTGCCCGTACGGGGACCAGGCCAGGGGGCTGTGGGGACGGAGGTGCCCCCCACCCGCGGCGCCCAGGCTTGTGCTCCCCCCCTCCTCCTCTTCCTCATCTTCCTCCTCCTCCTCCTCCGGCTCCCGGCCCTCGAAGCTCTCGAAGATGGTTCCTTTCCGCCCGGCGCTGGTGAAGCAAATTCGCTTCTCGGAGGCCGTTTGGTCCTTGGGGGGCCCCTCCTCGCCCCCCCGGCTGGGCGCCTCGATGGAGGCGTAGCCGCTGTCCATCTGCAGCAGCTTCCGTGTGCCGGGCTCCGACTCCTCGGGCTTGGGCCGAGCCCAGAACTTCTCCTCGGGGCCTTCGGCATCGTCCAGGGACGGGGAGGGGCAGGGAGGGACCCCGCTGGCGGAGGAGACGCTGTCCCCGCCGTCGCTGCGCACCGAGTCCTGGTCGTTGCTGCGCTCGGAGGCCGCGTACTGCTCCAGCGAGGCGCGCAGGCTCCAGATGTCGTGGTAGGCGCTGGGCTGCTCGGCCACGCCGGACTCGCCGGGGCTGCCCGCGCCCCCCTCGCCCGGCTCTAGCCTGCGGGCACCCCCCGGTGTCACCGCAGGGACCGGGCACACCCCGCGGGCAGCGGGCGGGGATGTGCCGGCCCGGCCCCCGCAGGCTCCACACGGTCCCCCATGCTGTCCCCACCACCGTGCCCATGTCCCAGCCCAACCTCCCCATCACCAGCCCCCCCCCAGACCCCTCACTCCAGACCCGGTTGTCCCACCGGAGCCGCAGAGGTGCGAGCCCCCCATGCCCAGGGCAGCGCGGGGTCCCTCGGTGCTTTCCCGGCGCCCGGCTCACCCAGCCCCGTCCCCTCTTATCTACTGAAAAATACCTGCCGAGAGAGGGTGGGGGGCTGGCGGGGGAGGGCAGGAAGGGGCCCCCCGCGGGGTGGAAGGCCACGTCATCCGTGTGGGCAATGTACTGGATGATGTCGGTCTGGTGGGGGTCCCGGTCCTCCTGGTCCATGCTCTCGCTGGCCGCCCGCTGCCTCTGGAACTGCCGGCGCTTGGGGGACCCTGGGGGGCGCAGGGCAGGGCTGGGGGGGCAAACCCAACCGGCACCACCAGCCCCCCACCCACACATCCCCACCCACCCTGCCCGGCCCCCGGGGCCCCCGCTGACCCCCACCTCTGGTGTCCAGGCTGGACGCCCGCTGGGTGCTCTCCAGCTTCCACTTCTTGATCCTGAAGTAGGGGCTGGCCCCGTCCAGGCTGGCGTGGCGACGCAGGCGGGTGAAGAACTGCAGGACGGTGCCCTGGGGAGGGGTCGGGGGGGGCTCCCCGGGGCCGGCACTGCCCGCCCCAGCTGCCTTCCCGCTCCTGGGTGTTGCTGTGAACTGGGGGTAAGGGGGAGCTGTCAGTGCCCGCTCAGACCCCAGCGTGCCCCCCCAGTCCCCCCATCCCACTCGGCTCCTTTGTCCTCTCCGCAGAGCTGGGCTGCAGCAGATGCACAAATGTCCCCCGGGGCAGGGACGAGGCGGGGGGGCACAGAGCCCGTTTCTAGCTGGATGCCCACAAGTCTCCCTGAGCCCTGGCACGGAGCAGGGGGGCAGGGATGGGGTCTGGGGGAACAGGGAGGGAGCAGGATAGGACCCTTGGGCTGTGCAGGCTGGGAGCCCCTTCCCCTGCCCAGTCCTGCCCCCTGCCCCAGCACTCACCGAGGGGCCCTCCCCGGAGTCGGAGGAGGCAGACGGGCTGGCCTCAGTGAAGCTGGTGTCCACGGTGGAATTGTAGGTGTCCCCGGGCAGGGCAGAGCTGGGGCCCACGGCGTGGCTGGGCATCACTGGCCGGGGCAGGGCCCCCGCGGGGGGCTGCAAGGCAGAGCATGGTCAGGGGTCTGCAAGAGGAGGGGACCAGGAGGGGCCCTGCACCCCAGGACCTCCTGTCTCTACTCGCAGCAATGCCCTGAGACTCCCACCCTGGGCCCAGCGGTGCCTCCCTGGGGTGCTGCAGGATGCCTCATGTCCCACCTGTCCCTCGGGTGCAGGGGGCTCACCTGGAAGATGGCAAGACCAGGCTTGGGCGGGGGCAGGCGGGGGGTCATGGCCAGGCTGTTCTCACTGGACTCACACTCGTGGATGGTGACAATCTTGAGGGCAGGCGGAGGGAGGTGCAGGTGAGTCAGGCGGGCGTTCTTCAGGTGGTGGAAGTCCCCCTCTGTCAGTGTGTACCTGTGGGACAGCCGGGTCAGGAGGGGCAGCCCCAACCCCCTGTCCCCTCCCCAGGCCAGAGCTTCACCTCCTCCCCTTCTCCTGGGTCTTCTTTCCCTGGTCAAAGAGCGCGGCCTCGTTGAAGGAGACGCGCCGGGCGGTGGAGGAGCTGGAGGACAGGAACCGCTCGCTCTCCGCATCCCGGTAGCTGGAGGACGACAGGCACTCGGGGTCCTCAGCTTTGCCCGTGATATCTGCAGAGAAGGGGGTCAGCAACCAGCTCCCCTCACTGTGCTGCAGCCCAGCTTCGCCAGCTGAGGCTTGGCAAACTCGCGGCACTCATGGCCTCAATGCCAGCCTGGAATTCCCTGCTCCCAGCTGCCAGTCCCGCTCCACAGGCAGGGATGGACAGTGGAGGGCACAGGGGGTGTGCGGTGGTCACTGCTCAGGGCTGGGGGTTGCACCTTGGGAGGGGAGGGCCCAGGAGCTGCCTCACCCTCCTCCCTCCCCGGAACTTGGGGTGGGACCGGGGCAGGGTCAGTGCAGCACTCGGGTCACTCACCCTGCGCCTGCTGCGAGTCATCCAGGTACGTGGTGTTGGTTTTCTCGGGGTCATCGCTGGCTCTGCGGAGGGAGGAGGGTCAGAGGTGCCGCCTGGGCCCGCCCCCTGCCCCCACACACCCCGGGGGCAGCGGCATCACCCCTCGCCCACCTGGAGTGCCGGCGGTCGGCCTCGCAGCAGCGGCGGCAGATGATCAGGATGCCCGAGAGCAGGACCAGGGTGCCCCCGATGAAGATGGAGAGCAGGGCCAGGAGCAGCACGTACCCATCCTGAGGGGACACCTCGCCGGGCACCGCCTGCCCGGGCCCGAGGAGCTGAGCCGCGGGGCCGTGCTGGGGAACCCCGGCCCACCCCAAAGCTGCCCCCGCCGCGCTGACGCCAGCGCTGCTCCCCAGAGCCGCCGCCCCCGGGCCCTGCCTGCACCAAGGCAACGGCAGCCGGGGGGGCTGAGCCGCCCGCGGCCCCCGCGCCCAACGGGAGTGGGAACGGGCTTGGCAACAGGACCCCCAGCCCTGCCCCAGCCCTGCCCCACCGCGGCCGTCGGTGCTCGCTCCCCCTGCCCGGCGGAGAGGGGCTGATCCGGCAGCAGCCCCTGAGCCCCCAGAGCATCCCTGCACAGGGCACTGAGAGCTGTCACCCTCTCCCAGCACCGGCAGAGCAGGGGGTGACAGCGGCGCTGCTGCCGTCCCCCCCCCCGAGCACAGACACCCAGCCCCACGGCGGCCACAAGAACCCCACAGCTCCCAACGTGCGCCCCCCTCCCGCGGGACCCCGAGGCTGGCGGCTGGGGAGGGGCGGCGGGGACAGGCGGGGACAGGCAGGGACAGGCAGGGACAGGCAGGACTCACCGTGGCGCTCTCGGTCGCGTTGTCCCAGGGTGTCGGGTCATCGCTCATGGTCTGTCCCGGCCCGAGCGCGTCCTGGGGCGGGGGGAGACAGAGGGAGGCACCGGCCGGGGCGGCAGGGCCGGGCCGGGGGCGGCGGCGGCGGCTCCTGCCCGGCCCCTGCCCGGCACCGCGGTGCGGAGCTGCCGGGAGGGACCGGGAGGGAGGGACCGGGATGGAGAGATGGAGGGAGGGACCGGGATGGAGAGATGAAGGGAGGGTGTGCTCAGGGGAAGGATGAAGGGATGGAGGGTGTGGTCAGGAGGGAAGCAGGGATGGACGGATGGAGGGATGGGGAGGAGGGGGCAGAGCCGCTGCCCCTCCCCAGGGAGCCCCTCACCCCAGCCCGGCCCCCGGACTCGCGGGGGCACAGCCCCAGCCCCCGGCCCCGCGAAGAGCGGCCACAATCCCCACGCCCGGCTGGGGCCGGAGCCCCCAAACGGTGGCTGGTACTGGCGGCCAGAGCCGGCCCGGGGGGGTGAAGTCCCTGCCCCGGCTCCGGGGTGACACCGGGCACCGAGCGCCGCCCCAGCCCCGCCGCCCGGGCCCCCCTGCCCGCGGAAGCTCCGGGGGAGCCGCGCCGGGGGCTCCCGGCAGGGACGGGGGGCAGGTGGCCGCCCCACAGCTCGTGGCGTGGGTGTCGCCGGAGCGCGACGGGTGACGCTCGTGAGTCATCCCGAGAGCGGCTCCGTCACCGGGCGGGGGGGACACCGGGGGGGCCGGGCCGAGCTCCTGAGGACCGGGAGATGCTGGGACAGGGGCGCCACTCCCCTCCGCCACACCGGCCCTGCGGCCTTTGGGGACCCCGGGGAGGGACCTCATCACTGTCCCGCCTGTCCGGCCCTTCCCGGGGGCTGCTGAGCTCCAGCTCCCGCTGCGGGGCCGTGTGTCCCCCCCGGGTGTCCCCCCCTGGTGTCCCCCCCTGGTGTCCCCCCCGGGTGTCTCCTCCTGTGTCCCCTCCTGTGTCCCCTCCTGTGTCCCCTCCTGTGTCCCCCCCTGGTGTCCCCTCCTGTGTCCCCTCCGTGTCCCCCCCGGGTGTCCCCAGGCTGCTGAAGGGGCTCAGCCCGAGCCGGGGGGGCGATGCTGTGTCGGGGACCCCCGGAGCTGGCAGGGGTGGGCACTTGGAAGCCGCTCAGAATTAGGTCAGTGAAAAATGTGAATGGAGCCGGTGAAGGGGTGGGGACTGTCACTCGTGGGGACAGCGCGGGGGTGGCGGGGAGGGACGGCGATGGCCGAGGGCAGCCCTGTCACAGGTCGGGGGATCAACCTCTTGGGGCGATATCGGGGTGTTGGGGGGTCCCGAGACAGAGAACCCCCTGCCCACAGCGGCCCTCGGGCATCTCCCAGCCGGTGGGATGCAGCACGAGGTGAGGGGACCCATCCCTGACCCCCAAAAGGGTAAGGGGGTGATGGCGGGGGGTCCCACTTCCGACCACTGGGGGATCCCGGGCCAGGGGCTGCGGCTCCGGGCGGGATGGGCGGCCCAGGGGGGAATCCCTGGGGGGCACCCTCAGGCCCAGGCGGGGGGAGCGGGGGGCCGGGGGGAGCGGGAAGAATGTCCCTCCTGTTCCCCATCATGGAGGAATCCCGTCTCCATGGCGACCCGGCAGGAACAGGACGGCCATTGTCTGGAGGAGGGGGCCGCTCCCCGGGCTGTCCCCCCCGGGGGGGACACGGGGCGGGACCGGGGGTCGCCGCCAGTGCCCGGGGCGGGGGCTCGGGCTCGGGGGACCCCGGTGGTGCCGCGCCCCCGCACGTGGGAAGGGGCGCGGGGGGCGGGCCGGGGCTGAGCCCCACGCGTGTGGTGACCCAGGGGGTCCCGCTGGGCCGGGCTGGGCTGGGGACACGGGGGGGACTCGCTGTGCCCCCTGTGAGTGCAGCCCCGCGCCCCAGCCCGGTGACGGGGATGCGGCCAGGGCTGTGGGGCGGGGATGGAGACAGGGATGCGGGATGCAGGCAGGGATGGAGACAGGGATGCAGGCAGGGATGTGGAGCAGGGATGGAGACAGGGATGCGAGATGCGCGATGAGGGATGCGGGCAGGGATGTGGGACAGGGATGTGGGGCAGCGATAAGGGATGCAGGCACAGCTGGTGACAGGGCTGGTGACAGCGAGGCGGGAGCCCCCGGGACCTCTACGCGCGGCAGGGCGTGATGGTCCCCCCTCGGCCGGGCCGGCTCCCCGTGTCGCGATAGGGGCTGTCGCGAGGCGGCCGAGCCAGACACTCACCTACAACCGAGACCGGGGCTCCATCGCCGCCGCTGCGCTCGGTGCGGCGGGGCGGCCCCGGGATTTATGAATGAACCGGAGCCGCCCCCGCGCGGCGCGGGCGTCACGTGGGGACCGGGGCTGCCCCAGCCCCTGCCTGCACCAGCCCGTGCCCCCCGCTCGCCTGCCTGTCCCAGAGCCCTGCCTGCACCAGCTCGTGCCCCTTCCCCTACCCCTGCCTGCACCAGCCCGTGCCCCCCGCTCGTCTGCCGGCCCCACAGCCCTGCCTGGAGCTGCTGCCCGCGCTCTTTCCCCTAGCCCTGCCTGCACTTCTGCCTGGACCACCACCACACCTCTGCTTCTCTTCCTGCCTTCCCCAGCCCTGACTACACCGCTGCCCGCTCCAGCCCTGGCTGCACTCCTGCCTGCATCCCTGCCTGCACCAGCCCTGCCTACACCCCTGCCCTCACACCTGTGTGCACCAGTCCTGCCCGCATCACCCCTGCCTCGACACCTGTCCTCTCACCTGTCTGTACCAGCCCTGCCTGCATCACCCCCGCCTGCATCCTCGCCTGCATCCCTGCCTGCACCAGCGCTGCCTGCACCGGCCCTTCTTGTATCCCTGTCTGTACCCCTGTGTGCCCCACAGCCCTGCCTGCATCCCTGTATCACCTCCCTGTCCCCACCCCTGCCCCGGGGCCCCCCGAGCACGGCCGGACCGGGCCCGGGGGTGCGGCGGCCCCTCGGTGCGGAGGCGGAGCGGCGCCCCCCGCCCAGCACCACGACACTCGGCAGGGGAGGGAAAACTACAATTCCCATAAGGCCATGCGGCGCGTCGTGACGCTCTTCCTCCGCCGGGCGTCGCGCGGGGTGTGCCGGGAGCTGTGGTCCGGCGCCGTCCCGGCCTGCCCCGCGCCGCCGCCGCAGCCGCCATGGCCGCGATGTTCTGCGCCCGCCGCCTCCTCCGCCTCGCCCGCCCCGCGCTGCCGCCGCCCCCTGCCCGCGGCTATGCCGATCCCGCCGGCGGCCCCGCTGCCATGGCCTTCACCTTCGCCTCGCCCACACAGGTAGGCCCGCCCCGGCCGCTGTCCCGGTGCCCCCGCGGCCGCCGCCTCGCCCGGTGTCCCCTGAGGGCCCGGGGCGGGCGGGACGCGGCCGGTGCTGCCGCCCCCGCGGGGTTTAGTCCGTTCCCGGGGGCTCTGCGGTTCCCAGGGCACGGCCACAGGGCTGTCACCGCGCTGACCTTGGCCCTGACCTCGGGCCTTGCCCGCCTGCCCCGGGCGCTCGGTCCCCCCGCAGCGCTCCCGGGGCCTGCCCGGGGCCGGTCCGGCCCTTCAGCCCCGGCGCGGGGCCCGCTGTGCCCGCCAGGCCCGGAGCGGCTCACGGCCGGGCCGCCCCCGCCGGGCTGTCCCCGGGGCTGTCCCCAGGGCTGTCCCCGGGGCAGGGCGCGGGCCGGCGCTGGGGACAGGGACAGCGTGGGCCGGAGCGGGGACGGCAGCTCAGGCTCCCCACGCGCTTCCCAGGCTGCTCCCGGCTGTGCTGGCGCCTCTCGCCCACTCCCGACTCGGTGTCTCCATCGGTGCCGCCTCCCTGCCGTGCCCCTGGGAGCTGGGAACGCTTCCCCAGTGCCTCTGCCAGGAACTCTCCTCCAGAGCCCGGCTCTGCTCCCACCCCGGGCAGGTGCAGCCTGTCCTGGGCACACTTGGGCGTGCTGAACCTGCCGGGAGTGGGCTGTTCCCTCGGGATGGGCCCTTCCCTGGGCTCTCCAGAGCTGCTGCTCTCCTTCTTCCCCCTATCCCTGGTGACTGTGCCCCTTTGCCCTCTTCATCCAGGTGTTCTACGACGGTGCCAACGTGAAGCAGGTGGATGTGCCCACGCTGACCGGCTCCTTTGGCATCCTGGCATCCCACGTCCCCACGCTCCAGGTGCTCCGGCCCGGCGTTGTCACAGTCCATGCTGAGGATGGCACAGCCACAAAATACTTTGGTGAGCGAGGCAGGAGGGGCTGGGGAGGGAAAGTGTGTGTGGGGATGGTGTTCTTGGCACTTTCACAAGGGAGGCTCTGCCCATCCAGGTGTGGCCTGGTGCACTTCCAGGGATTTCTGCTTTCTCAGCCTGACAGGGGCTGCTGGAGGCTGCACTGTGGGCTGGGGTCAGGTCTTGGTTCTGTTCAGGCTCTCTGGGAGCATCCCCTGCTCCAGCTTGCCTTGGGATAGGAGCCCCTGAATGCTGGAAATGTGACAGGAGGGGGCCAAGGACTCATTTTGGGAAAGGATGGTGGGGATGGCAGGGCTGAGCCCCTCTGGCAGCCCTGGCTGACCCACCCTGTGTTGTGCCTTGCAGTGAGCAGTGGCTCTGTCACTGTCCACGCCGACTCCACGGTGCAGGTGCTGGCAGAGGAGGCAGTGACCATGGACATGCTGGACCTGGCTGTGAGTACCCAGAGATTCACCAGCCCTGGGCTCCCTCCCTGGAGAGGATTTGCCCCCTTTCTCTGCTCTGGGGTCCTTGTCTTGGGAGCTTCCTGTGCCCAGAACCCAGGGTCGTGTCTGCACCCCCATTGCATTTTGGGATCAGAGGACTGGAGCTCCTCCTTGTGAACTCTCTGGAGAGAGGGAGCTCTGCAGTCATAAATCTCCACACCATTTCCCACCCTTTGGACAGACACTGACCTTGCCCTGACCTCCAGAACAGCTTTTCCCTGATAAGCTCTGGGGCCAGCAGAGCTGTGTCTGTAGCTCTCTGGGGCTCCCAATTCAGTGGGTCCTTGGCATCTATATGAGGGACCTGTGGCTGCAGGGGAGGGAGGGAGGGAAGGACAGTCTCCTCTCCTGCAGTGTCTCCCAGTGACACACATTCTTTGTGCCCTCATGTCCAGACTGCAAAATCCAACCTGGAGAAAGCTGTGTCAGAGATGGCAGCAGCATCCGATGAAGCTGCTAAAGCAGAAGCTCAGATTAAGGTAGAAGCTAACGAAGCCCTGGTAAAGGCTCTGGAGTAAATCCAGGTGAGGTTCAGCTGCAGCCTGGCTGAGCATCCAGACCTGCTCTAGGGCCTGCTGGGCTGGGTGAGGGGGTCTGCCTTGCTTTTGGGGAGCAGTGCCCACAGCTGTCCCTTGCCGGGGTCAGGCCTCAGCTCTGCGGGGGCTCATGGGGGTCCCCAGCCCAGAGCCCACCTGGGGCTGCAAGGTGGCAACAGAGCTGGGCTGTGGCACTGTGGGGTCCAGCCCTGGCACTGTGGGGACCAGCCCTGGCACTGAGGGGTCCAGCCCAGCTGTGAGTTCAGCCCTGATAAGGGTGGGTGGATGGTGCTGGGACAGACTGGGAGCTGTGATCACTGCTGGGGCCTTGCTGGTGCCCCAGGACCCCACTGGGACTGGCCATACCTGGGGACAGCTCGGGGACAGAGTGGGGGATGCTGGGCCCCACAGGGAGAGCAGCACATGACCTCTGCCCTATATGCTCCCACTAAAGACAAACAGATCCAGTCTCAGAGAAGGTGAGGCTGTTCTCTTACCTTGTGGCCTCTTTTTGCTCTGCCCTGCACAGACTGTGCCTCATCCCTTCCCTTCCCACGTGCTGGCAGCCGGGAACTGCAGCACCATGAGTCACTGACAGCCTCCAACGGGCTCAGCCTGGAGCACAGGAGGGCACCAGCTCCTGCTCTCTCCTAATCTCTGCTCCGGGTGCTCTTTGGTCCTAGAGAGCTGGTGGCTGGTGTTTACTCACTGCAGTTGAGCACCTGGAGTGGGGCCAAGCCCTGGGATTGGGATCTGCGGCCCAGCCAAGCCCATCCCACACTAACCAGACCCCACTTTGTGTTTTGCAGGAATCCCACTGTGGATGCAGAACTCCCAGCCTGTCCCTGTTCTGCTCCCTGGCTGTACAGATGGAACGGGACAAATGGAGGCAGAGAAATGGTTCTGATCAATTAAAAGGAAATGTGACCCCCTCTTGTGGCACGTTGCCTTCTTCTCAGGCAGCAATTGCAGCTGGAGCTGGGAGCAGTTCCCAGCTCCTGCCCCAAGGCGGATTCACCCCGGGAAGGCACCAGCACTGCCCTGGGGTTTGGCTGGGCACTCCCAGGGGAGACTCACCCCTGGGAGGTTCATCAGACAGGTTTATAATTCCCTCCCTGTGCTCCAGCCACCTCCATCTCCAGTAACCACTTGGACAGCAGGATTTCAGCAGCACAGGAGGAGCACAGGTCTGTTCCAGAGCCGTCCTGTCCCAGCTCCCTGCCCCAGGCTCTGCCTCAGCCTCCTGGCTCCAGCACTGCAGGAACCCACCTTGGCACAGCACGGTGTTTCCCACAGCTGGACAGCAGCTGCTGGGCTCTGCCCCATCCCCTGCTGCTGCCAGTGGCACTTCCCCTGCTCCTGGAGATGGACTTGGTGTGGAGAAGGAAGCAGATGCTGCTCATGATCGAAATCTTTCCTGCTTCCGTTCAGGCTGGGGATGGCTGGAGCCCCTCTGCTGAGCTTGATGCTCGCTGGGGGCAGCCCTGTCTGAGGAGGCCACCTGGGGTTCCTCAGGGCTCCTCACAGCCCGGGGAAGCAGGAAGGGCTCGCTGGGAAGGGGCGGGTTTGGGCAAGGGGACGGCTCTGCCTGTGCCAGGCATCCGGGATGTGTGTCCTGCTGCACCAGCTGCTGCCGGGCCCCTCGCTCCGTGCCACCCTCCCACGCCTTCCCAGAGGGATTTCGGGTTTCCACTGCTGTGCAGAGCTTCCGTCCCTCCCTCTGCGTGGCTCTAATCCCCTTTTCCCCACAGTGTTCCAGCCTGGGAAGGCGTGTTGGCTGCCTGTGAGGTCAGTGCTCACCGCTGCGGGCCCCGCGCGGCTCCGCGCTCGGAGCAGGGCACGGCTATTTTCGGCACTGCCACCCAGGATGTAATCTTGGCTGCCTCCTCTCCTCACCGCCACCTCCTCCCCCTCCTCTCGCTCACTCTGTCTTTCTCTCCCCCCCCTTCACAAGTGATCAAAAATAGAGCCTGTGGTGTTAAATTTCTCACTCTGTGGCTTATTAAAAGCCTCCGAGTGCCTGACGCGGAGCCTATTTGAAGCTCAGCCGACTTCCAGCTCCTGAGCTGCTCCAGTGCCTTTTCCCCTTCCCCTCTCATTCCCTTTTTTTTTTTTCCTTAAAGGTCAGACACTGCACCGAGCATGAGCAAAGCTTCAGAGTCAGAGCTGTGCTAATTAAAACATCTTGGGAATTACTGGAGCCGGCCGGCTCCCTTCCCTCTCCCTCTGCCCCTCTCTGTCCCCAGCTGCTATTTCGGCTGCGTGAGCCTCCCCCGGCACACGCAGCCGCGCTGACGGAAGGTGGCTGCCTTGGGTTTTTCATCTAATGGAAGAGCGTTGGCGAGACCGGGAAGCTGGGGAAACGGCCAGCTGCTATTTTTAGGATGGGAAAAAAGTGTCTCCGTCAGCGTCCTCTCACCAGCTCTTCCCACTGCCTCCCGCCAGCGCCGGGGGAGCCGGGGGGGCCGAGGGATCCGGTCCTGCCCCCCTTGCAGGGTGCCCTTGGCCAGTCCACAGCCTGACGCCTGCCGGGACTTGTAGGCTGCGTTTGGGGGGAGCAGTGAGGGACCCTTCCATGGCAGAGACCCTGGGGATGGGGCCTCATGGATGAGAGGACAAGGCTTTGGCTTGAGCCAGGACAGGAGCAGCACTGGGCAGGGAATGTGGGTGCCTGGCTGGTGTCATCACAGCCCTGCTCACCCTGAGCTGCACTTTTGGGGGTGCAGGGCCTATGTGGGTGATTCCCTGTGTTTCCCCACATTCCCAGCCCAGCCTGCTCCCTGCAGCCTCGGCTCTGAGCCCCTCACCTCTGCCTGCAGCCCTTCCCCTCCCTGCTCGTTATCTGGCTCTGCAGAGCCACGTTCTCCTCCTCCCCCGTTCTCTCCTCTGCCCACACCAGAGCCACCATCAGTCACGTCCTGCTGGATGCCACGAAAACGGCCTGACTCGGTGCAGGGGATGTGTGGTTTTGGCTGCTCCAGAGGCAAAGCCTTTTCCTGCTCCCAGCTCACTGCAGGTGCTGCAGGGATGAGTCCAGTTTGGGGGCAGGCAGGGAAGTGGGGGGCAGACCTGGTGTGAATCGTGATGTGATTCAGCAGGTGAGTCTCCCTCCTCTCCCCGCCACCCCATCAGCCTGGATTGTGTCACAAGTGGGGCACTTCCCTGTCCCTGGAGTGCCGGCACATGCCCTGGGGCACGGCAGCCTCCATCCATAACTTCTGCCTCCTTTTGGCCTGGTGGGTGCAGAGGTGGCCCTGCCTCTGTCTCCCTGCTCTGCCGGGGCCCTGCAGGACCGGGATCATCGGCAGTGCTGGAGTCACTCCCGGGAGCCCGGGACCTGTTTGTCTCCGGCTCGGGGCTGGGGCGTGGTGGGTGTGAGAGGGAAGGGCTGCCCGGAACGTGGGGAGGGCTGGCGGTGCCCCCCCTCCTCCCTTTCACCCGGGGCTCTCGCCCATGACTCGCATCCT
Organism: Zosterops lateralis; assembly: GCF_965231275.1. NCBI lineage: Eukaryota > Metazoa > Chordata > Aves > Passeriformes > Zosteropidae > Zosterops > Zosterops lateralis. The sequence goes on from NC_139789.1 coordinate 3,354,587, forward strand.
CTGCTGCCAGATGGAGGGTGGGGAGCGGGGCCGGGAGCGCTCGGAAAGTGAAGCATCACGGATTCTGCCGGCGGCGTCGCTTCTCCGGGGGATGATTTCCGAGACGGGCCGGGTTCTGCCAGGCCAAATCTCCCGGTGCTGGCGGCCCTCCCTGCGTTTGGCCGCGTGGCATTTCCCCGTCCCACCCAGTCCCGAATGCAGGCGAAAGGTTCCAGCTCTCCTCTCTCTGCAGGAAAAACAACCCCAAACCCCACCGCAGCCCCAGGAAGCCCCGCTCCCGCTGGGCTGACTCATCCGGCAGAGCCGCCCCTTTCCCTGCCCAAACCTTGGCGCGTTGGGGATCCTGCCTGTCCCAGCCGCTGCCCCGCACCACCGGTGCCCACCCTGCACCATCGGGGTGGGGGCACAGGGGCTGCCCCCACCGCCAGGGGACTGCAGGATGTGGCAGCAGCTCCCCGCAGTGTGGAGACCCCCGGGGTGCCCCAAGGCTCTGGGTGCAGACCCGGCCCCCTCCCAGCCCCAGGGCCGTGGTTGCTGTCGCTGGCCCCGGCGTGGGAAGGTCAGCGGAGGCTCCACACGCTGCCAGCACAGCCCGGAGCGTCCTTGGGCCACGTCGCCCTTGGGCGGCTCGAAGGCCGAATCCTCACGGCTTCCTTAGGCTGGAGAGAGGGGGGGGCTGCTGTAATGATTAACCCGCCCGCCTTAATCGTTCCGGCCGGCAGCCTTTTTCCTCTGGGTTTCCAGCTCTGGAAAATGCTCCTTTTCCGACGTCCTCCCACGCGCGTGGCCCCGCAGAGGGAGCGTGGCACAGCCCAGGGAAAACCCTGTGGAGGAGCAGCGGGTCTGGCACCGGGATCTGCCCCGGTGGGGCCCCTCGGGCCCGGCTCTGGGGGTGCTTTGCCTGCAGATGGCGGCGGAGCCGTGGGGAGCCTCAGCCCCAAAATTCGGGCACAGGAGCGAGCGCCGGCGGGCTCGGAGGAGGGCGGGTGCTGCAGCCAGCACGACACAGCTTGTCATGCCGCTCCCGGGCCTGCAGCCCCGCAGCGCCGCGCCGGCCACGCGGCAAACCTTGGCCCGGGGCGCCTTGTCTCGTGGGGAAACTGAGGCACGGATGGGGAAAGCCACCGGCAGGCTGGGGGAGAGTGGGAACGGGACATGGGAATCTCATGGTGGTGCTGTGTTTGGAGCCCCCCGGGGAGCCCCTCGGGAGCTGCAGGGGGCGGTGGGGGCGGCGCGTTGCCCTGGGGGTCCCAGGTGCCTTGGCAGGGGCTCAGTGCTCGGGGCGGCCCTGGAGGCCACTTGGCTCTGCTGGGGGTGGCCCAGAGCCCTGGGGGGCCGGGGGTGGTGCGTGGCCTCGTGCTGGGGGTTCCAGCAAACCCCCCACCACCACCCCCCGGCCGGGGCCGTGACCCCCCGGGGCAGGGGGAGCCCGGGGAGGAAGCGCTGCCAGCTGGGCTCCACGCCGGCTACAAAGGCGGCCCAGAGAGCCCAGCGGAATGAGGTGGCACCCGTCCAGGTTCCCACGGCGGCCCTGGTGCAGAAAATACACCCGGAGCTGGTGGCGGTTGCCACAGCGATGGGCCGGGTGCCACCCCGGGGAGGGGGCGCGACCCCGGAGCCAGGAGTGCCGGCCCGGAGCCCGGGGCGGGCGGTGGGAGCTCCTGGGGCGCTGGAGCCGGGGGCTGCCAGGGACCAGAGGCTCCTGCCCCGGCTCCCGCTGCCTCCGCCCGCCTTTGATGTGCCGGGACTTCGCCCTTGGTAAAGCTGGGAGGTTCCCAAGGAGTTCCCAGCTGGATCCTGGCATCCCGCCCCCAGGTGCCCGGTGCGAGCCCCCCGCCAGCCCTGGGGCCGCATCTCCCGCTCGGTTCCCTTTGCCCCGCTGCAGCCGGGGGCTCGGAGCCCCCGCGGGCTCCCCAGTTCCTGGCGAGGCCGGGAGGAAGCGGCTGCAGCTGGTCCCGGCGCTGGGGCTCTTCCTGGCGGGGCTGGCGCCGGGCTGGGCCGCGGGTGGGGAGGGAAGGCCGGGGGGCCCGGGGCCGCTGCCCTCGGGGATGCCCCGGCGTGCGGCAGGGAGGGGTGGGCAGCGCTCCCATCCCCGTCCCCTCAAAGGCCGCCCCTCCGCCGGGTACAAATAGCAGGATTGAGGCCTGGCGTGACACTGGAGTCACTTCTGCCACCACCACCTTGTGTGTCCCCCCCTCCCCGCCCCGCGGGCCTCAATGGGGTCATTGTGCGCTGCGGACCCGCCGGGCACGTCCTGAGCAGCTGCTGGGGCTGCCCCGGCCGCCTCCCCCACGCGCCGGGGGCACCGATGGGGCAGGGAGGGGGCACAAACCCGGGGGGCTCGCACTCCCCACAGCAGGCGAGGGCCAGGCGGGCGGTGGCTCCATCCCCGTCCCCACCTGGCCGTGCCGGCCCTGCCGTCCCCTCCCTGCCCGGGCAGCGCCGGCAGCTGCTGTGGGTAATGAGGGGTGTGCCCGGCCGCCCCGGGCTGCGAGCGGCGCGGGAGGCTCCTGCCACCCAGCGAGACGGGGCCAGCCGGGCGCGGAGCTTTGCGGCCACACCTGTGTGGGCTGAGCGGACCCCGCTCCCACCCGGCACCTGCCCGGCCCAACCAGCTCCTTGGCGTCCCGGCCGCCCGCGGACAGGCCGCTGCAGGCAGGGGCAGGGCCCCCCCTCCCCGGGCCGGGCAGGTGCGGGGAGCGCCCGGAGAGCTGGGGGCGCGCAGGGGACCGGCAGGAGCCGGAGCTCCGAGTGCCCGGGAGCTCTGGGGGCTGCAGGGGCTGTGAGCTCTCGACGGGATGTCCCCGTCCCTGCTGTCCCCTTCTCACTTCCCCACATTGTGTCCCCGTCCGGCCCCACATCCTGTCCTGCCCCTCGGTTCCCCTGGCCGGCTGCAGCCCCTGTGCCCCAGGCGGGGCGCCCCAAAAGTGCGGGGGGCTGCAAAATGCCTCCCCCCAGCTCCTGCAGGCTCCGGGGGGTGCAGCATCTCCTGCGGGCAGGAACCACCCGACAAGGACAGATGCGCGGTGCTGCAGCCGCCCGCGGATGTGAGTGGGTGGGATCTGGGCAGGGCCGCCTCCCGCGGGCCAGCACCGGCCCGGTGGCCACGGGCTCGATGGAGCTGGAGGCTCTTTAGGGAGGCCGAGTTTTAATGAGGGGCTGTCGAGCTCCCTCTGATCCTTCCGCCCATTATCTAATCGGAGCAGCGCATTTAAAGGCCACAGTGCAGGTGAGTCACTTCCCCAGCCGGTGCCTCAGTTTCCCCGCAGGTCGGGCGCTGGGATGAGCTGAGCCCGGCTCCTCACAGCGTGGCTCGGCGCTGGGGAATGCGGCGCAGTGGGTCCGGCCCAGGGCTGGATTCCTCCCTCGGCTCCTTGTGACACACCTGGACCCCGGGCCTGGAGCGTCCCTTGAGCCCCCGGCTGGGCTGGGACACCCCAACAGCAAAGTGCCCGGCAGTGCACCCCACACACAGCAGCTTCATGGCCCCCGGCCCACGCCGATGCCACACGGGCTCCAGGATTTCCTGCTGCCGTTCCCAGAATGGGCCGCGCATCCTCGGGGTGATCCCGCACGGCCGGGAACCACCACAGCGCTGCCAGGCCCGGCAGAGGCGGCGGCAGCAGCAGCGATGCCCCGGCAGCCCCCGCCCCGGTGCCGGCAGGGCCGGGCAGGCGGCTCCATCACCGTAAACAGGAACTGCGGCCGCGGGGGAGCGCGGGGGGCTGGGAAGGGAGGGGGCGCGCCCTGAGCCCATGGCCGGGCTGTGGGAACGTGGGTGGGGGACTGTGGGTGGGGGGCAGCGCCCGCCGGGGCCGAGCCCAGGGCAGTGCTGTGTGCGCACACACACACACAGAGCTCCTGTACCGGTGTGTGTGTGCGGGTGAGCTGTGCACACCCCTGTGCCCCTCCAGGGTGAAGGGGTTCACTCGTGTGTGAAGGAACAAGGCCAGGAGGAAGCGCCTCCTCCCGTCCCCATCCCGCCCCGGCCGGGGTTTCCTGGGGCACATCCTGCCTGCTCGGATCCTCTTCCTCCTTCCCGGTTTGGGGGTCAGGGGGTGCCGGTCCTGCAGGGGGGCAGGGGCCTCACTGGGCTGTGTGTGCCCCATTCATCGCTGGGCTGGGGGGGCTGCCAGCCCCTCGCCGGCCCCCCCAAGGCGAGGGAGGGTGGAGAGGTGCCCGGGCCCCGCGCTGGTCCCGCACTCCCCGCCCGGGTGAGGTTCCCGCATTCCTGAGGCGGCTCCGAGGGGAGCCGGGGGCAGCGCGGGGCGGGGATGCCGCGCCCGTGTGTCAGAGCGTGGGGCGGCCCGGCGGGACACCCGCCCCACGGCCCCTTGTGTCCTCCCCGGGCACCGGGATCCCCTCCTGGCATCGCTCCCGGCTCTGGGCACGGGCTCGGGATCCGTCCCAGACGGTTCTGCCGCCCCGTGTGGGAGCATTCCCAGGATTGGGATGACGCCTCACGGGGCGAGCCCACGGTGAGATCAGAGGGCTGGAGTGAGACGGGATGGGCTGGGATCGGGTGGGATGGGATTGGGGGTGGAATAGGGAGTTACTTTCCCTCGGGTTTACAGGCATGGGTCACCCCAGGAACAGGGTTCAGTGTCTGTCCACGGAGGCTCCCGAAATCCTGAGTCCTTCCCCTCCCCAAGGCTGGCAACTGGCTTAAGCATTTATAATAATAATAATGATAATAACAACAATAATAACACCACCACCAACAGCTGAGCTGTCGGCTGACTCCTGGAGCTGGGATTTAAAACAAACCAAGAAATGTGGCAGCGTCTGGGAAACAGCCTCTGGCCCTGGGGGAGGGGTGTGGGGGGTCAGGGGGCACAGGGGGCACAGGAGGTGTGGGGGGTCAGGGGGCACAGGGGGCACAGGAGGTGTGGGGGGTCAGGGGGGACAGGGGGCACAGGAGGTGTGGGGGGTCAGGGCTCTGCTGCCTCTGGGTCACAGTGGGCACAGGGGCTGTGCTCTGGGTGTCCCTTCCCACCCTGACAGTTTGTGTTTTCAGGCCTCCCCAGGCACAGGAGCTGAGTCCTGCCCTATTGGGGGGGGGGGTGGGTCTCAGCCCCTGGCCATGCCCAGGGGAGGGTCCCACTGGTGGGCACAAGCTGGCAGAGTGTGCCCACGGGACTGATGGAACCACCAGGACCCCTCCTGGCGTGAATTCTGGCATTGCCAAAATTGCCACACCAGCACCAGCAGGTAGGATGGAGCTTGAGGGACACCAGGGCTGTGGGGGAAGAGGGACAGAGGCAGAGCTGGGGCACGGAGCAGGACAGGAGGTGGCCAGGGATGGGGTCCACAGTTCCCCCTGCTCATCCCCTCATAACTCCAGGCTGAAGCAAAGCTCTGCTTGGCCCCAGCTAAGGGGGCACAGGCAGGGGGGCAGTGAGGTCAGGGGTGGGAGCCACTGGGACAGGAGCAGGGACTGGAGCTCAGTGTCCCCAAGAGGCCCGTGAGCTCAGGGAGCCTAGAATAGCCCTGGCCTCACCGTGGCAGCAGCACAGCCAAGTATGGCTCCACACCTGGGCGCTGCTAAATCCAGAGGGATTCGCCATCCTCCCCAGGGCCAGGTGGGTGGGGGCCTCTGGTGACTCCCCCCAGGAGAGCTGACTCACCCTGGGGTCCAGCCTGTGCTGGGGTCCAGCCTGTGCCCAGCAAGGAGGGCTGCCTGAGCCACTCCAGGGGTGATTTCATCCCTGGGACCCCCCAGGCCCAAGGCCAGGCTGAGGGGCAGAGCCCCTGTGAGTGTGGGCTGCCCCAGAGCCAGGGCACGGCCAGAGAGGCCGGGCAGGGCCACCGGCTCCGGCCACATGGGGCTGGCAGCTGCAGTGTCCCCAGGCTGTGACGCCCGGACACTCTGCCAAAGGCCACCAGGACACGTCCCCGAGAGCTGGGAACACACAGAGCCGGTTGTGTGTTTCTAAGGACACGCCTGGGTGTTTACAGCCCCGCCAGCGTCACCGGCACAGGCATCGCCGTCCTGCCCAAGGACATCCGTGCCCGCCACGAGGCCACCCCGAGCCTGGAGGGATGGGGGGCTCCGGGGGGCTCCGGGGGGGCTCCGGGGGGCTCCGGGGGGGCTCCGTGCCCAGCTCTGTGTTGGGAGGGTGGGATCAGCAGCTCCTCACTCACGGCAGCGGCGGTGGCTCACCTGGGCACGCCGAGCCACTGAGTCACCGCTGCCACCGTGACTAAGGCTGAGCCGCTGGGCCCCGCGGGGCTCGGGGAGGGGGCGCCGGGACCCCCATCCCACAGCGCTCCCACCGCCGGCGGGGTCCTGGTGGGCCGGGCCGGGCCGGGCCGGGCGGGTGGAGGTGCAGTGCAGTGGTTGGGCTGCGCCCTCCTGCCGGGGTGTGCCCCGCATGGGCCCGGCCTGGCCCCGCGCCCGTGGGAACGCTCCCACTCGCTGCGGCGGCTCCGTGCGAGGCCCCAGCCGGGCACCGAGGGCCTGGGAGCCCCTTGGAAGCCACGGGATCGCTCCTCTCCCCGGGCTGAGGGAGGAGAAGGGTCCCTGTCCCACCTGGGTCCCCTCAGGCTGCAGCCCGGCGTGTTCTGCAGCCACAGGAGCGAGAAACGCCCCCTCTCCCCTCCTCTCCCCTCCTCTCCCCGCTCCCGAGCAGAGTCAGCTCTGCCCTAATCCCATGACCCCGCGCCTGCGAGGGGAATGCAGAGACTTGCGATAAAATCCCCGGTTTGCCAAAGCTGTGGAATCAGCCAAGAATTCAGTCCAGAAGGGGGGGTGGGGAGGGGGTGTGTGGAAAGAGAGAAAAAAAGGAGAAAAGCTGCTGCCCGGGGCTGGTGGGGGATTTCCCCGAAGAAAAAGGGCTGGGAAATCCCTTCCTTCGAGGGAGAGGACTTCCAAGAACCAGCCTCCAAAAGATTCGGGGCTCGCAGCTGGAGCGTGGGACACAGAGGAGCCGAGGCTGCCCCGGCTGTGCCGTGACACCGGGACGTGCCCGGGGCCAGGCCCGTGGGAAGTGTCCCGGCGGGACCCCGGTAAGCCCCTCTCCTCCACCCGGTGCCCGCTCCGTCCTCCCGGTGCTGAGCCCCCGCGGGGGCTAATCCCAGCGCCCAGGTTAGCTAAGAGGATTGCGGGAGCTGCGTGTGGCCCGCAGCGGGATTTGTGTAGGTATTTGCTCGTCGGATCGTCTCTCCCCGAGCTGCTCAGCCGTGCGGGGTTTGGAGAACGCTCCCCCTGGAGACGCGGGAGCCTCGGATGCCGCTCAGCAATTATGCCCAAGTCTGCCTATAATCTTTAACGATTTATTCCCAGGGCAACACAATAAACTAAACACACAAAATCCGGGCTGCTGGGAATCCTGGGATCTCCCAGCTTGTGTCTCTGGAGGCTCCAGATACCTTCAGCCGTACTGGGATCTGCACACACTTCCTAAAGCACCAGCTCCTGGAGTCATGGGATTGCCGGGGGAGAGGAGCTTCCTCCCAGGAAGGAGATGGAGCCGTGTGAGGAGGGTGGTGACCGGGAAAGGGGCTCTCCAGGATGTGGGGAGATGCCCTGCCTTTGGGGCACGGCTGCTCTGCCAAAGAACCCGAGGGGGCCACACTCCCAGCCATGGCCACAATGTCCCCTTGTCCCTCCCCACAGATCGAGGCTGGAGGCCAGGCCCTGCTCCCCGTGGGAGTGACACCTTGTCCCCACCTTGTCCCCACCGTGGCCCCTCGTGGTGCACAGGCCCGACCTGCGGCAGGGCCAAACCTGTGGCCTTGGCTGTCCCCTCTCCTCGCTGCTCCAGGGCCTCACCCCTCGCAGCCGGCTGGGGACGTGGCCCCCAAGGGGCGGCTTCTCAGGCCCGGGGCTCCGCAGCTCCCGGGGAGAACAATGGCGCATCCCTGCCCCGGCCCCTCTCCCAGGGACAACAATGGCAGGAGCCGGAGCCGCCTGAGCTCATCTCCCCCCGAGAGCTTGGAGGGGGCTGGGGCAGGCGGGGGGCCGTGGGCTGTGCGACAAAGGCTCCCTCCCAGCCCGGCTCTCTCTGCCTTGCACCAGTGGCTTTGCTCCCACCCGGCCATCTGCACCCCCCCAGGGGACACTGGGTGTGTGTGGGGGGATAACAGCAGCATTTTGGGGATTCAGAGAGCCCCCCTTGGCTCCTGCCAGGCCCCGGCATCGCTTCCTCACGGGCTGGGTCTCCCCACTGCGGACCGGCTGCCAGATCCCCCCTCCAGCTGCTTTGTGTCTCGGTGTGCCAGGGCATTGTCTGCGAGGGAGAGACCAGGCGAGGTCACGAGCATCCCCCCGGCTCCCGCCCTGTGTGCCGGGCAGCAACCGGCCCAGGGGGAAGCAGCTCCTGCCCCCCGGCACCCGGGGGTTGTGCCCACCAGCCCATTTCTCTCTTGCCCTAAAACCCCTCTGGGGCTGAGGCTGTGTCCTCGCTGGGCTGAGGGAATCCCTGGGGGAGGAATGGCCCAACCTTGTTATTAGACATCAGAGAGTCTCGGTGTTAGACACCACCGAGTCCCCACGGGCAGCAGGAGCAGCTTTGACTCTCGGCTCCCGAGGAGAGCTCAGCCCATCCGTTCCCTGCCCGTGGACTGACCCTGACCCGGTGACGGGGCGCACGGAGGGGGACAGGGGTCCGGTCTGTCCCCACGGTTGTCCCTGCCCTGCCCGGAGCGACGGCAGAGCCGGGACCCGGCGGGGACTGGGACGCCCCTGGTGGGCTGATACCGAGATTAGAGCACGGCGAGTCGGGATCTCGGGATCCGAAAGGAGGGGCAGGGGCTGGGACCCCCAGTACGGGACTGAGAGCGGGGACAAGGAGCGGGACCCCGCGGGAGCAGGTGCGGCACCGCCGGGCCGGGGCCGGGGCCGTTGCCGGGGCCGTTGCCGGGGCCAGAGCGGTCCCTGCCCGGCCCCTGCCCCTGCCAGGCTCCACCCCGGGCGGTGCGGGATAAAACTTGGGGCACCTCCCCGGCAGCTCCGCGTCAGGGCTGCGCTCGGACCGGCTGCAGCGCTCAGGAGGTGACACCGCACCGACCGCACCGACCCCCGGGACGTCTCTGGGCTCTCTCTCCCTCTTCCTGCCGCCGGAGGCAGCTGCGCTCCCGCCGCGCCGGGATCCGCGGGGCCGGGATCGGTGAGTGGGGCCGCACCGGGCTGGGGGGACCCGCGGACTCCCTCGGTCGCTTTCCCCGGAGCGGGAGGGGCGGCCCCGCTCCCCCGGGGCTGGCGGGGGGCGCACGGCAGAGCCCCCCTAAGGCTGTCGGGGAGCTCCGCTCACCCCAGAGACCCTCCATGTCCTCCTGGAGTCACCCGGAGCTTTGCCTCCCTCCGGGAACGGGAGCGGGCTCGGTTCTCCCGCTCCAGCTGCCGGGACCCCGCTGCGCCCGCTCGGTTCCCGGCGCGTCCCGGGGAGCGGCTCGTCCCTCCCCATCCCGGCGTTCCCGGGAGCGCGGGGGGTGCCCGGGCAGGGGCTCCCCATCCCGGGGGGCGAGCAGCGGCTCCGGGACCGCCCGGTGTGTCGGTAAAGGCCGCCCGGTGTCCCGGTAAGGCCCCCCCGGGCAGGAGGCGCAGCGGGGCCGGCAGGGGGCGCCCGCGCTTTGCTGACTCATAGCCCCCCCCCCATCCCCCGGTGCGGGCGGCGGGACGGGGCCCCGGGGCTGCGAGTGGCCGTTCCCCCGCGGGCGGCGGGCGGGGCCGCTGGGGCGGGGGTTCCAGTCGCGGGGTTGGGGGAGGGGGCCGAGAGCGTGCCGGGGGCTCAACCCCTCACCGGGACAGTTCCCCGCAGCTGTAACGGCGTCACCGGGAGGGTGCCCGGGCGGGTGCGTGTGACCGGGCGGGTGTGACCGGCCGCGGGTGACTGTGCGTGTCCCCCCCGCCCTTTCCGCCCCTGTGTCCCGGCGTCACTGGGCTCTGGGGGCTCTCCGGCTGCCGCCCGGCCCCGCGGGCAGTCACCTCCCGCCGCGGCCTCCTCCGGTTGCGGGGGCCGCTCTCCGCCCCCGCCGAGCGCTCCGGGCCGGCGCCTGCCCGTGTCCCGCGTTCACCCCTCGGCGGCACGGGGGTCCCGCAGGCCCATCCCCACTGTCCCCCCGCTGAGGGGCGGCCCGGGGGGCGCCCAGCGCTGCCGGAGCCCCCGAACCCCCCGCGCCCCTTTGTTGTGCCCGGGATTATGAATGGCTCCAGGCGCGGCGCGAGGGCGCGCGGGGGGCGGGGCCGGGGGCGGGGCCGCGCGGCCGCGTGGGCGGGAGGAATCCTGCCCGACCGCCCCGCCCACCGGGGGGCCACGTGGGGAAGCCGCGCCCTCCTCCCATTGGCCGCCGCCGCGGATGTCTGGGCGCTCTGCCCTCTCCCATTGGCCGCGGCCGCCGGAGGAGCCGGAGTGAATGAGGGCGAGGCCCCGCCCGCGGGACGTTGCTACATTGTAACTTCCCTCCCCCCCCGGTGCTCCCACGGCAGCGCGAGCGGCGGCCGGTTCGGCGGGTCCGGCCCAGGGGGGGAGCGAGCGGCCTCTCCCCGCCCCCGAGCCCGGCACACCGCGCCGCCAGCGCAGAGAAAGGAGGCGGCAGCAGGGGCAGCCAGCGCCGCTTCCACCGCCCCCCCTTCCCGCGGCAGCGGGGCGACAACGGGAGATTTTATATTTTATATTTTTTATTTTTTATTTTTTATTTTTTATATATATATATATATATATTATTTTTTTTTTCTCCGCCCCGGGGCCGCGGAGGGCACGGCCGGTGCAGCCCTGCTTGGGGAACCCACTCCTCGCAGCCCCCCGCCTCCTCCCGGCCCCCGCCCGAGGCCTCGCCGCGCCGCCGGAGCTCCGGTGGGTCCCGCCGGGCGAGTGGCGGAGCGGGCCCCGCTCCCTCCTTTGTCCGCTCCCGCCGCCCCCCCCCAGCCCCGCGCCGCGTCCCGCCGTCGCCCCCCGGCACCGACCGCCGCTGCCCCCGCAGGTCGGCGGATGGACCCGCAGCCCGGCGCCAGGAGCTGCAGCCGCGGGGCTCCCGCCTGCGAGGTGGGGCCGCCCGAGCCCCCCATGAACCTCTACATCCACACCACCACCGGCACCCGCTATGAGCTCTCGGTGCCCGCCGAGGAGACGGTGGAGGGGCTGAAGCGGCGCCTGTCCCAGCGCCTCAAGGTGCCCAAGGAGCGTCTGGCGCTGCTGCACAAAGAGAGGTACGGCTCGGCTCGGCTCGGCTCGGCTCGGCTCGGCTCGGCACGGGGGGGCTCGGGAGGCCCGGGGTCCGCAGCCCCCGGGAGCGGGGCTGGGCGCGGGGGCGGCCCCTCGCACCGGGCTCGGCACCGCACAAAGGCTCCCGCCCCCTCCCCCTTCCCGGCCCCATTCCTGTGCGGGGCGGGGGGGCACAGCCCGGGGGGCCGCGGCGGGGGCGAGCGGGGGCCGGGCCGGAGGGAGGGAAGGAGGGAGGGGGGGGGTCCGGGGCGGAGGGAGGGAGGGAAGGGAGGGAGGGGGGCTCCGGGCCGGGAGCGCGGCCGCCGCCCCCTCGCCCGGCCCTGCCGGGGCTCCTTTGTGGGCGGCGGGGCCCGGCCGTGCCCCGGCCCTTTGTTCTGGGCTCAGCCCCGGCGGCGGCGCGGCCCGGCCCCCCCTGAGCCCCCAGCGCCGGGGGCGGCGGGGGGGCCTTTGTTTGCCGGGGGCCCGGGCCGAGGGGCCGCAAACCCCCCGCGTGGAGCGGGGCCCGCGTGGGGCCGCGCCGGGAGTAACTTGGAGAGTCTTTCCCGGGTCGGGGAGGAAAAGCGGGGCGGGGGGGACACACGGGGACACCACATCCATCTGCCGGCACCCGCGGGGCTGGGGGAGCGCGTTCCCAGCGCTGCTTCCCCACCTACACCGGCCCCAAGTTCTCTCTCACCGCCCCCCCAGTGGGCAGGTTTCCTGTGCCAGAACCCCCTGCTCCCACAGCTGAGCCCTTCCCTGGCCCCCCGGCACTGCCCCGTGCCCAGGGCAGGGCTGCCCCACACCCTGAGCCCCCTGGGGGGCAGCTGAGCAGTGGGGTGCCAGGGTAACCTCCTACCTCTGTGAAGGCTTAGAATTTATTGGGTTGGGGGTGCCCGGGGAGCTGTTGGCCCCCTGGGAGCAGCCAGACCCGCAGCTGGTGCCCCCCTCTCGGGTGCCCCCCCCGGGGGATCCCCGACCTGCCCTGACCCTGATTTTGGCATCTCCCCCCCGCAGCCGCCTCAGCTCCGGCAAACTGCAGGACCTGGGGGTCGTGGAAGGCAGCAAGCTGACACTGGTGCCCACCGTGGAGGCCGGCCTGATGGTGAGTGGCCTTTTCCTGCTGCTCCCTCCATCCCTCCCACTCGTCCCTGTCTATTATTAAAGCCCCGGGCAAGGATGAGGATGTGATGTGCTGGCAGCCCTGCGGCTCTGCTGCCCCAGCTCTCGCTGAGGAGGCAGCGCTGGGTTGGGCACGGCAGCAGGTTTAGTATTTCACTCCTTTCTCAGGGCTTGTGTAGAAATAGTGGAAGTGACATGTCATCCCTCCCTCCCGCTGCGGACGCCCCCTCCTTTGCTGCATTTGTAATGTTAATCCCCCCCCCTCCTCCTTTTTTTTTTCCAGTCCCAGGCGTCCAGGCCAGAACAGTCGGTGATGCAAGCTCTGGAAAGCTTAACTGAAACTCAGGTGAGGGGCTGGATGGAGACAAAGGTGGAGGGCGGTGGGTGGGTGGGGAGGGGGGGAAGGAACAGCTGCGGCCTCGCTTTGCGTCCCCTCCCAAAAGCTTTGGCGTTGTTGCCTCGCTGAGGTTTCACCTTGAGCGTGGCTGGGAGCGCTGAGGGTGGTGCCCGGCTCGGGGAGGTCCCACGCCGCAGCCTCGCAGCCCAAACAAGCCGGGAGGGAGCCGGGGAGGTGAAGTGACTCACTCAAGGTCACGCTGCAGGTCGGTGGCAGAGCCGGGCGGCTCAGGGCCCTGCCTGGGGCTGTGGGGCTGCAGCTCCCCCCAAACTGCCCACCCTGGGGTGCAGGCACAGGGCTGCCCATCTGCCCCACGGCTGTGATGGGTGTTGAGGAGGCTGGCAAGGCCACACCAGGGGCTTGTGGAGCTGCAGAGCCCGGCTCCCCCCTCGGCACCCAAAGGGTTCTTCCCCCTCTCCTTGGAGCCGTCCTTGGGGGGTGCAGACTGGCCGTGCCGGGGTGTTCTGACCCTCTCCTTGTCCCCTGCTCGCTGGCCTTGTCCTGGGGGCGCCAGCCAAGGAAGGGGCACAGGAGGGGCCGAGTGGGCAGCGTTGGCGGGGCCCCGCTTGAATCGCTGCCGAGTTGTTGGAGGGGTGGGAAATGGGTGGGTGGGGGGTCCTCACTGCCGGGGGGGTCTCAGCTGCGGGGGGAGCGTTCCCAGGGTGGGAGAGCCGTGGGTGAGCCGTGGGTGCGCGCGCAGCCGCCGCTCCTGCCGCCAAGGTGGAATTTACCCCCAGCCGCGCAGGCCCCGCTCCTTTGTTTTCCGTCTCTGTTACTGCTGTGAAACTCTTTCCTTCCTTTTTCTGGCCGATGCTGCAGCTTGGGTTTTTTTAAGGGTTGGGTTTTTTGAGGGTTTTTATAACCTGCCTTGCTGAATTCTGGGGAGGGGCTGAGCCCCACGCCGTGCCAGGGCTCGGATGGGGCACTGCTGTGCCCTCTGTGGGGATGGGGCAAGGGCCAGGCTGCCCTGCCCTGCAGGGACTGACCTGCAGTGCCCGTGGCTGCCCGGGGTGACCTTGACTTTTGGGGGCTGGTTTAACCCCATGGGGGCTGGGGGAGTGAGCTTGGACTGGAGCCCCAGTGGATCCCCAGTGCCAGAGGGGGCTGGGGTCCCGTGGAGGGGTTCAAGGTGCTGCCCAGCCCAGCTGGGGTGCAGAGCTGTGGGAGGGGGCTGGTTCTGCCAGCCTGGCCTGGAGGTCACAGAGCACCTCCTGGTATATCAGGGCTGCAGATATTTCTGATGGGGCTGCACAGCTCTGCTCTGGTGTGGGCAGTGAGGTGGGGTGGGGAGCCAGGAGCCCGTGGGGCTCAGGGTGCCCCCCCTGCACAGGGCTGAGCCCCCCCAGACCAGGCAGAGGAGGGTGGGTGGGCTACGGTCTGGCACCGGCTGCGGGAAGCGGCTCCGCACCTCCCTGCCCACCGCAGGTTCCTCCGGTTGGTGATTCAGGAAGCCAGGGCTGAGCAGGAGGAACCGCCAGCACCTGGGGGGCGGCGGGGGGGCAGGAAACCACTCCTCCCATTCATGCTTTGCTGGGCTCTGCCTGCGTCACGCAGCCTCCGGAGCACGGGGAGAGCTGAGCCGCTTCCTCTGGGGGCGGCGGGGGGGCCGGGGCGCTGCCTCCCCCTCCCCAGCCTTTGGGGAAGCGGCTGCCGGGCACGGGGGCTTCCTGGAAACGCTCCCGCACTTCCTTCCTTCCTCCCCACACGGCTGCCCCTGCTTTCCAGGGATGGCGGGCGCTCGGTCCCGCCGCCTCGGCTCTTCCTTCCCCCGGTCCCCTCTGCCCAGGAGCGCTGAGGGGGAGGGACAGAGCAGGGGGATGACACATCCTGCTCTTCCAGGGCAGGAGGAATGTGGCCGGGCCGGGGGCTCTGTCCCTCTGCCCCCCCTGGCACAGACAAACCCCTGGGCACCGACACTGGATGAGGGGCCCAGCCGGAGACCCCACAAGGGCTTGGGGGGGCATTTCCTGCTCCCCCTCCTCACCCTTGCCCCGGCCTTGCCTTTGCCGTCTGGATCTCCCAGGATGGTTTCCTTGTGCCAGTTTGGGGCTGCTGCCCTCCCCATGCGGGGCAGGGGCACACTGGGGGCCAGCCCAGAGTTGGGGCCCGGGGGTGTCTGGGGCTGGGGGCCGGGGTGACGCGGGGCCAGGCGTTGGAGCGAGGCGGGAATGCGGCGCTCTCTGAGTCATCGGCATTTCTGAGAAGCAGCTGGGAGACACTTGCCCCATCCCTGCGGGCCCCGAGCCCGGTACCGTGCGGCTGAGCCCCCCAGGGCTCGGCAGGGTCCCGGGGGACCCCTCGGTGCGGGGACTTTGAGGGCCCCAGCCCCCTCGGCGAGGCTGTCCCGGCCCCCGCGGCGGAGCCGGCTGGGAGGGACGGGGTCCTCCCGGCGTGGGCGGCCGAGCGGGCGGCTGGGTGGGGACGTGTTTGCATTGGAGCGGGCTGGTTTCGCCGGGGGGGGGAGGTTGGCAGCGGCATGGGGGCGGGTGCTGGGAGCCCCGGGGCTGGGGCGCCGCGGGGACCGAGCCGGTTCTGTGCCACAGCCCGGCCCCGGGGGCGCTGCGGGGGCCGTGGGACCCCCGTGCGTGGGGATGGAGGGGGGTTCTCGGTGCTGCTGGGAAGAGCCGGCAGCGCGGGTCTGGCCGGGTTGGGGTGCTCTGGTTTCTCCCGGCGCTGGCGAGGGGTCAGGCAGGGCAGGGGTGAGTCAGAGGGAGCGGGAGGCGGCCGCGGGGCCCGCTGACGTCAGGAGGCCCCGGGGAGGTGCGCGGGGCTCCCCCGGGCACACCTGGGTGCAGAGCCGGGCTGGAGGAGGGTGCCAGGGGCTGGGATGGGGCTGTGGGAGAGCTCAGGAGACCAGTGGGAGCAGGACCCAGCTGGGTCCCCTTGCCCTGCTTTGGTGAATGGTGCCTGGGCCTGGCATTGGGGTCTGTGGGGTCCCTGTGTGAAATGTACCCCCTGCAGTGGCTGGGGTGACCCAGCACCCACAGGGGGTTCCATGTAGGGGCCAGAGGTGGCCAGAGCTGGGGTGGGGCCAAACAGTGCAGATGGGGCTGCCAGCCTGGCATGAGGCCATCCAGGCTGCTGTGGGAAGGGAAACTGAAGCAGGGCAGGGGCTGGGGCGATGCTTTCCCTCTGCCAGGTGCCCTGTGCACACACACACACACACACACGCGTGTGCACACATGTGCCCATGTGCACGCCCGCTGTCCTCTCCCGCCCCCTCACCCCGTAACCTCCGTGTCCAGAGCTGCAGCGTCTCCTTCTCGCCCACCCCTTCCTCTGCAGCCTCCGCCTGACACGCTCGGGGCTTTGCTGCTGGTATTTTTAAAGCTGCTTTTCCCACGGCTTCTCAGAACCGGCCCCCGCGGCAGCGGGGCGTGGGGGAGCAGGGCTGGGGCTGGGGGGGCCCGGGGGGGCCCCGCTCTGCAGCACTGGGGACAGGAGGGTGCTGGCCCCACCGGCGACCCCTCGATGGCTGCACCCCAAAGGCGCCATGGGGTGTGGGTGGGTGATAGCTGGAGCTGTGTATGACAGGCTGGGAAAGCCGGGCCCTGCGTGCCCTGGAATAGTGAGGGGGGGTGTAAGGGGGGGCATCATCCTCAGTGACCCGCCTGGGCTGGCAGGGGTGAGAGGCACAGCCCCCCTGCAGCACACATGAGGGCAAGGGGGGGGGGTCATGGCTGTCCCAGCCCCCCCTAGAATGTGGGGCAGTACTTGGGGGACTGACCTGTTCCCTGGCACAGCTGCCAAGTGATTTATGCGACTGCAGGGAGGCTGAGGGGAGTGAGCTGGGGGTGGCAGGTGTTGGGCATTGCGGGCCCCCCACAGCTGCAGCCTGGGGAGGGTCAGGCCCTGGCTCTTGTCTCCACGCTGCAGCTGCTCCATCACCTGCCGGAGCTGGAGCCTCCGGGCTGGGCAGGGCCTGTCCCCCACCCCCAGCTGCCTTGAGGGGGGGGAGGAGGGCAGGTGGGCTGCCCTTGCCTGAGTCACAGTGGTGGGCATGCAGGGACCTGGCATGTCCTCACCTGCCCCCTCCTCTTCTCCCTGTGCCAGCAGGGGCACCTCCTCGGCCTGGGGGGGGACACTCTCCCGCTGGCACTGCGCTGGCCAGAGCACAGAGCTGGCCCTTGGCCAGGCTTGCAGCTCTGGGCAGTCCCAGCTGCGGCCCCTGCCCGTCCCTGCCCGCCGGGATCAGCGCCGGGGAGGGCGGCCAGGCAGGCACGGCCACTCAGTGGTGGGGAATAAAGGGCAGGAAGGGCAAAAGGAAGAAAAATACCCCCCGGCTCCGTCAGCTGACAGAACTGGCACTGGGCTGGGGTCGTGTGGGGACGGCAGCTGGGCTCGCCTGCCAGCCTGGCACGGGAAGGGCTGCGGGAAAGAGTCACCCCTTCTCTGTCCCAGTGACCCATCCCTGTGGCCAAGGGAAACCTGCAGGGACAACCGCCATCCCCTGCTCAGCACCAGGGGGTCAACCACTGACTGCTCTGCTGCTTGTGCCACGGCTGATGAGGATCCCTTCTTCTCTCTCTCTCCCCAGGTCAACGACTTCTTGTCGGGCCGGTCCCCGCTGACCCTGGCCCTGCGCGTGGGTGACCACATGATGTTCGTGCAGCTGCAGCTGGCGGCTCAGCAGAGCACCGGGCAGCTCCAGCACCGGCACCTCATCGCCAGCCGCGGCGAGGCGGGGGCCGGCGCCAGCCCCCACTGCCGGACGCTGCACGGCGCCGGTGGCTCAGGCTTCACCCGCATCCCCGTGGTGCCCACGTGCCAACAGAGCCCGGCCCCCAGCCCCACGCCCGCCGCGCCGGCCCCCCCCATGTACTGTAACGCCCCCCACGCCGCTCCCGTCACCGCCGGGATGTTCCGGTCGCACGGGGCCAGCACGCAGACGGTGAACAGCAGCGTGGTCTCCTCCTGCTCAGAGGTGAGTCTGGGGGTGTCCTGGGAGGGCCTTTGGGAAAGGAGGGGTGTAGCTGTGTCTTTGCCAGCTCAGCCATGTGGTCATGCCTGGCCCTCCCTCGGTTTCCTCATGTGTGGAAATGGGTTGTCCCCAGTCTGGTCTCCAGAATGTCCCCAGGTCCCAGGGAGGGGCTCAAGGACAGGGTGTAACCCAAGCTCTTACCCTTGGACAGGGTGAAGCCTGTCCTGTCCCTATGGGTTGGCAGGAGCTGCTGCTGTTGCTTCCCTTTCCTCCTCGCACAGCACAGCAGGGCAGGGGGGGCTGTCGGGAAGCTCAGGGTGGTTCCTTGCATGCCAGGAGAACTGGGACTGGTCCTTGCTAAACCTGCACCCTGTCTGGGCTCTCCTGGCCTGGCTCTTTGTGGGGTGGCAGAAGATCAGGAGCAGGGTTGTGTGCCCCACCAGACCCCTATCCCAAGGCTGATCCCGTGTTTCTCCCCTCCCAGGTGGACTGTGGTTCCCGCAGCAGCAGCTCCCCGGGCAGCAGTCCGGCCCCCTCGGCCCGATCCCGCAAGCCCGGGGCGGTCATCGAGAGCTTCGTCAACCACGCGCCTGGGGTCTTCTCAGGGACCTTCTCCGGTACGTGCTGCTCAGGTTTTGGGAGCTTCTGGGGGGAATGGATGTTGGGGGTGATGGTGCTGTGGGTCTGGGGGGCTGCTTGTCTCACACTCACTTCTTTCCCTCCCCCTCCAGGCACTTTGCACCCCAACTGCCAGGACAGCAGCGGGCGGCCGCGGCGGGACATCGGCACCATCCTGCAGATCCTCAATGACCTCCTCAGCGCCACGAGACACTACCAGGGCATGCCCCAGTCCCTGACACAGCTCCGCTGCCAGACACAGTTCTCCTCGTCCTCTTCCTCTTCCTCCTCCTCCTCACCGCCTGCCTCTCCGGACCTCGCCACCAAAACTACCTCAGAGCCGCTGCCGGCGGCCGCCGCCCCCACCCTGCACCCCGTCGTCCAGTGCCAAAGCCAGATCCGGATGTGCAAGCCCAGTGGTGAGTCCAGCTTTACCTGAGTGGAGATGGGGATGGGGTTTGAGGTTGGTGCCTCTTGGAGGTCCCTGGTCCATGGCTGTGATGAGCAGAAAGGGACTGGGAGCTGGATGATTGACAGGTGTCAATCATGGGGGAGTAGATGCATTTTTGGGGACAATCATCGCCCCTGAGGACTCAGGGAGGTCCCTCCACCCACTCTGCATTGTCATCTCTGCCAAACCCTGTGGGGACAAAGTGTCCCTGTGTGGGTGGGGGTGTGAGGGAGTGGCAGGTGGCTGCAGTGTCCGTGTTACCGTGGGAGTTGAGGGCCTGTTTCTGCTGTGTGGGCAGAGGTTTTGGGGTCACCCAGACTCTGGTTCCCCCTTTCCAAACCCATCTCCCCAGGCTGGGGTTGAAGGTGGGCCTGGCTGGGGCATGGCAGTGGCTCCCCCAGCATTTTTGGGTGCACACCTGTGAGCCCTGGGGCCGGAAGGTGTCGCAGGCACTCACACAGGACCCTCTGTGATTTGCTTAGAGGAAAGAAGTGAAACCACCAGTACTGGCTCAGCCCCCTCAGGGTTTGCTCCTCCTTCTCTCCTGGCCAGGTCCAGGTCTCCAGAGCTCTGGCTCCAGCCCTTGCTGGTGCGGTTGGATCTTCCAGGTCCGCCCCCAGCTCTGGTCTGGGCCAAGACCCCTCCCCATCCATCCAGGGGGATAACAGAGGGTGTTGTGGTGGGGACCTTGCACCCCAAAACAGGGCTGTAGGCCCCTGGGGACCAGCCTGGTGCTGTGATGGGCACCCTGTTTTTGGAATATCCAAGGGACTGTGCCATGGGGGACTCCATGACCTCCCAGGATGTGTGTCAGGTCACCCTTTTCCTTTTTGAGGGCACCTGCAATGGGGGCATCCATGTGCCTGTGCCGCTGGGGTGGGCTGTGACCCCCCAGCTGTGGATCAGGGAACCCCACCATGACCCATCCTCTATTATAGGGGACACCCTGCCTGTTCAGGGATATCCACGTCTCCCCCCATGGCATTGCACGGCAGCCCCCCGTGACCCCCTTTTCCCTTTCTCCCTTGCAGGGGACCGGCTGCGGCAGACGGAGAACCGGGCGACGCGCTGCAAGGTGGAGCGGCTGCAGCTGCTGCTGCAGCAGAAGCGGCTGCGGCGGAAGGCGCGGCGGGACGCCAGGGCTCCCTACCACTGGGTGCCCAACCGCAAGGCCGGGCGCACCAACAGCAACAGCAGCGTCTCCAGCGAGGGCAGCCTGGACCTGGACTTCGAGGACTCGGTCTGGAAGCCGGAGGTCAAGGCCGAGATGAAATCCGAGTTTGTCGTAGCATAGAGAGCCCGGGAGGGGCCCCGGGGGACTGTGCCGAGGGGGTCCCGCTCGCTGCCCCCTCTGCGGGGAGGTGGCACTGGTGTCACGAGCTGGGGCTCCTCAAGATTCGCCGTCTCCTGCGACCAGAAGCCTTGGGCCGACCTGCGTGTCAGGGGGAGCCCCCCGCCTGCCCCCCTGCTCGGTTGGGTTTGGGGGGAGCAGCAGGAGCCACCCACTCCCTGCAGCCTCCCCAGCCAGGGGGGTCCCGGCACCCCGGGAAGGGGCCCTGGGGCGTATCGAAGCTGCTGCTTTGCTGTGAAGAGGGGCACAGCTGGGTGGGCTCTGGCCCAAACCTTGTGCCACCCCCTCCCGGTGCAGGCAGGAGGAGATGAAGTCTCTCTTGGAGGTGCTGGAGCCCCCCCTGATTTGGGGGCCGTTTGTTTTCCTTCCCTTCTATATGTAGCATTGCTCGGCTGTGGGGCTGGGCCCCCCTGGGCGGCCGGGGGGACACGAGTGCCTGGGCCCCACTGCCGCAGCCTGGGGAGGGGGGACGGGGGTGGGGGGGCTTTGTTTTTTGGGGGGTGTTAATTTTGTTTGGGGAGGGAGAAGCCAAGGCGCCTTCCCTCCGCGGCCGAGCCCAACTTCCGAGTCGCTGGACTCCTTCCCACCCGCCGCTTGGGTGGTTGGATTTTTTTCTTTTTTAACTTAAAAAAAAAAAAAAAAGGAAAAAAAAAAAGAAAAAAAAAAACCTGAATAAATAACCCCAAACTCGGTCCCGGCCGCGGGGCCGGTATTTATAGACATTAATGACCCGACTGAGCCAATACTGACATAGTCTTCATAGGCCGTAGGATCCTTTTTCTTGTCCGACTTGGATTTTTTTCCGTCAGGATCTGTGCAAATAGAGCCCCCACGTGATGTGTTTTTTGTCTGTAAAAGTCTTTTTCTTTTTTTTTTTTTTTTTTTTTTTTTGTGTGTGTTTTGGGGAAAAGGGGGGGCGGGGGGGAGAGCGAGGCTTTTTTGGTCTTTAATATTTTATTTTTTATTTTTGAAATAAATTTGGGCAGTCTGGATGCAATTGTGTCTGGTGTCAGTGTGGGGAGACAAGAGGTGCTTAGTGTCCCCCATCAGTGTCTGGGGGCCATGGCACAGCCACAAGTGACCCCATAGCTGTGCACACACCTGCTCAGCCCTCACACATGTGTTACCTGCAGGGGGAAGGAGGGGGTGATGGAGCTGTCCCATCCTCCCTAGAAGGGGAAACGGGTCTGGGGTCTCCTTGTGAGACCTTGAGGTGTTTCCAGCCCTCTCCTGGGTGCCAGATGTGGGTGCTCATCTGACTGGGTGCTCCAGTCTCATCCCACTGGCCGCTGCCCCGAGGAGCTGGGCCGGTTGCACCAGCCGGGCTGGCCGTGAGTGCCAGTTCCCTGCCAGCTCCCTCTCTCCCTCCCTCCCTCCTGCGTCACGGCGGGGTGGCCGCGGGCTGGGGCGGGGGAGGGGGCTGGTGGCCCTGAATGTGGCCGTGCCTCAGTTTCCCCACCCGTACTTGCCCCGGGCAAGGTGATGCGGTGGCCCTGGGGACGTGTGTCAGCACCATCCCACCCATGGAACCCTCTTCCTGCCGGCCCCAGCATCTCCGGGAGGAAACTTGAGGCCGGCGGGGGGAGGGTTTGGGGTGTCGGTGGCTGTGGGGGGACACTGTGGGCTGGGACACCCCCGGAGCTGCGCTGTGACACGGACGCGGTGACACTGTCACCTCCGGGCACACGTGGGGCGGGGTGAGTCCTCATTGGGCGCTGAGCTGTGGAGCTGCTGTTTGGGGAGGGGGCAGGAGCGGCTCCCCGTGTCCCCTCTGCCACATCCCTGCACAATCCAGACCATCGTGGGGCACTCAGCAGCCCACAGACACGATGGGAAGCGAACAGTTCTTCCCGTGGGGAACACCCGGGGGGCCCAGTGTGGGGCTGGGGGGGCTGGCCGGACCCTGCACCCCCCGGAGCAGCCGAGCTGCGGAGGAAGCCGGGCGGGAGCGGAAGCCGCTCAGGTTCCTGCGGTGCCTTGTGCCGCGCCGGGCACCCCGCGCCCGCTTTGACGTCATTTCGGGTAGAGCAGACCTCGGGCTCCCCCCCTGCAGCCCCCGGGCCGCTCCCCCCGCCTCGCACCCCCCTGGCCCGTGCCAAATTTGGCAACGGGAAGAGCCGCCGAGCGCGGCAGGAGCAACAGGGCGGCCTTGTAAGGCAATCGCTGCCGGGAGGGCACGCGGGGGACACGCACACGCGTGTGAACGCGGGGACGAGCGCCAGGAGCCGCACGGGGCGGGGGGGACACACACACAAACAGTCCCGCTGTGGGCGCTCCCCTGGGGAGTCCATCCCTGGGGGTCCCCAACAGCTGCTGCCTCCCCAAGGGCTCGGCTCAGGGTTGGGAGGTCCCCTGGAGCAGTGGGTGCTGCAGGGTGTGAGCTGGGACAGGCCTGGCCCCGCAGCCATGGCAGGGATTCATGGCATGGAACAGACCAGGCACCCGCAGGAGGCGTCTGTGGCACGGCGGGGGACAAGCCGGGACACGGTGCCACGCCACAGGGTGACATCACCCTGCCCAGGGCCCCCAGATGCTGCTGATAACAGGGGGGGCCGCTGGCAGTGGGTGAGGCTGGGCAGAGCCCCCCTCAGTGCCCAGCCCAGGTGTTGGGGTGGTTCACACCCCTGTACCCCATCCTGGCTCCCTCCCCACTCCCCCCCAGCCCCTGCAGCCAGGCTGTGCTCATCCCAGTGCTCCCAGTGTGGATCAATCCCCAGTGCCAGCACTGTGCCCACCGTGGGGGCAGCGTGGGTGTCACCCGGCAGGTGTGTCCGTGCACCTACGGCCGGTGGGTGTGGGCAGCTGGGCCGGGTGCCCCCCGTGTCCCTGTGCCCGGCCCTTGCCGCGGAGGGTGCGCCAGGAAACACCCACAGCGGCTCCCAGGGCTCCGGGCACACCCGTGGGCCCCGCGCACGCCCACGGCGCCGGCCACGCCACGGCCCCGGGCACACCCCTGCGCAGGCATGCGTGGGGCTGCACGGCAATCCTTGCACGCCCAGCCCTTGCACACCCACCCGCTGAACCCTGCGCCCCACAAACACACCCGGCCTTCCCACAGCGCCTGCCTGCACCCCCAGCCTGCAAACACACCAGTGAACCCCAGTGTGCCCGTGAACCCCACGGCCCAGGGCTGTGCCTTGTGTGCCGACCCCGCGTCCCCACGGCCATGGGACCCCTCGGGGACCCTCCAGCTCCCTCATGGCGTGGGGTACATCCCGAAGGCCCAGAGCCCCCTGCAATCGCTGTGGCTGCACCCGGCGCTGGCTGCGGGCGAGAGACGGGGCTGGCGCGGCGGTGCCAGACGCCGGGTGGGCGACGCGCTGCCGCGTGTCCCTGGCACGATTTGGGAACACGGCGTCTGCAGCAGCGGGGTCCCGCGTGGGGGCGAGCCCCGGCCCCCGCGTGGGGCTGCAGACGGTCCCCCCACCAGCCGGGTGTGGGGCACCTGCCAAGGCTGGAGCACCCATGGGTGCCCTCTGGGTGTCCCTGAGGGTGCAGAGCCCACCGGAAGGCTGAGCCCCCACGCCGGGCCCCAGTGATGCTGTGGGGCTGGGCTGTGGGCAGGCAGCCCCGGTGTGGGGTGCAGAGGCGGCCGCGGGGGGGGGCCGGGAGCTGCCGGCGCAGGGATGGATCCTGGAATTAAAAACATTCCAGGAACTGACTTTGAACCAGATAAAATAACAAGCGCCGTGAGGAATGTCTCACCCCGCCCGCCGGCCGCGGCCCCACGGCGCTCCCCACAGCTTCCCACTGCCCCACACGCGTCCTCGGGCCTTTGCACACGCGTGTGCAAGCAGAGCTCGCAGCCAATGTGCACGTCTGTGCAGCACAGCCCTGCTGCGGGGGCAGCCCCAGCTGGGGAGTCTGGGGGTCTCTGGGGGCGGCTGAACACCCCGGGTGCTGCGAGGGGCTGCAGCAGCGCTGGGCTGGGCCGTGGGGGTGCACACACAGCCGGTGTGCAGTGCACACGCACACGCGTGGAACACAGCCGGACACGCGTGGCTGTTGTGCACAGCAGCCCCCCCCGGCCCGGCCCGGCCCCGGCTCCCTCCCGCCCGTGGTGGGGCAGAGGGTCCCCCCGTGTCCTCGCCAAGGCCGAGGCCTCCCCGGCTCTCCCAGCCTGGCCGGCGGCCGGGGCCCGGCGTGCATGGGCGGTGACATCACGGGGGCGGCGGGGCCGGGGGCGCGGCGCCAGCCCAACCCCGCGGACCCCCACCCGCCGGGCCGAGGTCGCAGCGGGGCCGGAGCAGCAGCAGGAGCCTAGCTGGGAACCGATACTGGCCGCAGTGGGCGTCCCAGCCTGGCTGCCTGCCCTTGACAGCAACAAAAACCCCAAATCTCCCTTCTCCCCTCCTCTTGGAGAACCCCCCTAAAGCATCTCTCAGCTGAGATGTTGTGGGAGGGGGCAAAGGCTCATCCCCACAGGGGACGGCACTGCAATGGCCCCGGTGACTCTGGCACGGCTGAGGGGTAGCCCCTGTGTGACCCCGACCCCGCAGCCTGTGCCAGGGGGCGTCTCATCCCCACACCAGGCCCGGGGCAGTGGGGCCGGGGCAAACCCGGGGCCGGTGGGGACACGGGGCCGGAGGGCAGAGCCGGTGCGTCACCGTGTTTACGAGGACCTCGAGGAGCTCTCGTGACGTCCGAGCTGGCCCTGCCAGCCCCGGCCCTGCCAGGTGGCACAGAGCCACCTCCGCCGCGCTATCCCCCCCCCTCCCGCCCAGATTTTCGGGTCTGGCATGAGGCGAGATGGCGCGGGGGGCACGGAGCGGGGTGTCCCCCCCGTCACAAAGCCCCGTGCGAGCGGCAGATGGGGCGTGCGCGGGGCTATTTATAGCAGCGGGACCCACAGGTAGCGCCGGTGCGTCAGAGCCGTGACGCAGCCCCGGCGGCGCTCGGCCGAACGCCCCCACAACCGGCTCCCGGGGCCCCCCCTCGAGCCCCCGGCCTCCATCCCCCCCAGGAACGGGGTGCTGGGGGAGGTCCCCACGTGTGACAGAGGGAGGATGCTCAGCCCTCGGCTGCGCTGTGCGGGCGGAGGTTGAGAGGGGAACGTGCCTGCACCGCCCCCAAATCCATGTGTGTGTGTGTGTGTGTGTGTACATGTGTGTGCATTGTCTGTGCATTGTCTGTGCGCGCACGGCCCCCGAGAGCGGCTGCCGTGTGTCTCTGCGTGTCCGGAGCTCTGTGTGTGTGTGTGTGTGTCACCGCGTGTTCCCACTCGTGTCACCGCGTGTCCCCCAGGTGCAGGGCGGCGTGGGTCCGCACATTCACATCTGTACGCGGCCACACGCGTGTGTGCTGCTCCCGTGCTCACGCTCTGTGTGTGTGTGTGGCCGTGGCGTGTCTCTGCGTGTGCGCGGGGCCGCGGTGGCCGGGGCTGACTCAGCCCCCAGGCAGCCCAGGAATGCCCCCTCCCCACCCCCTCCCCGCCCCTGGCCTGTGCTGGGAACGGGCTGTCCTGGGGGACGGTGACACCCAGGGCTGACCCGGACCCTGCTGGGAAGATGAGGCGGTGCCCCCCCCCCGCCTCCATCCTGCCCCCCCTCCCATCCTGCCTTCTGGGAACCGCTGACAGGGGCGGAGGTGAGGGGGTCAGGGGGGGCCGGGCAGGGCTGGGGCCCTGCGGCTGGCAGGGAGGGGGCCCAGAGGAGCCGAGGATCCCCCAGGGACCCCCCCTCCCTCCCCGCTCTGCCCTGGGTAGCCCAGAGCCCGAAGGGCAGCCCGGTGCTGGGGTCCCCTCGGCAGACCCAGCAGCAGCCCCCATCCATGGCCGGGGTCAGTCCTGGGGGTGCCAGGCCAGGGGTGCACGGAGTGGAGTCCAGCACTGGAGCCCCTCGGCCACCGGGACGTCGAGGTCGGGGGCTGTCCTGGGCCGGGGGCACAGTCAGGTCCTGCTCCGTTCCCTTCCGCCCGCGGAATCCGGGCCGGGTGTTCCCCCAGCCCGCCGGACCCCTGCCCGCTGGGGCGGCAAAACCCGGCCTGGATCTGCAGGCAGAGACCGAGACGGCACCGGGCACCCCGCGAGTCCCGGCCCCGGTTACCGGCACAGCTCAGGTCGCAGCTCGGAGGGGTTCGGAGCGGGCGGGGGGTTCCCGGGGGCCGGCGGTCCCGGCCGGGAGGCGGAGCTGGGCCGGCGGCTCCGCTCCGTGCTTCGCGATCCGTCCCGGGCTTTCCGCGCTCCCGGCCCCGCTCGTTCATTCATAGATCGCGCGCGCTCCCGGCCCATTCATCCCGGCGCGCGGGGAGCTCCGTTACCGGGGCAACCGCGCCCCCCCCGCTCCCACCGCACAGCCGGAGCGCGGGGGGGTCCCTGTGTAATGTGTGTGTGTGTGTGTGAGTGTGAGATATATGTGTGTGATGTGTGTGATATATATATATGTGTGTGTGTGTACGTGTGTGAGTGCGTGTGTTATATGTATATATGTTTTTCTCTGTGTGTGATATGTATATATATGTGTGTGTGATGTGTGTGATATATATGTGTGTGTGTGTGCGTGTGCATGATATGTATATGTGTGTGAGATATATATGTGTGTGTGTCTGTGTGTGTGTGTGTCTATGTGTGTGTGATATGTATATATGTGTGTGCGTGATGTGTGTGATATATATGTGTGTGTGTGTGATGTGTGTGTGTGTGTGTGTGTGTGTGTGTGATGTGTGTGTGAGTGTGTGTGTGATGTGTGTGTGAGTGTGTGTGTGTGTGTGTGTGGGGATCCTGGTGACAACAGCCCGGGGGTCCCCCGTTCCTATGGCTGCAGGCGGGGGCGGGGGGGTCCCGCCGGCTCAGCCCCGCCGAGGTTCGGGCAGCGGCTGCCACGTCGGCGGGGGCGGCCCCCCTTCGCTCCCCCGGGCTGGGGCAGGAGCCCGGCCCCCGCGGTTTCCATCGTGGGCCGGGCTTGGAGCAGCAGAACCTTGACCATCCCTCCCCAACTCCCACCACACCCCGTCTCTGTGGTCGTGGCACTGAGCTCCGGCTCTGCAAAGTGCAATCTCCTCAGCCCCCCCAAAGTGGTGGGGACCCCCCCCAGAGGGGCGGGGTGCAGCGAGTGCCAGCGGGGGGCTGTGGGTGCGAACTGCCGGGTGGCAAAGGGAGGGTGTCCCGGGGCTGCGTGTGAGGGCGGGTGCAGGTCACAGTGTGCACCCACAGCTGTGTTTGTGTGTGTGTGTGTGGGCGGCTGTGCAGGCCCTGCAGCCCCCCCTCCCTGCACCCCAGGTCCAGCTGTGTGGGGAGGACACGGGCACCTACTGCACAGGGCTCTGCGTGGGTGGTGGCAGAAAGCCCTGGCATGTAGCAGGGCACAGCGGGGATCTGCAGCTGGACTGAGTTTCTCCACATCCTTTTCTTCCTCTCCAGGGTTTTGAGAGTGAGGAGCTACAGCCTCAGGTGCAGGAGAAACTGCTGCTGCAGCCCCACAGGTGAGCCCCAGCCCGACAGGTGAGCCCCAGCCCCACAGGTGAGCCCCAGCCCCACAGGTAGGCTCCAGCCCCCGGCCCGATGTGCAAATGTGGCAAAGTGCTCCAGGTCAGCGCGGGGCCGAGCGTGGATCCTTGCACGGCTGCACTCGTGTGTGCCTTGCACAGACGTGCTCTCCCGAATTTGTGCATGTGGAGCACACGGGCATTGAAGACCCCGGGTGTGTGCACACGTTGTGCCCTCGGGCACACCTGTGTGTGTGTTCGCACCGCTCCCACGCCCGGGGCGGGTGTGCAGGGCCCCCCTACCCGCGGGGGTTGCCCTCACACGCGGCCGTGTGCGCGTCGCGGGCTCCGCACGCCGGGCCCGGGCGCTGTGGCGATGACTCACGGGCTCGCAGAGGAAGCCGTGACTCAGTGCTGGATTCCTGCCGCTCCCCACCCCCCCGGCCCGGCCGCTCCGGCCATCGCGGCCACGTGGAGCCCGCGGGACCCGCGGCCGGCCCGGCGGGACACGGGTGGCGGTGCTGGGGGTCCCCGGGGGGCTGCTCGGAGCCGTGCTGGGTGTACGTGTCCCTTGTCTGGGCCGTGGGGACAAAGGGTTCCCGGGAGCCGGTGCCCTCGGGCGTGCAGGAGGAGGATGCCCCGGGCTCGGGGTGGCACCGTGCACGCCCCACCCCCGCCCCGGCTGGGCGTGGGGTTCCGGGTTGGGCGCGTTTCCCGGGTGTTCGGGCGGCTCCGGCTGTGCCACCCCCGGGCAGCGGTGCCGGGCACTGCCCCGAGCTCCAGCCCGGGGGCTGCTCTCTGCGTGGGGGGCCAGGGCTGCTCCACCTGCCCTGGGTTTACCGTGGATCTGGGCTGTGGCTGCAGCTCCACCTGTCCCTGGCGCTGAGCCACTGCTGGCACCGGGCTCTGCAGCTGCTCTGGCTGTCAGCCCAGTGCTGGGCAAGGGTCTGGGGTGCCACAGTGTCACACAGGCAGCACTGTGGACCTGGGCAGGGACGGGTGGCTGCAGAGGGAGATGATCAGCGGTGCCATGTGTGTTGTGCCAGGAGCCAGCAGTGCCATGTAGTGCCTCAGGCACTGCACTGGGGGCCAGTGGCACCGTGCAATGCCCAGGGTGCTGTGCTGGTGGTGGCACAGAGTACCCAAGGCCCAGTGCCACGGCACGCAGGCTCTGTGAGTCAGAGCAAGGTGCAGCAGCTGCCCCCTCTGCACTTGCCCGTTCCCAGGCCCTGCTCACCAGATTCACTTTCGCAATGACTGGTGCAGCCACCTCGGCTCCGCTGAGCTCGCCCTGACCCACTCTGCCCACGCTGCCTGTGGCCTTCTGCCCCACGTCACTGCCCGTGACCCGGCACGGAGCTGCTGCTGCTGCTGCTGCCTCAGCCAAGCCCCTTTAACCCTGGTCCTCGCCAGCTCTCACCCCAGGTGCTGCTGAGCACGGCAGTGTTTGCCTTCCTGAGTGAACCCCATGTGTTCCTGAGGGGCTGCAGCCCCCTTGGTGGGTTTGGGGGGCCGGTGGGTGGCAGTGAGGGGGTCATGGCCAACGGTGAGTCAGCACAGGCAGGTGTGGATGGGGACATAGGGACGGGGACGCCTTGATCGGGGACACCATGATCGGGGAATGACTCATGTGTTAAACAAACAAACAGGCGAGTCCGTGTGAAGCTGCGCTGGCAGCTTCCTCCGCGCCCCAGCACCAGGGAGCTGCTGGTGCACCCCAGTCATTGATCTCCCACAGCGGCCACGCCACTGGGAACAGTCACGGAGCTGCTGCCACGTGCGGTGTCACACACAGGTGCACAGCGCACCCCTGCCCTGCAGCCAGCAGGACGGACCCGAGGGCAGGGGCTGACGGGCACTGCTGATTCTGGGGATCTCCAAACACCTGCCTTTTGCCCTCGCTGCAGGAGCTGCTGTGGCCAGGGCCAGGCGGGCACTTGGCTCTGGCAGCTGGGGATTTCCAAGGTCCAAGCTCACCTGGGCTGGGGCTGTGTGGCCTCTCCCAGGTGTAAAACCCAACCGTAGGCAACTGCCCGGCTCACGGCATGGCCGGCCTGTCCAGGCATCCTGCGGCTCGGCTGTGTGCCCACTGGGCTGGGAGTGAGCTCTGGGGTGGGAGGGGAGCTGACTGCCCAGCTCTGGCTTGTCCTGGTCCTGCAGCCCCTGACTTGGAGCGGGGAGCTCCACACACTCAGCCAGTTCTGTCTGTTCTCAGACCAAAAGTGCTTCCCCCAGGCCCTGCTGCAGCCAGGGCAGAGCCAGTGTGTGACCATGAGTGATGCTGTGCCCCAGCACAGGGTTGGTCCATCATGTCCCCAGTCCTCGGTGGGGCTGTGCCATCACCACTGTGTCATCTGGAACCCTGTGCACACACGCACTGAGAACGTCAGGAATGTTTCATGGTGAGGCTGGAAAACGGTCAGTCACTTACTGGATTTTTTTCCACCCTTTCTGCTGTGGGTTTGGCCGGGTGCCTGGGGCAGGCACAGGGAGGGGGGGTGGGTGTGAGCAGGCATGTGATGAGCCGGGTGTGACGGGGCTGGCGAGAGCTGCAAAAGTGCTGAGCTGGTGTGAACCTGCCATCCCATCCCCATCTCCTCCTCTCCAGCCCTTCCTGGAAGAGCTGCAGGGAAGGTCCCTGCTGTGTGCAGGGTGTGGGCAGCTGTGCCCATCCCCACGGCATCCGGGTGCCTCATGCAGGAGGGTGAGCCCGTGAGGCCAAAGGCTGCAGGGCTGGGGGTCAGTGCAGGTGCCCTGGGTGCTCCTGCCTCGCTGTGGGGGGACAGGGCGAGGACCCCACACTGGCTGGGGACATTGCTGTTCTGAGAGTTCCTGAGCTGCTTCCTCTTCCCCGTGGTGAGTGTGTGGGTCTGGTAAGAGCGTGTCCTGCCTGGAGCCACACGCTGAGTCAGGGACAGGACAGGAATAGAGTCGGGTGCCTGAGTCACGGCCCATGTGTGAAACCAGCAGCACTTCCCCAGGAAGGGGGAACCCCGCAGCCCTGACAACCCCTGGTACATGTTGGCCACTTCCCTGGGATCAGGGTTCTCCCCTCCTGGGTCGACCCTGGCCCCTTTTGGAGCTGGGAGCTGCTGGCACTGTCCCTCAGTGCTGTCAGCAGCCACAAGGACAATTCCTGATCTAGGCAGGAATGCAGGCAGGGAATGGCTGCCTCACCTCAGGACCCTCTCCCTGCATGGGGCACAGAGCCCCCCGCCAGCCGCCAGGGCTTTGCTCCAGGGCTGAGAAAACCTTGGGGAAAATGTGCAGGGAAGAGCCAGAGTACTCAGCCACCCTCGTTTGCACCTCCCCTCACACCCATGTGTGCACAGTGCACCCCCACACGCGTGTGCATCACTCTGCAAGTGCGACAGCCCGTCCTGCATCCCAGCCTCCCCCCAGCCATCCGTCTGTCCGTCTGTCCCCCGTCAGCTCCCACAGAACACCCCTCCCTCCCTCCCTCCCGCCTCCCCCGGAGCGTTTCCGCAGTGTCTCCATTGATAAATCTGGAGCGTTGCCACGGCGACGCTGCAATGGGGCTCAGCGGGTGCGGGGCTGCCGAGGGGCCCAGGCCCACGGCGGGGTGGGGGTGAGGGGGGCCCGGCTGGGTCCACGCGTGGGGCTGTACACGTGTGATCTCCCAGGTGTGTGGCTGCACACGTGTGGGGTTTCCCAGGTGTGTGGTTGCACACGTGTGTGTACGGTGCCGGTGCAGACCGTGCACGCGTGTCTGGGTGTGCACACATGAAAGAACTGATGTGTGCTCTGCATGTGCAGCGCTGTGGGGGCTCGGGGTCCCCACTCTGGGGCAGCACTGGCAGTCAGGGGGTCCTTGGTACTGTCCGGTTCTTCCTACAGCAGTGCCAGGAGGGAAACTGAGGCACTGGCAGCATGGGATTCACTCTGTCACAGATGCCACCTGGGGACAGGAGCAGCTCAGGGACAGGGGGACCTCACCCTGCCACCACCTCTGACCCTTCCCACACAGTGCTGGGTCCGGCCAGCACCGTCACACCCTGGTTGTGGTCACACAGGTGTGGGGCTCCCCCACACACACCCAGCAGCAGCCCCCGTGCTGGGATGGGGGTGCAGGTACCTGTGTGTGAGTTCCTGCACACGCGTGTTCTGTGCATGTGTGTCCACATGTGTGCACGGTCCCACGGGGGGGGCTGGGGGACCCAGCACTGTTTGTCTGCACCACACAGGCAGTGGGACCCCACTGGGGGGGCTGCAGGAAGTCTGGTGTGTGTGGGGGGGTCTCTGGTGCACGGGGTGGGGGCCAGACCTGGGCCATGTGCCAGGGAAGCCCTGGGACCACCCACCACCTCCACCTCCTGCAGACCCCGGGCTGAGCCCTGCGCCCAGCTCTGCGTGAGGCTGGGGGGGCTCGGGCAGGCAGTGCCCGCCCCAGGCAGCTCCTGCTGTGCCCTGCACCCTCTGCCAGGCCACCCACGGCCACTGCACTTGGGGGTCCACGTGGGGAGCCCACGCCTGCCGCGGCCACACGTGTTCAACCCTGTGGACGTGGGCAGAGCCTGGTGCTCTGTGGCGGGATTGTGGGGTGCTGAGGGGGTGCTCGGCGCCAGGATCCGCCCCGTTTGCAGCCAGGAGCTGAGGGGACGGACCCCGGGGCACGGGGTGACACGGGGCTGCCGGCGAGCAGAGCGCAGCCGTGGCACACGCGTGGGTTGTGCGGGCACACGCGTGCGGTGCCGCGTGGGCAGGACCGGTGCGTGTAGCGTGGCTGCCCTCTGCTGCCACGGCCACGGCAGCGCTCAGCGCCCTGGAACCCCCGGGACGCTGCCGGGGGCCGCGCAGGGACCCCCCGGGTGCTGAACAATGGCAGCTCTCCCTGCCAGGCCCCGGCCTGCACCAGAACCCCCGGGCTGGGGTGAGGGAGGTGTGGGGCAGCAGGGGAAGGGGCTCTGAGATGCTGTGAAAAGGTGAAATCCCCCTCCACCCTGCGCCCCCCTCCACAGCTGGGATGGGTCATGCAGCAGGCAGGAGGGAACGAAGCGTTTTCTGGGCTTTTAGAGCCGTGGGGAAGGGGCTCAGTCTGGGGAGGGCTGGTGTCAGTTCCTGGTGGCTCCTGCTGCTCTCGGGGCGTGGGGCTGGCACGGATCCTGCAGCTCCCTCCCATCCTCCATCCCGCCGCGTTTGGAAGCAGGTCACGTCCAGCTCCCGGCACGGCAGCGGTGCCGGGGGAGCTCAGCTTTCTGGGGCAGCTCCGGGCTGCTGGGAGCAGCCAGCTGCCGCTTCCAGCGCTTTTGGGGACTGTGGGAGGAGGATTTCCAGCGGTGCGGGGCGACGTGGCACTGCCACCCGGGGGATGTGGCAGAGGGGAGCTCAGCCCCCGCTCCCCTTCAGCTCATCCCGATGGGCGCTGGGGGTCTTTGCTGCCCTGGCAGGAGCATTGCCAAGCTCCCCCAGTAAAGCTCATCGCTCCAGGAGTCGCTCCCCTGTCTCAGGCCAGCTGTGCTGGGTGGCACCAGCCTGTGCAGCGCCAGGATCCGGCCTTTCCCTGTGGAACGCCCGGCTCCCAGGGCAGGTGTGGTGCTGCTGGAGGCAGAGACGCTGCCTCTACCTGCCTCCATTCGGATCAGCGCGGGGGGGGAGAGTGGGGGAACTTTCCCGACTCGTTTCCCCACCTTAAGGGGAAAAAAAAAAATAAAATAAAGAGAAGGAGTCGCATGACTTGGAGCTTCCCGAGAGGCAGCGCGGGGAGAGAGTGACCCACGGAGCCAAGAATCTGCCCCGCTGTCGTGTCTCATTCCTGCTCTGCGGCGCGGGGCTGGGAGAGGTTGGGTTACAGGAGGCGCGGAAAGGGGACGGTGCAGGATGAGCTCATGCGAGGGCGCGGGAACCTTCTGGGCAGGAAAAAAACGTTGATGCTGCAGTTCAGGGATTTCTGCAATCGTGGCTGTTCCCGCAGATAACCGGCTCGCTCCGCCGGGCCGCCCCTCGTGCCGATGGCAATAAAATCGCTCGGGGAGGGCTGTGGGCTCAAGGTGATTCATGTGCCCTTGGCAGGGGAACAGCAGCACACAGTGACCTGCTGAGGAGCAGAGGCAGTGAGAGGGGACACCCGGGGTCTTGGGGGGACACTGGGGTTCTGGAGAGCCCTGGGACCCTCGTGCAGGGAGCTGCACCAAAGACCACCCTGCATGGGATTGTAGGGGGTGTGAGACCACCAGCCCCACCGCAATTTATGGCAGCAAACCACAGTGTGAGGCAGTGCCTGAGGAGTGTGTGGAGAAGCCCAAGGGGTCTGGAAAAGCTCCAGCTTCCCTCAACACCTGGGCTGGCCCCCCTCGGTGTGTACTTTACCCCTTGCTGGGGAGGGATACGATGTTCCCGATTCTTGGCAGCTTTTCCCCTGCAGAATGTGATAAACCCTCCCTGCGTCTCCAGCCCTCTGTCCCTGCAAGGTCGACCGGTGTCAGGCGGTCAGAGGCTGCTTGTCCTGTCCTTGGGTAGCATCTCCTGCCCTTAAGAACTCAATGCTGCTAATACTCTTAGATGATGATTAATGAGTGCTTATATAACTGAACTGAGTCCTTAATGCAGCCGGGAGGGTGACAGGAGGGAAGGTGGGAGCAAGAAACTGCACGTCGCTGCTGCTGCTTTTCCCGCACTGGAGCAGCTGCATTCCATGCAGGGGGACCCTGGCAGGTGGGGGGAGAGCTCACTCATGGGAGAGCAGCTGGGGAAGGCCCATCTGGGTTTTCCAGGCAGTTTTGCATCCTGTGGGAGTGAGTGGTCAGTGCTGCTGGCCTGAACCACGTTGCCCATGGCATGGCTGGGCTCTCTGCTGTGGCCGAGCTGGGAGGTGAAGGGTTTATGCTGGAAAAGCACTCATGTGTGACAGTGGCTGGAATGTTGTGCTGTGAGCTGGGAATGCTGGAGGAAAAGGGCAAAAATCCCACAGCAACCCCTTAGTGTGGCCTGTGAGGGGTGATGAGGCCGCTGCTGGAGACGCTGGGTGCAGTTGTTTCTAAATTTGGCCGTGTTTGGGCAGGTAGGGACGGTCTGACACACAAGATTTGGTTTTCCATAATCTGGCTGGGAAGCACCAGCCCTGATAAAGCTGCTGCTCAGCGCCAAGGCAGTTACATGGTTGCCATGGTTACCACATGCTTATTTTCACCATCTCCCTCACCTCAGCCGGGGTGCACCGGCATTCCCAACCCCGAATCCCCCCTGACCTCAATCCGGGTGCACCGGCATTCCCAGCCCTGAATTCCCCCTGACTCCAGCTGGGTGCACTGATTTCTCTGCTTCCGAATCCCCCCTGACCCCAGCTCATTTCCCAATACCCCAGTTTGGGTGTCCCGACTCTGCTGTGGACCCTCCGTAACCTCAGGGCAACTTGTGCCAGCCCTGATCTCGATGAAGTTTTCTGTTGTGGATCCCATCCCGTTGCTCCCTGTGGATCCAATCCTTCTGCTCTCTGTGGATGCGATCCCCCCGCTCGCTGTGGATCCAGTCCTCCTGCTCTCTGTGGATCTGTCCCCCCTGCTCGCCACGGATCAGATCCCTGCGGACCCTGTCCCGCCCCGCTCCCCGTGGCTTTGTCCTACACCTCGGTAAATCCCGGTCACAGGGAAGCGCAGCGGCCGCGCTCCTCGCCATGGCAACGGCGGGATTGCGTCAGGGCTTTTCTTCCCGACTGCAAAGCTGGATGAGCAACTCCCTCGGGGACGGTAGTAAGGGAGAAGGGAATATTGTTTTCCCTGGGGCGCTTTGGGACTGCCAGTTCCCTAATCCAGCCCTGGTTTGGTGTTTTGCTGCCGGGTCCAAGGCTGCCGTGGGCCAGGCATGGTGGGAACAGCGAGGGGTCCTGTGGCAGGGACACCGAGGGGTGGGGGACACTATGCTGGGGACAGTGCGGGCTCCGTGCTGGGAAGACTCCCTGTGCCCTCCCTGTGGCACCTCCCTGCTCCTGGTATAAGCTGATCTTGCAGGAAAACCAGGAAGGAGCCAGAGGTTTGGTGATGGATGGGGTGGAGGCCCAGGGACGAGCCCTGCTTTCAGTCCAGCCTCACATTCCCTCCTTTCCTGCAATCCCAGCAAAAACAAAGGCAGAGGGGGCGGCTCTTGCGCCGCGCAGGATGTGCTGGGGCGTGCAGAGCTCCCGCACCGCTGTGCCTGCGAGCAGGAGGGTGGTCCCAGGGGCTTTGCCGAGGCTCAGGGGCAGGAATGCGATGCCAGAGCCCGGAGCGGCGGGGGGGCTGCCTGGAGGGCTTTGTTCCCTCCCAGCCCCGGGTAAGGACGAGATGTGGCACCCAGTGCCCCATCCTCCCTCCACCCCCGCCCCAGGCACTCCTGTCCCCAGCCCTGGCCGGCGGCGGCAGCACCAGAGGAGCTGGTCTGGGATTTGGGAACCTCATCAGAGCAGTGCCCGGGGCGGGGGCTGCCCTTGGCTCCCCAGCAGGTGCCGGGGCTGCCGAGCAAGTTTGGGCTCGGCTGCTGCATGGCTCTGGGCAATTCCCTGTGCCCTGGGCCGTCAGTGCAGGGACTGGAAAAGGTCCCTACAAACACCACAGCAAGGTGGGGACCCCCAAAGAAGCCCCTGGTGCTGTGGAAGGAGCTCCCTGGGTGTGGGGTGCGCTGGAGGCAGGAGAGAGGCTCATGTTGATGTGGGAAGGCAGGGGGGAAGGCAGGAGGGCAGCACAACTCCTCCCATCGCTGCTCTCCCATGGCGTTTCCATGTGGCACTGTCCCCCCGCTGTGCTGCTGGACGGGCGGAACTTCCAGGAAATCAGATTTGCATGAACAGGATGTTTGGTCTTACAACCTCTGCCCTTGGAAGCTTTAAAAAAATGGGTGATAAAAACATCAGTCATGTGGGGAGGGATGGCTTGAATCAGCTCCAGGTGATCCCTGAGGTCCCTCCAGGCTCTGGTGATTCACGATTCCCCATGGCTGCACCTGTGCACACACACAGCTCCGCCTCAGAGCGGATATTTGCACTCCCTAAGGAAGTGCTGGCACTTTTGCCATACTGGGTCACTGCAGCCACCGCCCTGCTCACAGCCAGATCCAGGTTACCAAAATTAGGGCACAGCTAGGGAAAACACCCATGGGTGTTCAGGTCTGGAAGTCACACAGGTGTGAGCTGTGTCTCCTATGTGGTGTTGCCTGTTTGGGACCCCTGGCCAGGGCCCTTCTCCTGCAGGAGGTTTGCTCTAAGGAGGTGAATCCTGGGCTGTTTCAGTTCTTCATTAACTGCCCTAATGACTGGTGCAACCTGCCAGGTGAGCTGCCTGCTCCCAGAGCTGCTTGCAGCCAGAGCCCAGCCTGTGGGACATGCAGAGATGTCCCCGAGCCCCTTGGGCTGGTGACATGGGGCTGCTGTGTGCATCCTGATCATGGAATATCCACGAGGATCATCAAATCCTGAGCTGATGCCAGGTCTGATGCCCTGGGTCAGGAATGACCTGGAGCACTGAACCCTCCTGGCAGCAGCAGCAGCAGCACTGGGGCTGGAGCACACAGTGTCCATTTGGCCCAGCTCTCGCCTTGTGTCGCTGGTGACTCTCACTGTCAAAGCAAAGGCATCGACACAGCCCAGGGAGACAGAAATCACACTTCTGGGACACATCCAAGCAGGGCCGTGCTCGCCATTCCCTGGCACAGGAACTCCTCTGCTCCCAGCAGTCCTTCATCCTACTGGGACTCAAATTCCCCTAAAGCAGCAAAGGTTCTTGGTGTTATTTTCACAACACTCGACCTGCCTGGCTTTGTGTGGAGTCCAATCCCAGTGTTTGACCCTTGAGATTTGCAGCGGGGTTGGTGTTTGGCTGTCCAGTATCCCAGGCTGGAAAATGGCTCTGTGCATCAAGGTCACTTTATCTGCCCTCATCATGGGCCAGAAATGCTCACGTTAATGGGTCTCTAATTTAATCAAAATGCCGCGCCTGTGATTGCAGGGCTGGAATCTTTTCCTCTCTTGAAGGGCAAAAATCAATTTGCAGTAACAGCAGACACTTCTCCAGGCTTAGGAAAGTGAGTAAATTTTTTCATTGTAGGAAAATAGTAACATTGGCTTGGTCTGTCATTAATATTGGGATTTTTTACATGCTTTTGAGCACTTTGGTGGCAGCATTCTGTCCCTGCGGCCCTGTGAGCTCAGAAAAACCACAGATGTGGTGTCCTTGGGTTTCGTAATTACTGTATAACCTATGTACAAACTGCCCTTTTCCTGCAGATCCCAAAGGGATCCTAACAAACCAGGGCAGAAAAGCCTGATTTCCACACTCTGGAAGGCAGGGAATGGGTGATCACTGCTTGACAGAGCGATCATGGCCAGCTTTCTTTGCATCTCCCCGTGGTTTGTTCTTCCTCTGTCTCAGTGCCTGGTTTGAAAATCGGCCACCAAAGAGTGGTGATTTCTGTACTTCAGTGGTTTTGTTTCTGTGCAGCCTGGCTCTGACTGGAAATACTGGGAGGGAAGGAAGAAAGGAGAAGGTTGGTGGCTGCAAACTCCTGCTGCGAACTGCAACACAAATTACAAGGAGTTTCTAGAGGCAGAGCAAACGTGGCTGGTCCTGCCTGGGACAGAGGACACACACACACAGAGTGAGCCCTGATGTGTCCAGCCCTGTCCTCGGACACACACGGGACACCACAGCCCCGTCCTTGCCGTGTTTCTTTCCCATTTCCTTCACACTTTTATTCCCTCCCATGGATCTCCTCCTCTCCAATCTATTTCTCCACGTGTGTCTCCTCCCCTCCAATGTTTCCAAACACTTTTCTACATGAGATTGTAATTATTGTATGAAACACTGAAAGTTTTTATTTTTAGGCCTTTCAAAGCTGCGTAGCCTCTCGATTAGACACGTTTTTAGCTTTGCCAGTTTCCTCTTTCAATACGGAAGTTTTTACTGCTGAAAGCATTCTCACTTTTGTCAAACCTCAGGATGGGCTCTTAAAGCTCTCAATCTTTGAGAAAATGGGTTGAGCAAAAACCTTTCATTTTTGAAGAAAACTCTGTTGTTTCGCTACTTCCCACCACCATCTCCCAAGTGACAACACTGCACGGAGGCGGCCGAAGGGATCACTCCCCGCGGGCAGGGAGGAGGGCGGCCGCCCCGGGGGCCAGTTCCCGAGGACAGGACGGGCCCCCTGAGCGGGGCGGTGACCGGACGGGCCGCAGCAGGAGGAGCCGCCGGGCCCGGCCGGGGGCAGCGCACGGTGCCCAAGATGGCGGCGGCCCCTGAGGCGGCCCTTTGTCTGCGGCCGCCGCAGCAGTGCGAGAAGGGCGCGAAACTGGGCCAGCGTGGACACGCCCCCTTTGGCCAGGAGGGCGGGGCGGCCGCGCCCCCGACCAATCAGCGGCCTCCACTTCCTTCCCTCTCACAGGGGCGCTCCCGCCCGCCTCCGCGCGCGCAGCCAATGGGCGCCCTCCATCGCGCCCCGCCCCCACGTGGGTGGAGGGGGCGGGGCCGCGCCGCGGTTTTGTTTGCGCGCCCCTACCGTCGCCCCCCGCCGTGGCTTATTAATATTAATGACGTCCCGCCCAATCGGGTGGTGCAGCGGCGGCAGCGCTTTGGTGACGTGTCGCCCCGCCTTCCAGCGGGATTCATCTGCATATTCATGAGATAGGCGGGATGAAGCACGGGAGTTTATAAGGCGCCGCCCCGCCAGGATCACCGTACATTTCACTGAGGCTTTGAAGTGTTCTGTGGACCTCGCACCGCCCGGGCATCGGTGAGCGCAGTCGCGCGGGGCGGCCGCGACCGCACCGGGCCGGGTGGGCCGCGGCGAGCGGAGTTGTGTCCCAGGGGCGGAGGGCCGGGTCCCGCGGGAGACTGGGCCGGGGCTCCCGACCCCACCGATGGGTGCCCTCAGCGGACACGGGGGTCCGGCGGACCGGGCCCTGCTGGGCCGTGTCGGGGAAGGCGCCGCGGCGGGGGGGAAAGGCGCGCGCGGAAACAAAATGGCGACGGGCCTGGGCCGTGCAAAATGGCGGCGAGCGGGAGGGAGGGGGCGGCGGGTGGCGCTGTGCGGGGCGCACCGGTAGGGGGCGTGGCGGGGCGCGCATGCGCGCTGGGCCCGGAGGGGCCGGGCCCGGGGGTCCCGCCGGGGAATGGCGGGAACGGATCCGACCCGGCCGCGGGTTCTGCCGGGGCCCGGCCGCGGTGCCGCTCCCGGGCCGCTGGTCCTGAGCCTCTCAGAGCCCCACGTGGGCCTCGCTCCCGGCCATCCTGAGGGAGACCCCCCCGTAAGGCTGGTACACCACGTAAGGCGTGGGCTCAGAGGCGTATGAGGTCCGGGAGTGTGAGAGCACATCGGTGTTGTTATTGGTGGTGTTAGAAGGATTCAATGTTTCGGGCCTCCGCGGGGATTATGTTGGTTTTTTGAGTCGCTGACTCGGTTCTGTTGGTTTAGCAGGTCAGAATGGCATCAGATGAGGGAAAGCTCTTTGTCGGCGGGCTCAGTTTCGACACCAATGAGCAGTCATTGGAGCAAGTCTTCTCTAAATACGGACAGATTTCTGAAGGTGAGACTGCAGAGCCAAGCTGGGATAGTTTCTCTTAGTCTGTTAAATTTCCCTGGTGCTGATGGGCTTTTGTTTCCTTGCCTCTCCTTTTCACAGTCGTGGTGGTGAAAGACAGAGAAACTCAGAGATCCAGAGGTTTTGGCTTTGTTACTTTTGAAAATATCGATGATGCAAAAGACGCAATGATGGCCATGAATGGAAAGGTGAGGAGACTCTGGAGTTATTTCTTTATTTCCAGTAATAAAAGAATCAGGTGTGCTGCTATTCAGGCTGTGTGGAAAGAGAGATACATGCCAGTGTCTTACATGAAATAATACAGATATAAAAGATCTGACTTTATATGTAAAAATTCATACATATGTATATATTAGGACTATGATAAAGTTCTATTATGGAATCTGGATAACCGAGATAGTAACTTTATAGGCATTCCTGTAAATTAGCATATCAAGTTTCTTTCCCTTCTTGGCTTAATTGTGGCATAAACCCCACATTTATTTCACGAGGAGCAGTAAATCCTGGCACTGCTCGGCCAACTGCGAAGGCGTGCAACTCGTTCTATATGTGCTTTACTATTTAAATATTTCAATTTGGCTAATTGTGGTTGTGTTCCAGTCTGTAGATGGGCGTCAGATCCGAGTTGACCAGGCTGGGAAATCCTCTGAGAACAGATCCCGTGGCTACAGAGGGGGGTCCACAGGGGGCCGGGGCTTCTTCCGTGGGGGCCGAGGCCGGGGCCGTGGCTTCTCCAGAGGTGAGTGCATGGGGGGTCAGTTGTAATGTCTGGATTGGGGGGAGTGTCACTTTTCAGAATGGTTAAAAAACCCTCATTTTCATGTGTTTTCAAGGAGGTGGAGACAGAGGCTATGGCGGCAGCAGATTTGACTCCAGAAGCGGAGGCTATAACGGCTCCAGAGACTACTATAATAGCAGGTAAGGGCTCTGCCAGCACTGGGGGTTGTGGGGAAGCTTTGGTGGAGCCCAAACCAGCAGAGAAAAAGTTTGAGCAGCTGTAAAGCAGGTGCTGTTTGTCCCGCAGGAGTCAAGGTGGCTATGGAGACAGGAACTCAGGAGGCTCCTACAGAGACAGCTACGACAGTTACGGTAAGTGTCGCTTCAAGCGGGAGCGCTGAGTCCGTATGCTGTAGGAGCTCTGAACCTGCTGAGCCTGAGCCTGGAGCTGGGGCAGGCTCAGCCTGTGGACGTGGTGGTGCCGGGAGATTCTAAGTTAATGCATGTGCAGGAGTTGCTCGGATCTAAGGCAAAGCAAGTGTTAAAAAAAAAAAAAAGGTGTTCCTGAAGCCCAAACTCTGGCTGCCCTAACGCACTGACCCGCGGGTGGGGGATCTCAGTAGCCAAGTAGCCGTAGCCTCGGAATAATGCAAAGGGAGTAAAATGCTGGAACTTGTCTTTGCTTCAGTGCCTTTACAATTGTGCCTGCTTCTTGTCCTCAGCTACACACAACGAGTAAAAATCCTTCCTGACTCAAGATCGTCCTTCCAATGGCTGTATTTATAAAGATTTTTGGAGCTTCGCTGAAATGGTTATTGTGTAGTACATCTACTTGTATTTTCACTTTTGTAGTATTATCAGTTCTGATCTTGTCATACACAGCCTGGCAGCTTCTGAGACGAGACTGTCTGATTAGACTGTCTTGGAGAAAGCTCTGCTTTCAAGTGGTTTTAATCTTTTTTGAAAGCACTTCAGATTTTATTTTATCCTTCATGAATGAGCCAAGGTGTTCGTTTCTGGTTTTTGTTTTTTGTTGTTTTTTTTTTAAAGTTGGGGCCCCAATTCAGTTTCTTTAGAGATAGAAAGGACCTTGTACCAATGTTCACTGGAAGCTGAACAAGCTGTGGACCTTTTTTTTCTTTTTTCTTTTTTCTTTTTTTTTTTTCAAGTGCATTACCTTCGTCTTTTGTAACATTCCTTTAGTGTAGCAAGGTAGGAATGCAGCCTGGGTTCCGTTGGAAGGCAAACCACCTTGATATATCTAAAGAGAAACGTGCTTGTATGTTCAACCCGCATAACGGTATTTTTACTGTTGTAATGATGTAAATGACCCAGAACTAGACTTGCAAACTTACCATAAAGAGGTTCTTGAAAATGTTTATTTATATTGTCCTTTTTTACTGGAAGAAATATGCATATTCCATTGCTGTTGTATTTGAAGTGGTAAAGGATTCCTGTATACAGTTTTCTTTGGCTTTACGAAGCCTATTAAAAGACCGTCTGAAATGAACTCTGCTCCTGACATTTACATTTCATTGCACAACACAACCCTTGGAGATGAAGAACAGTCTTGGGAGCGAGAGAGAAGGAGATTTAGGGATAGTGGCAGAGCCAGCCGGACGATTGCCCGGGCGCTGGAATTAAAATCCTAAAATCGGTCTTGACATCTGAATTGGCCAACAAATCTCACATAAAGTAGTCAAAACTTGTCTGTAGAGGCTGGAAGTACAAACCTGAGGGTGTGCTAGGAGCAAAGCACAGTTGGAACGTTAGGAAGGATAATGGATGTTCCCTTCAAAGCTGCTGTAGGCTACACTGGGAAGCTGTAGAGAAGAGCCAAGTGCTGTAGTCCCTGGGCTGTTCCCTGCGTGCCGAGCGCGTGTGCGATGTAGGGGAATGCCGGGCTTAGCTTAGCTGTGTCATTGCTTACAAGTTCTAAGAATTCTTTGCTAGCAAATGGAAACTGCAGTGTCCTTGGAGAAAAGAAGTGTTGTGCCTCCAACAGAAACCTCTGAGACGAGAGCTGCTCTCTTGGCTAGTTCATATGTGGAAATAGTCCTGTAATTCGAGGTAACTCCTTTTGCTCATGTCCGCATCCTTCCTCTTGTTGAGAGCTCATTTGAAAGTCTAATGTACCTGTGAAATACTCCTTTTGACAATTTTGGTCAGCTGCTGGAAAAACGTTAACCCATGCCGTATGCAACCTTTGGCTTGTGGCACACCTTGAGTTCCACAGATCAGAGTTGGGCATGCAGCCGTGTCTTGCTGTAGGTACGGAAGCAAGATTGGAACGAACTCCCTGACTCGATATGTGTTCATCTATTGAGACTCTTCCTAGACTTCATTAAGTTGCTCACTTTAATTGTAGCTTTCTTTGCCATCCTACTTGTTGCCATTAACTTTTTCCCATGGCCCACACTTCCTAAGCAGCCATGTCCAAGTGTTAACTCTCTGCTTAGGGGATCCAATCCATGGGCTGGCTGAGCACGGGCAGCAGCCGGCCCGGAACAGTTTTCCCAGACTGTGCTTTGTGGTGTGATGGGTTCAGCGATGGCTTGTGAGACCCTCGTGCGCTGTGAGCTGTGTGGGGAGGTTGGGGGCGAGAGCAGCCTCTGCCCAGGGCTCCTGTTAATGCCTCTCTGCTTTAGCAGGCTGAAGGGACCCGGCACACGCCTCGGAGGCCCAGTGGATCCTGAGCAACCAGAGCTGCGTTCCAGGGAGGCTGGAGCAAGTTTGCCAGCCAGGTAACATCCCTTTCCTGAGCTTTCTTCTTTTGGCTGTGTCTCTGTTTTGTAGCCCTGAGCTCTAAGTGGTGCAGTAACCCTGTTCCATTCCTGTGTCTTTATCCACTTTCCAATTCTCTTGTCTTTGTTTCATTTCAGCACTGAGACACGTCAGAGAAGACAGAAGGACAGACACTGGAGTGGGGAGATGAAGAGCTCAGAGCAGTGGTGTTGCTCATTTTTACATGAACCAAGTCAATCAAGCCAGAATAAAACACTGAAATGTGGAAAAAACAAATCTCTGTGGTACTTTTTGTGGGAAACTAGAGTATTTTTGACAAAAGTATTTGTCTGGTGCATAGCCCAGTTCAGAGCACAGACAAGCCGCTGCTGTGGTGCTGGGAGGTGGATGCACTCTGCACCGAGCAGATTGATGTGTGATCCTCATGGAAAATGAGGTCTTGTTGCTGGTTAAATCCCAGAAATATGGCAGCTCAGTAATGAGGAGGATTTGTCTTGGGAGAGGCTGACGGGCTCAACGTGTTTCTGGCAGGAGATTGCAGGGTGAGAGCAGTGAGAATTTTCGATGATTTCAGCTGCTCCTGCCCTTTTTTTTTTTTTTTGTGTTAAAGAGGGGTTGATTGCTTCATCCTGCCCTTTTCTCCCTATTTTTTTAAACTGATAAACTCAGAATTTGTTGATGGGCTCACTCAGGAGCCCTGAGGACTTGCTGTCCAAGAGCCATCAGTTCCCCATTCTCCACTGATAAGAGTCTCCAGACATTCCAGCCTGCAGGAGGGGATTATTAAGCTCACTTCACAAAACCTACTTTTCCTCCTTTAACCTTTTTCAAATTATCTAAGTGAGCAGCATTTAAAAAAAGCAATCAGCCATGACACACTTCTGGGGGTTATATTGAGCAATTCACCAGTGAGGATTTTTTGCATGTTAATACAAGAGGATTTTAAATATAATGAAGGCTGAGGAGTGTGTGAAGTCTTCGCTGATAAAAAATGCAGTCAGGTGAGGCTTAAATGAATTCAGGCTGAAAACACTTAAAAAATAATGCTTTGTAAGACCTCCCTAAATAGGATACTTAGACGCAGGCAGAAAATAATGAACAGGTACAAAAATAGAGGCTGGTTGGAGGTGCTGTTATTTTTGGCATTGCTAATTATGGCACTGGGTTAATGATGCCTTGCTGGGACGGGTGAGGGAATCGCTGGATCCAGGGGCTGGATGTGGAACCCAGCGGCGTCATCGGGAAGGTGTTTGGTGTTTGGGTGCCGTGGGTCTGACGTGAGCTGGGGTGACCCACTTTTAGCCAAAATGCCTTTTTTTA
This sequence comes from Zosterops lateralis, assembly GCF_965231275.1. NCBI lineage: Eukaryota > Metazoa > Chordata > Aves > Passeriformes > Zosteropidae > Zosterops > Zosterops lateralis. The sequence goes on from NC_139789.1 coordinate 3,399,315, forward strand.
AGTAAAGCCCTGTGTGTCCAGACAGCTTGAGCCGTTCCCTGAGGAAAAAATGGGGAAGTGGAGCAGGGCTGAAGGGCAGTGACTGAGCCCTGAACAGCCGGGAGTGTCTGCAGAGGAGAAAGGTGGAGGAGAGAAATTCTTAAATGCTCCAAATGCTCCTGTTTCCAGCTGTGCTCCAGCATTCCAGGGAATGGCCGCCCTGAACGGAGAAGGATAATCCTGAGGGGGAAATGGCGGCTGCGGGGGAGAAGGTCCTGCTGTGAGGGGAAAGTGTCGACACTGAGGGGGAAATGGTGGGCCTTGAGGGGGGAGGGAGATCCTGAGGGGGAAATGGTGGCCTTAAGGAAAGGAAGGAGAACCCTGAGGGGGAAATGGCGGCTCTGAGGGAGGAATAGAGTCCTCAAAGGGCAATGGCGGCCCTGAGTGAGGAAGATGACCCTGAGTGGAAAATGGCGCCTGTGACGGGCCGGGTGTTGCAGTGAGGGAGACAATGGCGGCCCCGCCGAGGTAGCCGCAGCCCGTGAGGGGACGACAACGACCCTGAGGGGAAAATGCCGGAGCCCCGCGGCAGCTCCGTGAGCGGGTCACGGCCGGCCCGGAACGGCGCAGCCCCGGAACCCGCGAGCGGCTCCGCGGGGCCCGGGCGGTGCCTGCGCCGCGCGCACCGTCCCGGCTCCTTCCTGCGGCCGCCGCTCCCGCTCCGCTGCCCCGGCCCGGCCCGGCCATGCCGCGCCTCCTCCTCCTTCTCCTCCTCCTCATCTTCCTCCTCGTCCCGCACCTCGGCCGCGCCGCCGCCCCCAGCCCGGGGAACAGCACGGAGCCGCCGCGGGCGGCCACGGGGAACGAGACGCTGACGGAGTCAGAGCACAAGTCCGGGCCGAGGCTGTCGCTGGGCTCGGGGCTGCCGGTGCTGAGGCGGGCGGTTTATGTGCTGAGCGCTCTGTCGGCGCTGGCCGCGCTCTACTTCGTGCTGCGGGCGTTCCGGTGAGTGCGGGGGGGGGGCACGGGCACTGTATCCGTGTTCTGCTGGTCCTGCTCCTGGTCTTGTCCCCATCCTGGTGTCCCCTGGCCCGGGGCTGTGGCCCTGCCGGTCCCACTCCCTGTTCCCGTTGTCCCGGCCTGTGTCCCGCCTTGTCCTGGCTCCAGTGTTCTCTGGCCCCGGGATCTACCCTGCCTTGTCCTGGTTCCCCCTGGTCGGGGATGTCACCCTGATTGTCCCGGTCTTGGACACAGTCCCCCTTGCTTGTGGCAGTGTCCCTGCTTGTCCCAGTCCCTGTCCCCCCATGGCCATGCCGCTGTCAGTCCAGATCTTGGTCTGATCCCCCCGAAGCCCGTCACGGTGTCCCCTGTCCCTTGCCTGTCTCAATCTGGCTCTTAATCCTTGTTTGTGCCCATTTTCCCTGAATCCCTCTGCCAGCCGGGGCTCTGCTTCCCCGCGCATCCCTTTGGCAGCGAGTCCAAAGCGTTGCTGTAAATCCCCAGCACTGTTAATTACCCGAGGTAATTAGCGCTAAACCATCTCCGATCCCGCTGGGTGGGGACAGCAGCTCACTCACTGTGCTCTCCCTGTCCCTCAGCCCCAGGTCCGAGGGCTCCAGAAACGAGCCCAAAACTCATTTCAGGTTGAAGAAGCCCCAGAGGAAGAAGTACGGGCTGCTGTCGAGCCAGGACGAGAACATCGAGCTGGGCTCCCTCGACAGTGACGAGGACACCGTGTTTGAAACCCGGAACCTGAGGCGGTGAGGGAGCTTTTTGTGTGTTTTGTGTGTTGCTCTTTTCCTCACAAGGGGCTGAGGCTCCTTTCCCAAAGCCGTGGGAGCTCTGGCACAGCTCCTACAACCGGATCTGCATAAATTAAAACGCCTGTGTGTGGTCTGTGTGTTGGCACACGGATTTATCTCACTCTTCCTCCTTTTCTGGCCCGGGGAAGTCTCACTGACAGGGTTATTTGGACACTGCTGTGGGGTCGCAGAGCTGTTGGAAGAGGTGGCCCTTGTGCCCAGTCTGGGCCTCCCTGTGTTAGACAGGAAAACAAAAATTCTTTTTTATTTTTTTTTTTTCTTCAGCTTAGGAATTGCTTCCAACTCATATCACAGTTCAAATTCCCAGTCCCATTAGAACACGCATTCCTGTTTTCCCAGCAAAATTCCTGGTTTGTTTGTTTTTGTTTTTTGTTTTGTTTTGGTTTTTTTTCATTTTGGGAATTGCCTCTAAGTCTCATCACAGTTCAAAACTCCCAGTCTCACAGGGATTTCCATTCCTGCTTTCCCAGCGTTGTGTTTACGTCCCACAAGTTTGATTTCTGGGGAGGTTGTTTTAAGCTGAGGAGGAATGTCACCTCAAGGAATGTCACCTCAGCTCCCCCTGATTTTGGGTGTCTTCCTTTTTTTTCCAGATGACTTGGGACCAACAGCACTGTCTGCCTGGAATGATGGAGGGTCCAATCCCAATGGAATCTCCAGTGCTCAAGTTTTATATCTGCTTACAGTGACTTAGTTAACAGTTCAAGCCCTTCCATAGCTGGGGCAGGGGAGAGGGGACCAAACCTGTTTTCTTCACGTGCATTCTTGGGGACATTTCTGGGGAAAGATGGGATCTGTTCACTGCACGAGGAAAGGCTGAGGTAAGGGAGATGCTCCTGGGTGATTTTCAGCACCTGAAATCTGAGCTCGAGAGCTGCCCCTGTGCCTCATCCCTCTCCCCTTGCCCTGGAAGCGTCAGATTCCTTTTCCAGGCTGATCCTCTTTCTTTCATGCAGTATCAGGTTACTTCTTTGGGAAGTGTTTCTGTAATCAGCTCCTGGGAGGAGCTGTGAGAGCTCTCAGTGTCTGTTACACAAACCGGGGTGGGAGGGTGATATAGTTCAGACAGAAGAGCTTTGGAAATGAGTTAAACAAGTTAAATTTTGCAGGATCGGCAGTTACTGGGATAATCCAGGTCATTCGTGGGTTTACAGATGTGTTTACAAATGAAAGGGGCCACAACCCAAAGGAATATTTCTCCAAAAGAGCCACCAAAAGGGCTGAGAATGCCTGGACTCTTCCCAGCTCCAGCTGTGAGTTCACCAGGGACACGTGTGACATCTGCCAAGCTCTGGATTTTGTGATGCCTGAGGAAGAGCCGGGTGTGAGCCAGGGAGTGTCTTGGAGCAGCTGATGACTGGAAAAGGGGGACCCCAACCCTTCTTGACTGATTCAGGGCAGCCCTGGCTGAGTTGTCTCCTCTCGGGGACCCTGGAATTTCATTCCCTTGGCTGATACTCAGCCGGGATCTTTCCTGCAGCCCATTGTCATGTGGATATTTAGGATCTGATTGTGTAGGACCAAGGGTGAATGTGTCAGGAGGTTGTTGTTGGTGGATCTGCTGCTAAACCAGTGAAAACTGCTTGCCAAGTGCCCCCATCCCTGGCTTTTCCTTGGAAACTGGCAGCACATCCTTAAATCCCTCTTCCCCCACAAGCTGGTAGTGCCTTTGTTTGGAGAACCCGAGGGATTTGCCCTGCGGGCAGGGAGGGTCCCTTTGGCACCTTTAGGGCGAATGTTTAGATATTCATCTTTAGGGTGAATATTTAGAATATCTTTGGAATGTCTTTGGCTCCTTTTGGCTTATGAGTCCCCTGTGGATCAGGGGCAGCGATGGAGAAGGGACAGGGATGTGCTGATCAGGCCTGGGGCTGGCAGCTACTGCAGGATCTCCCGAGGCAGCTGAGGGAGTGTTAGGATCCTGTGCTTTGTCTGTTCAGGACAGGTGAGGTTTCCTGGAGAAATCCCACCCCCGTGGCAGCTCTGTCTCGCATGTGCACAAAGGATTTTAAAACACAAATATAAATATATTTTTAATAGCGTTGCCATGTGCACACAGTCCTTGGATGTGCCCTGTTTTCCTGTCGCTTGGGTCATTTCACACCTACTTTGGGTGTTCCCTTCTGGTTGTAACTGCTGCAGATGGGATCAGGCAGAGGTTCCATGTGGGAGTTGCTGGGATGGCTCCACCCGGCTGCAGCTTCCCTGGGGATGATCTGTGATCCATGGTTAGGGGTCTCTTGATCCTGCAGGGCTGCGTGTGCTGGTAATTCCCTGGCTCTTTTATTCCCTCTGGAAAGTTGTTCCTTGTGCTGTTGAAGCCAGATGAGCCCGACTGTCCCAATCCACTGCCATGTTCTGTGTTTGACCAACACATTCCTCATCCTTCCTTTATCTGGAGTGATGAACCTGAGCATTCCTTAGGCTCCTGTCTTGTTGGACAGGTGGGGTTTGCAATTCTCAAGTTTCCTCACCTCGCAGGAGTGGAGCATTTGTTTAATATTAAATAATTTGGATCAGAGGGAACCTCAAGCTGTAGGTCCTGCCCTGAAAATAATTCTGCTGGAATTAATTGTGGCTGTAACATCTGTTTGTGTTTAAGCAGGGAAAGGTGTGGAGCAGGTAATGAGGTCCCTGGGGTGTGCTGTGTAGGTACCAGGGAAGGAAATTGAGGTGCCAGCCTGGAATTTCTGCACCACTTCGTGTTTTCAGAGTCCTGCTGGCCACCTTTAAAGGGTGCAGGGTACAGAGGTGCTTGTGGGGTTGTCACTTGTCCTGGTCTTGGGCTGGAGACGGGTTGGAGCTGTAATTAGGGACCATGTGAGGCTGTTTCCACTTCCATCCAGCCCCCCACTAGCAGCTGCCAGCTGGATTTGTCCTTTGCAGGCTGTGACATTCCATCCCTGCTCTGCTCTGAGTCTTTGGAGGCCTTTTCTAAGAGGAGAAAACCAAGTGACAGATCTGAGATTCCTTGGGGTGTTCAGAATGATCCCATTTCCCCAGGAGGAATCAGCTGGAGCTGTCACTTCCTGCAGTGTGAGCAGTGCCAGACCAGGGCAGGTGTTTGTTTTTGGGGTGGATCCTGCAAATAACAACAGCTTTGAACATCTCATGTGATGTTTCCACAAAGGAGCAGTTCAGGTATTCCTTCTATTACTCTTTCAGTTCCTCCTCATGTATTTTATGCCCCTGTTTTAGGTCTCTTTGCACCAGTTGGATCTCCCAGTAGCTTTCCAGTTTCAGTTTTTCAGGCTAAACAGGGGAATGCCAATGGACCTGCCTGTGCCTGGCCCTGGGCAGGCTGAGGCCTCACCAGCCACTGCTGCACTTTTCTTTCTCCTGGATGAATCAGGGTGTTGGTGGAGGCTCCATGTGCCTGTTGGTCTGTAGGATTCCTGCTCATCCCAGCCAAAAGGAGCCAATGGACCACGACCTGTGACAGTCACCACCTGTGTGTGTCATGACTGACTACAACAATCTGCCCTGAATTAAGCCAAAGCCAATGTTCCAAAGTTTACATAATCCCTCTGTTATCTTGGAGGCTTTCTGGGATTCTCTGCTGCTGATACTTGGCCTGCCCAAACCAGCTGAGCCATCTGCAGGGTTACTGGGATCCGTGGGAGCAGCGGGGTGAGATCAGCTCTGTTGGTTTTGTTCTGTGCCTGGGATGGGACCTGCAGCACTGGGAGTGCTGGGAGGGGGGCCTATGGTGGGAGTCAATAAACAGCACTTGAGCATGTTGTTGTCTGAACTCCCCAAGGAGCAGCTCGTGTTTCGCCCTCCTGGAACTGCTGATCTGTCTTTGAACAGCCACTGGCCCTGTATCGATCTGTGGTTTTCTTGTCATTGTACCTGGAACCACTGGAATAAAGAATTCCATCCCTCCCTGCCGTGTGCAAGGGCTGCCCGGCCCGTGGGGTGAGGCTGCTGTGGTGGGCTCATGGATTTATGGAGTCCTTTGGGTTTTCTCCCTGCCTCGCTCCTACTCAGCAGAGCTGCTGCTCACCTTGTGGCCCATCTGGAAGTGGCCAAGCCCAGGTTGGATTTAGCTTGGAGCAACCTGGTCTATGGAAGGTGTGGAAGTGGAATGAGGTGAGCATTAAGGTCCTTGTCAAACCATTCTGTGACTCCACGATTCTCTAGTCATCTCTGGGTTGATTTCAGTTTTCTGAAGTCTCCTCCTTTCTCCCTGTTCTCACATTAATCCCTTTTCTTCTACAGAAGACCAAATAAGGTCCCTGTGATGCCAATTCCGGCCTTTCCACAGCAGCAGAACCAAATTCAATTTTATTTATTTGGGAGTGAGGAAGGAGAGGCTGTTCCCTGGATCATAGAATCATGGAAACTTCTGAGTTGGAAGGGACCCACAGGGATCATTGAGTCCAACTCGATGGGGTGCACAGACACCCCAACAATCCCACCCTGGGCATCTCTGAGAGTGTTGTCCAAACATTCCTGGAGCTCTGGCAGCCTTGGGGCTGGGACCATTCCCTGGGGAGCCTGGGCAGTGCCCCAGCACCCTCGGAGAGAAGAACCTTTCCCTAATATCCAGCCCTAAACCTCCCCTGACACAGCTCCAGCCGTTCCCTGAGCTCCTGCCCCTTGTCCCAGAGAGCAGAGATCGGAGCTGCCCCTCGGGAGCCTCCTCTGAGTCTCCTCCAGGCCGAAATGGGAATGTCCCGGCTCCTCCCTGCAAGGAATTAGTTCCAGAACAAAGCCAAGGGCGTTCCCGACTCTCACATCTGCTTCTCATCCTCATTCCGGTTGCGTGGATCGGTGGCACTGAGAAAAGAGAAGTCGCGTTCCCGCTGTCCCCCTTTGTCACCCCGCCGTGTCCCCGTGTCCTGGCTGCTCATGTCCTGGAGCAGCCGAGAGGGGAAGAGGGTTTTGTTTGCTCCACGATTTCCCCTCGTTGCTGGTGGGGATCTGGGGGCAGCGGGGTCGGGGCACACCAGGAGCTGGGACACAGGGGATCCCTGTAGGTGGCACTCACAGACCAGACTTGCAGCTGCCGGGGCACTTCCGGCACCTGGGGAAGCTGCAAATAAATCCTGGTGCCTTGAAAGGCGAATCTGCTTCCTCCAGCAGCTGTCTGGGACGGGCTGGAAGTGCCCTTTGGGGGCTGTTTCTCAGCGTCGGGGTGAGGGAGCAGCAGGTTTTGGGGTCTCTCTCAGGGGAGTGTCTCTCTCAGGAGCAGGGGAGAGTCTTGTCCTGACTTCACTTGAGCCAGGTTCCACCTGGCCCTGTCAGGACTTGTTTGGGAAAGATTTTTATGATTCTGGGCCTGACAAGGTTTCGGGATGCCCTGGTTTGATGGAGCAATGCCACCGGCTCCAGCACAGACATGAACACCCAGCCCTGGCACAGCAGCACCCTGGGGGCACCCTGCCTTTCCTGGGCCAAATTAACTGCAGTGCTAATGAAGTAACAGAGAGCATTCCCCGTACAGCAACATGGGCAGGACAGCATCACACTGTCCGGTTAGACTGGATGTGAGGGAGAATTCCTTCCCCAAAAGGAAGGGATCCAGCCTGGCACAGGCTGCCCACGGCAGTGGTGGTGTCATTATCCCTGGAACTGTTCAGAAAACTCCTGGTTGAGGCACCTGGGGAGATGGTTTAATGGTGGCCTTGGTGGTGCACGGTTGGACTTCATGACTTCGGGGTTCTTTTCCAACCTAAAAAATTCCATGACTCTGTGCTTTCAAAGCTCAGTCTGCGTGCGGTGCTGGGAGCTGCCACAGGATGTGAACCAAGTGCTTGTTCCTTTTCAGGCTCAGGGGGCTGTTACCCCAATTAGCTCTAATTGCTGTGGCCCATGGTGCTGGACCAGCTGCAGCTGTGCTGTTCTCCCCTTCTCCCTGTTCCCTGCTCTGTGCCATCCCCTCTTCCCAGGCTCTCACTGGGGACAGGCTCCGGCTGCCGCTGGCTGGGATTCCAGTCACAAACACAAGCTGGCGGCATGGATCTGCTCGGAATTTATTTTAAACTCGAGGTAAAGTGCTCTTGATGTTTTGGATGCAAATTTCCTTCCCTGGAATGGGAGCTGCGGGGCCGGTGGAGTGCCAGGGAGCTCTTTTGATTCCAGAGCCTGTTTGCTGCTGCGGCTCCTCACGCTGCGCTCCGCGGAGTGCGAAATCACCTCTGCGGCACAGCCCGGGGAGGGAGCGCTGCCGGCACACAGAGCTCTTCTCTTGCTGGCTGTCCCCTGGTTTTAATGAGGGTTTCTGTCTAAAGTTGAGGTTTTTTGGTTTTTTTGTGGTGTTTTTTTTTTTTTTTTTTTTTTTTTTTTTTTTTTTTTTGGTGTGTGTGTGTGTGTTTGTTTGTTTTTCTTGGGGTTTGTTTTGGGGTTGTTTTGGTTTAATTTTGTTTTTATGTGTGACAGCAGCCTCTGTGTGATTTTTCTGGTCACTGTATAGGAGAAGACATGGTCCAAGTTCCTCCAGCCCCCCCCCAAGGAGGCAAAAGAGAAAAATACGGAATGGATAAAGGATGCTCCAATTAATGGATTTTGGATTTCTTTGTCACTGGATTCCTCCAGTACCAAATGAACCTTGGGGTTCTTTAGGTGGCATTAACCATAGTTGGATGGGGTTTGGAACAACCTGGGATAGTGGAAGGTGTCCCTGCCCATGGCAGGGGGTGGAAGTGGATGAGCTTTAAGGTCCCTCCAACCCAAACTATCCTGGGATTATCTCCATGGGTGGCTCTCTGGGTCACAGATTGTCCCCATGAACACACCGGGCTCTTGGTCCCACTGGGGCCAAGCCCGGGATGGGTGGGGAGACGAGCGTGGTCAGGGGAAGGTGTCACAGGTTTTGCCCCATTTATTGCTCTTACCCTCACTGGGTGACTTTGGGTGGCTCTTGGAATTTCCCCATAAACGTTTTCAGCTGCACTCACAATTCTCCTGTGGCTGTGTCCCTCTGGGGCCCGTTGTGGGCAGGGGCTGGGTGGTCTTCCTCACTCACCTTCATTCCATGGACAGTGGCATTCCAAAATGTGTCTCTGGGTTGGTGTGGAATCGAGTGGCTCGTTGGGAAGGAAGCTGGGAATGTTTGAAAACCCGCTGCAGAGTCTCTGATGTCTCTTCTGTTCCACTCAACAAAGCGCCTCTACACAACGAGCAGATTTTCCTGTATCAGAAATTACCTTTACTTAGTTGGCTTTTTGTCTAAATCCTCCTTCTGATCTTTATTTTTTTCCTTTCCATCATGGAAAGGTGAATGGAAGTGGCACTTCAGCCACCAAAGCCTTTCCTTTAGAATCGCTGCTTGTTTTTTGTTTTAAAAATTTTCCAAGGGGGCTTTGCAGGGGAGGAGGAAGGAGCGTCCGCTTTTCAAGTGACTCTGGGGAATAAAAGTATAAAGGACAGGAATGATCAGAACTGTGCTGGCAACAGAACAATATTTTATTTTTGAGTACCAGAGCTAATTGGAGAAGGAATTCACACGACAATTTTTGCAATCTAAGGATTAGTAAACATGAAAGGGGATCTGTGCTCCTGAATGTGCAATTGCAGTGGGAGGGGGGGAACAGCCCAAAAATTAAATTGGAGACGATGTCTTGGATGTTACAATCCCATGTTTGCTTCTCATGGTGCTGGATCAAAGTCACCAGCCAAAACTCACATCCAGGGATACCTGTTGGGGGATGGAACTTCCATGTACCCGTGGGCTGGAATTGCCAGAAAAAGGGGATTTTAGGTCCGATTTTGTGGAAGGACTTCCACAGGTTGTGGGATTGCTGTTGATCTGAATAGATCCTGCTTCAGCAGGGCTTGGAGAGCCCCTGCCCATGGAGAGGTGTTTGCAGACAATTACCAGCTGCTTTAATTAATGTGGGGAGTATGGGGGTGATGGGTTGGAGCAGCTCACCAGGGAGTGGAACAAGGATTCAGAGTTCCCTTCCTTTCCAGACCATGCTGGCATTTTGTGGTCACCCCATTCCCAGTCATTGTGGTTCTGGGTGTGAAGAGGTTCACATCCAGTGCTGGGAAATGGAGCTGAAATGGCACCGAGCTGGTGTGTGGGCACCCTCCTCATTCCTTCTCTCACTGAAACCATCTCCCAGTACAGGTGTGATCCCTCCTGCCTCGCTGGAGTCCCCAGGAATTGCTGTTGGCAGCACCTGGGCATCCTCAAAATGTTTCCATCTGCACATAATCAGAGGCTGGAAATGAGGGGGTTGAGATTTGCAGGTTTGCAGACAGAAGAGCCCATTCCAGGGTCATGCTCAGCCCCTGCAGAGCACCAGGAGGTTTGTCCTGCTCTGTGTGAGGTGAAGACAGGAGGTTTCCCTGGAGAGGCTCCAGCCCCTCCCTGGAGCATTCACTCCGCCCCGCTGCTGTTACGTTCCGGTGGTTAATTACTCTCGCTCCTTAAAAGAATAAAACCTCATGTACTTAAAATAATCCCAATTATTTCATTGTTCAGCCTGAGCTGAGCCCAGCCACCCCCGCTCCTGCAGAACTGCTGGAAAGGAAAGGCTGTTCCTAACAGGGAAAAACTGATGGGCATTAACATCATGAGCAGCAGCCGAGGGGATTGAGGCTTTGGGGGGGCTGCTCCACCTGCAACCCCCAGGTGCCTCTCCAGAACATCCCAAGGATCATCAAGTCCAATTCCAGTTGATATATGGCAGGGCTTGTTATAGTAGGACAAACAGTGATGGTTTTAAACAAAAAAAAGGCTGATTTAGACTGGGTAAAAGAGGAAATTCTTCCCCATGAGGTGGAGAGGCCCTGGCACAGGGTATACCCAGAGAAGCTGTGGCTGCCCCATGCCTGGAGATCTTCAAGGTCAGGCTGGATGGGACTTGGAGCAACCTGGGGTAGTGGAAAGTGTCTCTGACCAGGGCAGAGGGTGGAACTGACTGATTTTTAAGGTCCCTTCCCACCCAAACCATTCCAATGTTCCATGACGTTGCTGAATCCCAGGCTGGAGGGCTGGTCTGGCTCTGCCTGCTGAGGACACCCTGGAGGGGCAGCTCCTGATGGGATGTTCTCCTGGAGGCATGGAGGGATGGTTGAGGGGCCTCATCCTACAAAAGGAGACCCTCAAAGCAGCCGAGCAGGATGGTGGCAGTGCCTCCATCCCCGTGTGTGCCGGGGGCACAGCGGGACCTCGGGCGCGGTGGCTCAGACTCGCTCGTGCCGGGGTATATTGGTGCATTTTGATCCTTTTTCTTGCCAGTGTTATTTTAATCCGCTTTTCTCTCACATCAAACTCCTCTTTCTGCAGAACACAGAGAGGCATCGGGTTTGTGCCCTTTGTGATTGGTAGCAAAGGGCTGCGATAGCGCGTTTTTCCTTTAGAGCTGGAGGTTTTATCCCTGTGATAACTTTAGCTTCGCCACAGTCATCATTTGGGCTTCTCGACTGGCTCAGATGAGTGCAGAGAAAACGCTTCCCATATTTATTAAAGGCAGAGAGGGCTGTGTGTTCTTAGGAAGATTCCCACTCCTGTCACCCAGGAGTTACCTGGTGGCTCGGGCAGGTTTGGAAAGAGCTGAGATCAAACCAAAACCACCTTCTGGCTCCATCTGAGGTGGGCTGTGGCTTTATCAGACTTCAGATCAAGGTGTTGGTTGGCACCACTTCCAGGGTGGATGATCGCCAGGAGCAGCCTGGTTTTCCTGGGAGCTGCACAGTCAGAGGGAGCCCTTTCCCTCCAAAGCCTGTGTTTCCCACATAGAAAATAACATGTAGGGAATGGGTTTTTTTTCAAATGAAGGAAGGATTAAGACACAGCAAGAGCTGATTTGCCAAAGGACACCCGGGGAAGTGGTGATGGATCAGACAGGGAAGTGGAATCCTCGGCTCAGCCTGCGCCTGCCCCACCACCCTTTTCCTTCCCTGCTCCCAGGTCTTATGGGATAACCAGGACTTGGATTTCCATCCTCTTAAAAGAGGCAATTTAAGGAGCTTTCCAGGGGAGCAGAGCTGCAGGTCACCTCCTCGCCGCTGAAGATGTTTTTCTCCCCCTTTCTCCATCCTCTTGCTCCTTCAGAGCCTCTTTGCTCTCCTCCTTTCCCAGCGCTCAGAGCCATTTTCCCAGCTTCAAAAGGTTTCCTAATTACCCTAATGAGGTCAGGAGAGACCAAACGCTTCTGTGACTTAAAGCAGGGGTGGGAAGGGCTTGGGAGGGGGGAAATATCCCGACTGGAGCCTGAACGAGGTGTCGCGGGAAGGCGGCGTCTCCCTCTCCGCACGTTCCCCCCACCTTCCCATCTCCAGCAGGGAAAAAAAAAAAAAAAAAAAAAAAAGGAAATGTGGACAGAAGGTCTCAAATGTATCAAACAGCTTTTAAAAAGAAATTCCTTTTGCCTGTCAAAAGAACAAACAGATACACCAAAAACTGTCAGAATTAGTGTTGGAGTAATTGCAGCAGCTCTCCAAGGTTAATGCTCCATTAACGAGCAGCTCTCACGCAGCTAAAAGCCAGGACGAGACAGGTTGTCAAAGGCTTCCAGGAGATTAAAGCGCTGCGTTCCCAGCCAAACTCTCCCGTGGATGTTGTTTGGGAGGGAGGGAAGGGGGGTGTTTGTGGGGTGGAAGCATCACCAGCCCTGGCGTTGGCGGAGAAGCGCGACCCGGAGCCCAGGGATGGTTTCCGGGCCTTGGTGAGGTCGCTGCCCCTGGGGCCTCACTCGGTTTTAAACACTCCGGGATTTTTTCAGCACCTTTAGGCTGAGGTTTAAATGTGTCCTGAGGGCAGCCTCGGGTCTGTGGGATCTGCTCTGGTTGCAAAGAGGAGTGGGGCCAGGGCGAGTGGGATGCTGGGGGCTCTGACACCTCAGGAATTAATCCTGCCTGGGTTTCAGCCAGCCCAGGCAATTCCTTGTGATCCCAGTATAATTTGGGATGGGACTGGGGCCTGACTTCATCTTCAGACCAGTGCAAGACTCATTTAAATAGAACTGACTTCGATTGTTCTTTTGTAGAAGAAAGGAAAACCATTCCAAACATCCAGTGTGATCCAGCAGTGACAGAGCAGGCAGCAGCTTTGGGATCACCTTCCCAGGGGGATCTGGGTGTTCAGCACCTTCCAGCACAGCAGTGACTGCTCATGGTGGATGTGGCTCTGAGCTCGGGGTTTTGTAAAGCAGAGCTTGGCCCAGGGGCATTGTGCCCTGGCAAAGGTGGGATTTTGGGATTGTCCTGTGGAGGGCTGGCAGTTGATCCCTGTGGATCCCTTCCAACTCAGGATATTCCATGATCCTGATTTAAGGTGCTGTTTGAGTGGGAAGAGGCAATCACATCCCACAACCTTAGAAATGTGGTGCTGAGGGCCACCCTGAGCCATTTCCATCCCAGATTCCCTGTGTGTGAACAAATGCCCCATAAAGATGCCAGTGGCCTCCTGGTGCTCCTCATGATCTTGTGTCCAGGGGCTGGACACACCTTCACTGTGGGGTGTGTTGGACATCCCTGCCAGGACCAGGACTTTGTTCCCTGGCCACTCCATGGGGATGTGGGAGCCATTCCCACTCCCCAGTGCAGCAGCCTGGGCTGAGAAGGCTGGGGAGGGAATGGAAAAGGAGAGGAAAATACTCCAAGGGGTGAAGCCAAGCCTTGTGAAGGGGCTGGTGGAGAGCAGGGGGGTCCCACAGTGCCAGACCCATCTGGGGTGACACTTTGGAGATGTGGCTCCAGCAGCAGGGACACAACGTCCCCTCAGACCCCTGGAAGCAGCTGGATCCCCATAATGTGGGACTGGAGACCTGAGCCTGGGATCCACGGTGGGATCTGCAGGATAATGGGCCAGTTTTGGGTAGCCAGTGGCTGGGGGTTGACTCAAGGGAGGTGTGAGAGGCCTTTGGAAGGAGCAGCAATGGGCAAGGGAGATAAACAATGATTAGGGAATTAAACCTTTCCCCACTGTGCTTCTCTTTCCAGCGCTTCTCTTTCCCCACCCCAGTACAATTTGTAAGGATCAGACCTGGGGTGCAGCAGGACCAGACGGGGTGAGTCGTCTGTACAAGAGCAAAACAAGCTCCTGCCCAGCCCCTGCCTCTTCATTAAGTCGATTTGCATTCCTAATCTCCATTTGCCGTTATTATTTTCCCCCTTGTGCCGAGTGCGGGAGATTTGCATAAAGTTCCTTTTTTCTTGTTTTTATTCACGCTCAAGGTCAGAGACTCGGTGAGACACTGACGAAAACAATCCCCTCCTCACCCTCCTTTAATTCTCTGCAGAAACAAGTCCTGGGGATTTTAACATAACAATTGCTGGGGAAGGAAGGGGGGACCCCGCACGGAGCCCTTGGTGGGGGGAACCTGAAGGGAGCCCTTGGAGGGAGGAGACCCCAACAGAGCCCTTTCTGTGCTGGAAATGAGCTGCCCAAAGGAGAGATGTAAATCCGTGACAAGAAGGGAAGGGGGAGATGGATCTGGGTGCAGCACCAGTCGTGCCTCATCCTGCTGAAGTGGGAGAGCTGGTCCAGCTCTCTCAGAGCCATGGCTGGGGCAGAGCCTGTGCCAAACCATCCCTGAGCTGGGAGCACCAACCCAGCACAGCCAGATCCTGTGCCCTGGCCAGGACATCTGCTTGGTTCCTCCTGCTCCATGTGTTCACAGGGAATGCTGCTTCCCTGGGGCAGTTCTCCAGTTTATCCCATTTCTTTATCCCAAACCCTTGGAGTTGGGGGATGCCCCATTTGGGGATGTTTGGGACACTCTGGGTCCTTGCAGTAGTGAGAGCTCTGGGATTGATTTCTGAGCTTGGGAAGGGACAGCAGTGTCTCAGAGGGAGCCCCAAGTCCTCTCATTCCTGCTGTGATGCTTCACGATGGTCCTCACAGCTCCCATGGGGAGCAGGGCTGGGTGATGGGGCTCAGGCATCGCTCCCACCTCCAGATGTTGGGACAAGGGCAGCAGCCCCTCCCAAGGAATCCAGTTTCCCTGTGGCTGGTTAAATGAAGAAGGAAAAACTCCCAGCCAGCTGCTGAGGGGATCATGTGGAGCAGCCCTTTCCCCTCCATGGAACAGTCAGGTTTCTGATTTCCAGATTTTTCCTGATTTTCCCACATCTGGTGCTGCATTCAGAGCCTGGCATGGGGCACAGGGGACACCTGAGCTCTGCATGTGCCCAATGGGTTCTGAACCCCTTAAAAAGAGGAAAATCCCTTTTTAACCCCAAGATGTTTGCAGATTCTGAGGGGCAGAAATCTGGATTTGGGAAGGAGGGGGTGAGGAATTGGTTCCTTTTCATATGTGGTGATTTTAACATGTCCAAATAATGGGAATTCCGAGGTTTGGGCATCTCTGAGGTATTTGAGGGGCTGGTGAGTGACTGGATGGTGGCAGATGGTGGCTTGTGAGGGTGGTGGCCCAGCTGCTCCCGAGTGACCTGGATGGGAATGGGGAGGGATTGACTTTGGGAGCAGAGGAATGTCGGGTGGCTGGGCTGATGATGGGGCTGGCGAGTGCTGTGAGATGAGTTTTGTCTGGTGCTGCGAGCACAGAAATATGTCTTATTTCCCAGAACTGGGAGGTGCTTTTTTTCCCGAGGATGCTCCAGGGCTCTCAGCTCCCGTGATGTGAGTGTTTTCATGCCCCTTTAATGCTTCACTAAACAGTTTGAGCTGCCGCCTCTTAATGCCCCAGCAAAGCACAGAATGCTCCGGAGCGGAAAGAGCAGCGAGGAAGGAGGGTGATGGAAAAGAGAAGAAAAGAGGCTGTGAGGAGACACAAAACCAGGGAGAAGTCACCTTTTCCCTTTCACATTCATGCTGGTGTGAAGGCAGTTGGATGCTGAGGGTCCCCACAGCTTCTTCTGCTCCTCCAGGGAAGAGCTGGGCTTTGCTCACCCTCTCCCTGCCCCTCCTGGGCTCTGTCCTGCCCCAGTGGGCACACAGGGGGCTGAAGGTGGTCCCTGGGCCACTAAGGGGCAGATATTTGGATTCCCCTGATCTCTGTCTCCCCTGGTGAGTGCAACAGGGCCCACATCCATCAGATTGGTGCCCCACAGCCCACTCTGGTGATCCCAGCCCGCTGTCCTCACCGGGTATGTGCTTCCCAAAGCTCGGGAGAGGCCAAGGACGGGGGGAAAATAAAGATTTCGAGTTTTAACCCACCCAAAAGAAGTTTGGCCTCCTCCTGCCCTGCTCCGAGGGGAGCCGCCGGCTCTCCTGCTCTTAATTCCAGTCACTGCATTCCCTGCACTCCGTGTCCCCAGCCCGGCACCGCTTGCCCTGCAGTTTGATCCGTGAGTACCAAAGGTACCGCCTCGGGCTGCCACAGCGGCATCCTCGGTCGCCATAGGAACGGGAGCTGGGGGTCCCCCGCGCCCTCTCCCCCGGGGCCCAGCTCCGGGGGCTGAGCTCCTGCGAGCCTCTGAAGCTGCTCAGGGCCGGGGGGAGCGGCCTCTGCCAGCCTGGGAGGGAGCGGCAGCGGCCGCAGAGCCCCCGAGCACAAAGACAGAGGTTATTGGTGTCAAAGAACTCGCAGCTCCAGAGGCTGAGCCGCGGCTACAGCTGCTCTCAGCAGAGGGGAGTGAAAAGCGGGAGGAGGGAAGGGGAGAGCTGGGAACCAGAGCCAATTATTGCCGGGGGGGTGGGAGGAAGAGGAGGAAGGTGATGGAGATGTCAGCGATGGGGAGGGCAGCGGGGAGGGTGAGGCTCAGGGCTCTGTTCATCACTGATCATGCAATCATTGAATATCCTGAGGGGAAGGGATTCACAGGGATCATGGAGCCCGGGTCCTGGGGTTGTGCTGCAGGACCTGTTGCGGTAGGATAGAGGTGGTGGTTTTAAACTAAAATAGGGTGGATTTAGACGAGGAATAAGGAAGAAATCTGTCCCTGTGAGGGTGGGGAGGCCCTGGCACAGGCTGCACACAGATCTGTGGCTGCCCCGTCGCTGGAGTGTCCAAGGCCAGGCTGGATGGGGCTTGGAGCAACATGGGATAGTGGAAGGTGTCCCTACCCATGGCAGGGGGGTGGGACAGGATGATCTTTAAGGTCCTTCCATCCCAAACCATCCTGGGATTTCATGACTCAACGAATCATTTCGGTTGGGAAAGACCCTCAGGATCTGTGCCCCTGCCCACGCAGCTGCTGTCCCCCATGTTTGGGAATTCAGGCAGCTCTGGGGGGTTGAGCCTTGGCTGTGGGTGAGCTGGGGGCAAAGGCAGCTCTTCCCCGAGGGGAGGCAGCCCCGGGGCCGCTGCCGGTGGTCCCCACTCCCCACCCCGGTGAGTGACGCGCGGAGCCGCCCGACTCCCCCGAACCACCTCCACTTCCTAATTGCTGACAGTTATTTACTGTAAAGACAGGAGCACACGCACCACCGCCTCTGACAACTCGTGTCAAAGCCCCGCCAGAAAACTATCGCTTTACAGCTTTATTCATTGCCCCTTTTTTTTATTATTTTTTTTTTATTTATTTATTTCTCCCGAACAGATCTATTCCCTCTCCCCTCCGGGCGCCTCTCTCCTGCCGGCGGCCGTGCAGCGCCGTGGGGCTCCGTGCCCAGCCCCATCCCCGGAGCCCCCCTTTTCCCGGTCCATGCCTGGCTGGGCACTGACGGACGGGTGCAAACGGAGGCTGGCGGAGCCCCCCGCACGCTGCCGTGTTTATTTGCTGTCTCTCAGCCCCTCGATGTTCAAACATAATTGGTTCTGCTCGGCGCAGTAAACACTGATGTGTCGCATCAGCGAGCCGGAAGGGCACCTACACGCAATTAAAATAATTGGGCGCGTACCTGGCTCTGATCCCCCTCCCCTCCCCGGCGCTGTTCTCCCTTCATCTCCTCCTCTGCATCCTTTGTTCAATCCTGCCAGCCCATCCCACTCCTCTCTGCCGGTGCGGGGTCAGGGGGGTCCCATGGAGAGGAGCATCCAGCACTGCTGGCCTTGGCCTTGGCACAAGTGCAGGATGAGTTCTCCGATGAGGGAGATGATATTCCAGCCCAGACCCATGAAATATAATGAAGGCCCGAGGGACTGTACCAGCTCCTCAGTTAAAAATGATGCTGTTATATTTAGACAAGGTAACTGGAGGCCCCTCCGGACAGCGCTGAGTACAATTTTTTGTCTAATGATTCCATAATCTGATATAATATTGGGCCTGTAAGACATAATGAAGACCTGGGGGAGTTTACATCTTCGCAGCTTTAAAGGGTCCCTGCTCGGGGACGCGGCCAGGTGGAGGTTTGAACTTTGATGCAGTCAAACGTGTTTTTCTCTGGGTTTGTTTGACATGATTGAGGGAATCCAGCAGCCACAGGGAGAGGGAATGGAGCAAGTGCAGCCGTGCTCACACCAACCCTGCAGCCCCTGCTTGTGCTGAGGGGGGCACTGGGAGAGTTTGGGGAGCCCAGCAGGGATGTGCTGGGATCTGCAGGGAGGTGGTCATGGTGGTTGGGGCTTCAGGAGATCGTGGTGGTCGTTGGGAGGTTGTTGTGGGTTCAGGAGGAGGTTGTGGTGGTCTTTAGGGGCAGTGATGTCTCCAGAGTGGAACAGCCAAGCCCTGCTGTGTGCAGGGCAGAGTGAGGGTGCTCCTACCCCAATTCAACCTCAGCTTTTTGCCAGCCCTGAGATGGAGCTTTTGGTGCTCTGAGCTGTTTTGGCCCAGCCTGGGGATTCCTGCTCCTGCATCACTCATGGTGCCTGATCCTCCTGGAAGCAGCCCTGGTGGTGCCAGCAGTGCCAGGTGGGCACAGTGATGCTCCCTCTGGCTTCTCCCACCTCTCCCAGGGTGAGGCCCAGCTCAGCCCCACTCCCTGTGCAGTGATCCAGAACTGAGAGTGGCATCAGGGCTGCCGGCACCAAAACTGGGAGAACGGGGCTGGCAGAGATCACAGAGATCACCCAGATCACAGGCTGATCACAGGGTGAGGGTCAGGATTAGGTTGAGGATCTTTTGGTGGCACCAACACAATGGAGTGACTTTTTCCCCAAAACACACAACGACACCAAAGATCTCCAGGATCAACATCACCAGTAAATCTCCCAGCTGTGCCCATTTGGGAGCAAAATCCTTTCTGGATCCTCACCTGGAGGAGCTGGTGGTGGCACCTCCATTGTGTCTGCCCAGTCCCGCCAGTGCCGGGCTGGATGCTCCGGGACCATTCCCCGTGTGCTCTTGTCTGGGTATCCGTGCCGGGAGATAACCTAATCCCATTTAGCCTTGGAGAGAGCCGGCAGATCCCTCCCCGGGGAGCCCGCGCGCGGCGGGGGGTGGTCTGTAATGAATTCCCATCATTCCAGCACAAAGGGAGCTTACAGGAGCTCTCGCCGCAGAAAATATGAGGGTCGCTGCCCTATCATCCCTCCGAGACATCCGTCGTAGTTCAGTGATTCCCGGCTGCTGACAGGCAGCAGAGCCGGGCCTCGCCTTCCCGGCTTTTTCCTGCCTGCAAAATGTCTTTTTTCTGCCAAAGGAAGGGATTTAATGCCCTGCCCGGGGCTGTGCTCGCCCGTCACCCACCCCAGCAGGTGTGTGGGCCTGTGGGACATCACCCCGCCGTGCCCATTCTCCTTCACCCCGGTTTGTTATTCCGGTGTTTGTTATTCTGTATTCCAGCGGCTCCTCGGGGATCCCAGTGGGAAAACCCTGCCCCAGGTCCTGTGGGAGCTGAGAGGTGCCTCAGCCACTGGGTGGGAGCTGGGGGACGGTGCAGTGGTGGCCGCTGGGGGATTGTGCCTGCAGAGCCCAGGGTCAGCTTTGGGAGTGCTTGAGGAGCCACCCGGGGGTCCCTGTGACAGGGAGGCTCCAGGGAACCGTTCCCCCTGCCAGGGCCTGTTCCAGCTCCCTGCTCTCCCTTCCTTCTCACCTTTATTTATTTCATTTATTATTTTTTTCCCCCTCCTCGTGTGGAAAACCACACGGTGGAACCTGCCCCCTCAAGCCGGGTTTTCCTGCGGCTCCGTGGCTCGGCCGGGATGTCTCACCTCGGGAGCTGCCAATCCGTCTCTGTCAAGCTGTCAGCCCGGAGCGCGGGCCGGAGCCGCTGCAATTCAAAGTGGATTAACTCCTCGGGCTGCCCTCCCTCCCCCCCGCCCCTCCCCATTCCACTTGGGTGGGTTTTGGCCGAACAGAAAACGCTTTTCCCCTGCGCTTTCCATATTCAAAAGCTCCCGGAGCGCGGCCGGATGGCAGCGGGGGCCGGGGGCTTCGGGCCCGAGTGCGGGGACGGTGGCCGTGGGAGAGGGATGGTGGCCGTGGAGAGGGACGGTGGCCGTGGGAGAGGGATGGTGGCCGTAGAGAGGGACGGTGGCCGTGGAGAGGGACGGTGGCCGTGGAGAGGGACAGTGGCCGTAGAGAGGGACGGTGGCCGTGGCACCGCGCTGTGTCCCTTTAGTGCCATTAATGGGGTTCTGGCAATGGTCAGTGCCGGGATGGGGCTCCCAGAGGAGTGAGGGGCTGCAGACCCTCCCCAAAACTACCGGCTCTGCAGCTGCTTGTCCTCAGAGAGCTGTGGGGCTGGGGGCTGCAGGACTGTGGGGTACAGGCCTGGGGGCTGCAGAGTTGGGGGATGCCGGATTGGGAGGGCTGGGGGCTGCGGGGTTGTGGGGTTGGGGGCTACGGGACTAGGGGGATGCAAGGCTGGGGGGCTGCGGGGCCGTGATCTGTGGGGGTCTTTGTCTTCCCCATTGATCAATTCCCCGAGCAGAGAATTCCAAACAGGACCCGGGGCTGTGTGGCATCAGCGGCGACCCCAGTGCTCGGTGACAACCCCGGGGGGCGGCGAGGGGCACCGGCACTAGAGGGGGGTATTGCCTAAGCAATGCGGTGCTGCCGCTCCGCCGCCGCCGCCTCGGCTTTGGGGCGAAACCGCAGGATTTTGGCCCTTGGCGGTTTCCCGGCTGGTTTTCCAGGTGTTCGGCTGCGCTGGTGTCCAGGTGCCGTCCTGTACCGATCCCGCCCCCTTCGCCAGGTGGCTCTGGGTTAATTCATGCTTGGAAATCGCTTTGAGGACTCTGCGCTCCGGTGCCACCGCCCCCGATGGCCGAGGGAAGGGACAGCGGTCACCAAACGCCACCGAGCCGGGGGGAGCCGCGCTCTGTCTGGGCAGCGCGACCCGGCGTGGGAAGGGTTTATCCGCAGCTGGATTTGGGGGCTGGGTGTTTCAACGAGCGTCGGACGAGGCGGCAGAACTCGCTGGGGGAAGGTGCGAACGGCCCCGGGCGAGGCGTGTCCGGGAAGGGTTTGGGTGTTCCCGGGCTCGGGGTTCCCACCCTGAACCGCAGGTTGTGGCTCCAGGTTCCCACCCTGAACCGCAGGTTGTGGATCTCCCCTTCCCTGGGAGATCGACACTGCCCGGGGTCCCGGGGGCGCCACACAGCAGCTCCAGGTGCGCCCACATTTGGGGTGTGAGTGTGGGGTTTTGCAGTTTTGCATATCTGTGGTGGTTTATTTGGTGTCCTGAATAAACTGTGAACTCAGGGAACCCGGGAGGCTCCAGGGAGGAAAACCTGGGGGCTGGAGCTGTGCCACGGTCTGGCCACACTGGTGGGTGTCCCCAGCACTGGCCCCAGCCCCACGAGCCTGGGGACCCTGGGGGATGGGCCCCTCTCTGACCTTTGGGGGATTGGTGCCTTTGGATGGGACTGGAGTCCATGGATGGGGTCAGAGCCCGTGGATGGGGCTGGTGCCCATGGATGGGATCAGAGCCCGTGGATGGGTCAGAGCCCATGGATGGGTCAGAGCCCACGGATGGGGTCAGAGCCCATGGATGGGTCAGAGCCCACGGATGGGTCAGAGCCCACGGATGGGGTCAGAGCCCATGGATGGGTCAGAGCCCACGGATGGGGTCAGAGCCCATGGATGGGACTGGAGTCCACGGATGGGGTCAGAGCCCATGGATGGGACTGGAGTCCACGGATGGGGTCAGAGCCCATGGATGGGGCTGGTGCCCGTGGATGCCACACAATGCCAAGGATCCCTTGGCTGAGGACATCAGCACCACCCTCTTGTCTCCATGCCGGGCATCTTGATCCTTCTCCCAGCTGGGATTTCCTGTCACACTGATCCCTTCCAGTTTGGGAAGCTCCAAGGGACCCACCCAGGCCCCTTTTTTTCCTGTTGCAGCTCCATTCCCCTCTCCTGGCTCTGCTTTGTGCTTTCCCAGCCCTTTCCCTGCGACTCCTCACCTTTTTAGTGGAAAGGCTTTTTTTGTCTGTAGCAAATATTTTCCATAATTTCCTGGCCGATCCAATTAATGCAGAGGAAGGCGGGTGTGAATTATCCCTCCCTGCATCCAGCCTTGCCCCCTGCATGGAGCTGGGGGCTGGAAATTGCAGGATTTGCAGTAATTAAGGCAAATAGTTGGTTTTGTTTGGTTAGAAAAACAACCCGGTGCTGTTTGGAGAAGCCAGAAAAATCCTGGAAAAGGTTTTCCTTCCCGTTACCAGGAGTGGGGAAGGAGAGGTTGTTCCATGCAAAGCAGGGCTGGGCTCCCCCCTCGCCTGGGGCAGGGACGTGTTGGGACTGGTCCTGGCTGGGAGGGAACGCACTGGAGCAGGTGTGGGGCTGCTCCTGCCTCATCCCAACGGATCAGGGTCACCCCATTTCCCAGGGAATTTCATCTGGGATCCCCCACAGCCCCAGAAGAACTGAGCTGGGATGCACTGGGCCAAGCTGGCATGCACTGGGGTGAACTGGGATGTCCTGGGTTGAACTGGGATGTACTGGGCTGAGCTGGGATACACTGGGGTGTACTGGGAGGAGCTGGGATGCACTGGGCTGAGCTGGGATGCAGAGCTGAACTGGGCTGAGCTGTGATGAACTGGTTTGTGACTGAGATTTTTTTTAAAAATTAAAAAAAAAAAAAAAAAAAAACAAAACACAACCCCCCCCCAAACAAAACAAAACAAAACAAAAACCAAAACAAAAAAAAAAAACAAACCAAACCAAACCCCCCCCCACACACACACACCAAAAAAAAAAAAAAAAAAAAAAAAAAAAAAAAAAAAAAATCTCAGGCACAAACCAGGGCTACAAGCTGGGATGCACAGGGTTGAACTGGTCTGAGCTGAGATGCACTGGGTTGAATTTGGCTAAACTGGGATGCACTGGGCCGAGCTGGGATATACTGGGTTGAGCTGGGATGACCTGGGCCGAGCTGGGATGAACTGGGAATCTCAAGCCAGTGAGTGCCCATTGGTGACCTGGCACCCATGGCTGACCCCTTGGCCACCACAGTGCCCTTTGTATCGTCCCCATTCCCCAATCCACAAACACTGATGGGATCACTCTGTGATCAGCTCTGGATTCTGCCCTGCCCCTGGAGCTGCCCCTGGAGCTGCCCCTGGAACATGGCTCTGCCAGGGCTCCCACTGCTGTCCCCAAACTGGGAGGAACCACGGCCAGGCCTCCCGGAGAGCCCAGAAAGGCTTTTAGTGGCTTGGCTGGAGAAATGGAAACAAATGAAGTTGACAGACAAGTGTCCGGGTTTATGGCAGCGTCCGCTGACAGGAGGGAGATTGGCTGTCGGGGGCTTGATGGAGACGGATCCTGATGGGAGCGGGATGAGGAGATGGATAACCTTGATGGAGCTGCGGCGCGGGAGGATGCTCCGCCGGCATCATTCCAAAATAATTTGGTTTCTATTTGTTTTCCTTTGGGGAGGGGGGGAGGGATGCAGAGCCCCACAGTCCGTGGAGTTTTTTCCTAAACAGATTTGCTAAATAAATAATGAGGAGGATCCATATTTTATTTATATCCCACCTCTCCGTGTGGCGCTGGAGGTGTTTTACTCCGGGCCGCTCCCTCCCTTTTAGCACGGACAAACTCCAAAGAGCTCGTGAGATGGAGACGGATTTACAGGGATATTTGGATGCTGAGCAGAAGGACAGGCAGCGGGATGTGCTGGAACTGCTCCTCCTGATGGACTTAATGGGCACCTTGGTGCTTTGTGAATCCAACTGGAAGCGTCTTTGCATCTGGAGGCACCTGAGGAATTCTGGTGGGAGCCAGCTCTGGCTCTGAAAGGCTCAGGGGGGACCTAAACACCCGGGAGGACACTCCAGGACACCCAGGGGCACATTCCATGATCCTTGGGGAGGAGGGTCCGGAATCCACCTGTGTGCATTCATCCTTCTGAAGCAGTTTTTGAAAGCTGGGGGGACCGAG
Organism: Zosterops lateralis; assembly: GCF_965231275.1. NCBI lineage: Eukaryota > Metazoa > Chordata > Aves > Passeriformes > Zosteropidae > Zosterops > Zosterops lateralis. The sequence goes on from NC_139789.1 coordinate 3,423,194, forward strand.
GGGGGTTTGGGAGCAGAGCAGTCCTGTCCAGCGAGGACCAGCCCCCCCTGGGCAGCCCAAGAGGAGCGTCCTTGCTCAGGGATGTGGCTCCAGGGCCGTGGGCAGTCCTGGCCTGGGGATGTGGCTGTGGCACTGTGGGGTGTCCTTGCTCAGGGGTGTGTCTGGGTGGCACACCTGTGATCAAAAATTCCACTGGATTTTCCCTGTTCTCCCCGAGGTCTGTCCTCCCCAGAGCTGGACACGGCCCCACAGCAGCTCCAGGGCTCTCTGTTGTTCCCATCACTGTTTTCCAAGATTTCGACAAAGCAGAGTGATCTCCTAAAACATGGATTATTGTTTAATTTATCCTTATATCAGAGGTGAAAATAAGTCTCTGCAGAGGAGGGAGACTATTCATCTGTCTGTTTGTCTTTCTTTGGCACCTGTGGGACACAGGACATGTCCCTGTCCCCAACCCCATCCCCATCCCTGTCCCCTCCAGTGGGAGCCCCTGACTGCCCCTTCCTGACGCTTCCCGCCCATCGCCTCCCGGGCACCCCAAAACCCCCATCAACCCATCCCATCCTCAAGATAACGGACCCTCAAACCTCCCTCCTGCTCCCAGAGCCCCCCACCCACTCATGTGACCCCCCTCGTTCCAAAATCCCAATCCCTGGAAGGGAACCGCTCCCCTTTTCACACGCCCCCCCGCTTTGCCAGCGTGACCCCTCCCCTTCCAAAGACCCCCCCGCCGGTGTGACACCCCCCCCCTTTCCAAAGCCCTCCCAGCGCCGCCCCCTCCCCTTTCCAAACCCCCTCAGCCCCCGCGCTGCGACCCCCACCCCTTCCACCCCTTCCAAAGCCCCCCCGGCCGCTGTGACCCCCCCCATGCAGATCCCCCCCCCCTTTGACCCCCCCCGCAGGGGCGTGGCCGCGGGGGCGCGCGGGAGCCCCGCCCTGGGAGCGCGCCGGGCGCGCGCGCGGCCGCCGGTGGCAACAATGTGTCAGAGGCGGGGGCGGGGCCGGCGCGCGGCGGGGGCGGGGCCGGGCCCGGGGGCGGGGCGCGGGGGCGGGGCCGGCGCGGGGGCGGGCGCGGGCGGGGGGCGCGGGCGGTGGGCGCAGCATGGCGCGGCGGCACTGAGCGAGCGGCGGCCTCCCGGCCCGGCCTTTGTCTCTCCGCTGTCCCCGGGGCGGAGCGGCCCGCGGCGGGGCCCGGGGCTGAGCCCGCAGGTGCGGCGGCAGCACCGGGGGCTCGGCACCGGGCGGCGGCGGCGGCGCCGCGGGGCTCGGAGGAACTTGGCCGAAGTTGGGCGCGGGGGGGGGGCCGGGCCGGGCGCGGGAGGCGGCGGCGGCGGTGGTGGGGAGGGGGGGAAGGTTCCCGGTACCGGGGCGATCCCGGGGGTGCCGCGGGAGCCGGGCCGGTCCCCGCCGCCCGAGCGCGGGATGCGGCTGCCCCGGCCCCGCCGCGCCGCGGCCGCCCCCGAGTCCCCCCGCTGACGGCGCCCGGGGCCGCGGGCGATGGTGAGGGCTGGGCGCCCGCCCGCCGCCGCCGCCCGCCCCCCGCCCGCCGTCCCCGGCCGGCCCCAGGGCCCCGCCGCCCCGTGAAGCGGCCGGAGCCGCGCCCGCCGCCCGCCGGGACGATGGTGCGCTGCGGGGCGGCCGCGCTGCTCGCCGCGCTGCTCGGCGTCTGCGTCTGGACCGACGAGACCGGGAAAGTTATCTCGGACCGCTTCGCCGTCTACTGGAACCGGAGCAATCCCAGGTGAGGCGGGGGGCGGCGGGAGCGGCCTCGGCGCCCGGTTTCCCCCCGGTGTTTCCCCCCGCGCACGCACCCGCTGACAGCGGCTCGGGCTCCCCTCCAGCCCCGCTGGGCTCCGCTGAACGGGCTGGGCGGCCCCGGGGAGGTGTGAGGGGGGTCCCCGGGGCTCCCTCCCCCGAAAGTTCCCGCGGGGCCCCGGGCGGGCCGTCCCCGGGGGCTGCGGCAGCGCCGGGCTCGGGGCGCCCTCCCGGGGGCTGCGCCTCGGCCCCTCCTGCCCAACTTCGGGAAGTTCAAGTTCCTCCCCCCTCCACCCCGGTCCCTCTCCCGGGATGAACGTTCTGCGAAAAAAAACCCCCAAAATCCGCCCAAAGAGGCGGGCGCGGCCGCGGGGGGGTCGGAAAGAACGATTTTGGGGGGGAAAAATGGCAAAACGGGCCTGAGGGGGGCAAGGGGAGTGCGGAGCTGGGGATGGCCGGCCCTGCTGCTCCCGGGTCATTCCCAGCCTGGAAGCGCAGTCCCCACAGTTTCCTTCGTTTCCTGACTCCAGTTGGAATTTCGATTTTTTTTTTCTATGTGTTTTTTCCCCACCAAGTGTTTTTTTTTTTTTCTTTGGGGGCAAGAGTTTCGTTTCTGTCGTATTTCTTTGTTCGTGATTTTGAGGAACCGAAAACTGTTGGTGAGTTGGAAGCGGGAGGAATTCTGCTCTGGGAATGCTCAGGTGGTTGAGACCCTCGGGACCCCCCACCCTCCCTGTTGGGGACACCCTTTGGGGTCTGAACGGGCCCTTTGGGGGGATTCCTGTAAAAACAAAAACCAGCCATCAAACCCTCATTTCCCCCAAAAATCCTCAAAGTTCTCCCCAGCCCGGCAGTGTCTGTGAGCAGTGAGGGATGAGCCCGGCGGGTGCAGCCCCTGTGGGCCCCGGCTTTGGGCTGTCCCGTTTTCTGGGTCAAACGGGAGATTCTTTGTCCCCCTCGGTCCCTGTGTGACGAGTGGCCTTTTGGGGCACGGCGTGGCCTGGTCCTTGTCCCCAGCGACGTGAGGCCAGCTCTGGTCACTCCTCCCCTGCTGCCATCCACGAGGGGACCCTCAGTGCCACCTTCTCTCCCTCGATGACACCGGCGCACTTGGGTAAAGTTCCTGGTGGTGTTTTGGGGCTGGGACGTGCTCGGGCCCGAGGACCCTCAGCAGTACCTGGTGTCCATCCAACCTCCACACGTCCCTTTGGGGGGACCCACCCACGCCCCTCTGGCTGCCCCAAAATCGGGGCGAGCCCGTCCCTTTGTGCCTTGGTGGCGGTGCCTTGGCGGTGGTGCCTGTGCCGCGGGCCGCCCGCGGTGCATATGGATTTTATTATCTCCCTCACATTTTTGTGGGGGATTGTAAGAGCCAGGGAATTATATATTTCTTTTTTTTTTTTTCTGAATTTTTTTTTTTTCTTTTTTTGCCCATTGCGAAGTTTTTGGTTTCGGCTCCTGGTGCTCGCCCCCCAAGCTCCCACACTTTGGGCTCTTTTCTTTTGTTCTCCCAAATGCCAAACATGTGTGAGGAGCCCCCCCTGGTCCAACTCCGGCGTCCTGGGGATGAAGGTGGTTGGGGCGGTGGCTGGGATTTGGCACCCAAGGGTTCTGACCTTTGGGATTTGGCGCCCAAAGGTTCTGACGTTTGGGATTTGACGCCCAAGGGTTCCTGGGGATGGGATTTGGCACCCAAGGGTTCCTACAGTGGTGCCAACAGCCAAAAGTAGCCCCTTGGCCGTTGGGGACGGGCGTCCCGGGACCCAGCACCAGTGATGGCGTCGCCTCCATCCCCTTCGCCCCCTCGTAGAAGCCGCCGACAATTCCTCCCCGAAAAATCCACGGCGGATCATTATTCCAACATATATTTATATATTTATACATTTCTAAATCTGCTGTTGGCAGGCAAAATATTTTCGATGAGGGAGGGTGGGGGGAAATAAAATGGAGCGGAGGGAAGAGCGAGGGGCTGGGAGGGAAGAGCAGACAATGGCTGGTGGGTTCAGCAGGCACGTCCGCAGCGCCTGGCTCCGGGATGTGACCCAAATTTCCCCAATGTGGGAGCGCCCCGTGCCGCCAGCGCTCCCCGCCTGCGCCTTCGGCTCTCGGAATTCGAGGCAATTTATTAGGGGTTGCAAAGATTGAAATTGCCATTGAGTTTCCTGCTTATTCCCTTTTTGAACCCAGCGGTGGGTTTGTTTTTTCTCTGGAGTTACTACAAGACCGTCTCATTCTTAAAAATGAAGAAAAAACGTATTTATGTGTTTTCTGGTCCCTCGTTTTCATTCTTTCCACCCCCCCGCAACACCTCATTTAGTAAGGAGGAAATAAAAAGGGGTTTAAAAAAATAAAAGAGGAAAAGACCCCAGGTTAAAATGTTTGAACCCACAGACCTTCTCTGCCGCTAAATATTTTTCCTCAGGTTTATACAGCAATCTATATTTTATAAAAGACAGGAATAAATCTCATGGTCGATATGATTTGCCCAGATTAGAATAATTCTATATTTCATAATTGGGGCTAAATTAAAAATAAGTGGTACCTCGGGATGCTGCAATTTCCCTGTTCTGGGGAGAGATTTAACCACTCGCTGTGGATTTACAAGGTTTATTTTTATTTTTAAATGGTTTTGTGAGGATGCACTGGGAAAACGTTTGGCTGGATGGAACTCCTGGGTTATCCAGGAAAAAAACGAAGGATGATGAAGGTAGAATTATATAATAACGGGCAGTTTTGGTACCGTGTGGGAGTGTGGATTTTTGCTCCGTGGCACGGACGGGCGCTGCCGATGGTCGCTCCCCGGGTGTGGATCCGTTGGCCGTGGCCGGGCCGGTCGCGGGTGGATCCATTGGTCATGTCCAGGATGATGTGCCCATGGATGGGACCTTGGGGCTCCTCCCTGGGCTGGCACTGCGGGCAGGGGTCCGGCACTGCAGGCAGGGGTCCGGCACAACACCCAGGGCTCTTCCCGCCGTCACTCCGTGTTTTCCGACTGGTGGTGCGGGCGCTGCTCGCCCGTAGGATTCCAGGGTGGATTTGTCTTGGGAGCCAACCCAGGTTGATTCTGGTGTGCTGGAGTGTCCAGCATCACCAGCGGGTTGGGGTGTCCAGTTTTGGCCCCCATTGCCCCCCACGCCACAGCGGGTTTAGGGTGGATGTCTTGGCGCGCGGCACTGCGCGGCAAAAAATCGGGGATTTGGTAAAACCTCCGTGCTATGGGGGGAAAAGGTCTGTGGGAAGGAGTGACCTGTCCTCAAAAGGTCCCCAGTCCTGTGATCCATGGCCTCATGGCCGTGCTGGAAACCCCGGGGAGGCCAAGGAAGGACGGAGGGTTTGGGATTTGTTGCCGTCTCCCGCTCTGCCGACAGCTGGGTGACGGGCAGGGAATCGTCATTCCCGAGTGCTGGTCGGTGTTCCTGCAGCAATCCCACGGTCACTGCCGTGTGCCTGGATCCAGGGTGGGAATGTGCAAAGTGCTGGGGGTTTTCATCCCTCTGTTCACAGCACAGGTCCCTGGGACCGGGCGGGATCGTGCCCATGGCCTGGTTTAACGCCGAGGTCACGGCGCTGCCTCCGAACGGCTCTTTTGCTGATTTCTGTATTATTTTTCGGTGTGGTTTGTGAGCACAGCTGGGATTTCTGTTCTGCTCCTCTGCACTCCCCAATCCTGGGATCGGGAACCGGAGAAATGGTTTCTGGCAGGGGGATTTACAGAGCCAGGTGATGCTCAGGGCTGGTGGTGATGGCAGATTTGGGGGGTCCTTTGGGGGGAAAAGTGCCTCTGCCACAGGGGTGGTGGGGTTGGGGGGAATGGGGCACGTCTTGGAGGGAATTTAGATCATGTTCCCAATCTTATTGGATTTTGTGCCCCCTTTTCCTGCATTCCCATGTCCTGGAGCTGCAGCCCCAGCTCCTGCTGGTTGCTGGTGCTTTGTCCGAGAGCCTGGAGTGCAGTGGCCGTGGTCAGGAGAGCTGTGGCCATGACCCACTGACCACCCAAGCCAGGCCCAACTTGCCCACTTGTGTGTCACGAGGGGCTGTGGCCAGGCCACTGGTGGCTGTGTGTGCCACCTCCCCATCAAGGCAGCAAAGACAATGTCACATCTGTTTTTTCCAGGGGAATTTGGTGCTGCAGAGGGGCGGCTGAGTGAGAGGGCTCAGCTTGGAGGATCCCACCCATGTCTCCATGTTGGAGTGGGGCTGGAGCCCAAAATCTCTGTGTCCTTGCTCTGGCTGGGACTTCTGGGGTCACCCCCATTGCTACGTGTCCCCAGATCTCTCTGTCCCCCCTCCCTGCTCCCAGGGGCATCATACTGGGGCCCACATCAGCCTCTGAAAGAAACATGCCCTGTTCCTCTCTTAGAGTGATTTTTAATGTGAATTTTAACCCTGGCACTCGGGTTGTTCCTGTGTCACCATCAGTCTGAGTCCCCTCTCGGGGTGCCAGAGCAGTGCTGGGTGTTTGGGTGTGCCAGCGCTCGGCCTCGTCCTGTGCAATTCCTGCTCTTTTAGTTTTCCTCCTTCTGTTCTCCCTTTGTGCCGAGATCACTCCCAGCCCTTCCCACCCCTCTTTTCCAGCCCGTTAAGCCGTGTTAGCAATTCCTCACCAGCCCAGGGCTGCGGCGAGTGGTTAATGGAGAGCAGACACCACCGGGCCGGCGTCGCTGACAGGATTCTCTCTCCGTGCCCGTCTCCGTCTCCGCCTGTCCCTTTCCAGGGACCGCAATTACATTCCCTGCTGGTTGCACATTTGGTATCCAAATGCCGGCCATGCGCCGCATCCTAATGCGAGGATGGGCTGGGGGCATGCGGAGCTGCCGGAGGGTCAGGCGGTCCCCAGGACCCCCCCTGGATCCCAGGGTGTCCTGCTGGGGGGGACACGCAGAGGGTGGGCAGTGGGAACAGTCCAGGGGGTGAGAGGTGCCCTCAGGTACCTTGGAAAGCTTTGAAAGTGCTGCTGTATAAAGAAAGACACATGTATTTATAGACATATAGATTTATATATATTTACGTACAAATGTATTTATATATATATTATAAAATTATGTGTTTATTTACATATGTGGGTGTTTATTCACACCCCCCCCATACACATAAATACACTTTACACACACAAATAATCCAATGCCAAAACCCCCCGCCCTGTCCGGCAATGCTGTGCCACCCCTGTGTGACATTCCCCTGGAATTCCTACCTGGAGGCTCCAGGATGTACCTGGCTGTGGGTTTACCTGGCTCCAGGCACAGGGCTGTCTGTCTGTCCGGCTGTGTCCGTCCCGGTGCCACATCAGGAGCTGGCTGGAGCCGTACCTGCCTGTGCCTGACAAGGTTCAGCTGCTGGGTTGGCTGGAAAATTGCAGCAATTGTTCCTTAAATAGCTCCTCGTTCCTGATGGTGACAATTTCAGTTCTTTTGTGTTAGATATTAATCATGATTTCTGAGGCTCCCTTTTGATCCGAGCTGGTTTTCCCCACTCGGGGCAGAGATCCTGCCCCGCTTCGTTGGATTTAATGGGATTTATGGAAGGCGAGCAGCTTGGAGCGCTGTTACCTGCAGCCCCTAAGAGGTGTTTAAATTCCTTTTCCCCCTTTGCCATGACCCGATGCTCATCCTGATGCCTGGCTCCTTCCCTCTGCCTGGAGATCCATCCCAAAAACAGGATCAGGCCCTGTTTGGCCTCTGCAAGTGCAGGGGAAGCACTGTGCTCCAAGGGTCCAGGCTGGATCATTAGAATCAATGATCTTGGAGCTCTTTCCCAACCCAAGTGATTCCATGATTTTCCAGAGCTGGAGAAGCATTGGGGTGAGCCGGTGGCCACTTTGGCTTTTACCAGATGAATTCCAGAGGCATTTTTAAACCCAGCCTCCCCCAAAGCCAGGGCTTGTTTAGGGCTGTCTGTGGGTCCAAACTCTTTGTTCAGCCCATCCCTTCTGGATTTGGGGATCCCATGGCTGTTCCCACCGGCTGGCCAGGACCTGTGTCGGGGATATGGCGCCCATGGGGCTGTTTGGGAGTGGGATGCACCAGGGCTGGTTTGATCCCGGCAGGAAAAGCGGGAAGGGACGAGGCTGGGAGCAGGGCAGTGAGATGGAGCCCGTCGGGCAGCGCTGGGCTGTGTCCCTGCTCCGTCCTGGCTTGTTCCCGGGTGGTCACAGTGTTGTTATTTATTTATTTCTCCTCCCTCGATCCCCCTTGGCTTGTTGCTGCCGCTGTGCCTGGGCTGCTAAAGAGCTTCCCATTGTTCCGGAGCTAATTACCTCCTAATGAGGCTCCCGGCTCAAAAGCCGAGCGGAGCGGGGGCTGTGGGGGGATGTGAGGGGGCTGTGCTGGGAGGGGGCGAGGGCAGGGCTGGGGTCACCACCGGGGTCACCGCCGGGGTCACCCGTTGGCTTCAGCTGCGCTGTCCGGCGGTGTGAACTGGGGCTGGTGGTGGGGAGGTGCACGGCCATGGAGCTGCCAGCCTGGAGCTTCATCCTAAAGGGCGGCTGGGAAGTGGCTTTGCCAAAATTTTCTTGTTGAGCCCCAAACCCGTGGAGAAATCAAAGCCCTGTGGATTTTGGCAAGGTGGGGCTGTGCTGGTGCTTGGGAGCATTCTTGGTGTTTCCCTTGGTGTGACACCTCCCTGCCAGCCCCATCTGGGACAGGTGTCACCTTTAGGGCACATCTTTCATTTTGGAAGGGGTGTTCAATCCAGGGGTCCTCAAAGCTTATCCCATCCATGTGCTGGACAAATCCTGCTCCACTTCCCTCTTGACCTTATCCCATCCCTCGGCAAGAGACTGGGATGGACCCCGATCCTGATGGGATTTGCCACTTTGGCTGGAGGGAGCTGGGCAGTGTCCAGGAGTGTCCTTGTCCCCGCTGGGATGTGGGGCAGAACTTTGGGCTCCACATGCTGGATCCTGCCCTGGCCCTGGAATATCCCGTGTCCCTCTGGGTTGCAGCGGCTCCTCCATGCGCCGCAGATGTGATGGGGGAAAAGAGGATCCTTCTCCAAAGGGATTGGGAAGCCCCCACCTCCACCCTGCTCTGATTGAAGCCGGGCTTTGTGCCCCCACACAGGGTAGGGGGTCCTGAACTTCAGAGGGGGATGAGCTGCTCAAAGCAACAACAGTGGGGGAAAATATTCCAAAGGAGGAAAATTTACTCCCTGGAATAATAATGAAGGTAGAGGGATGAGTTCCCCTTCCCTGTGCCCTTGATGAGGGACGCCCAAGGCAGTGAGGGGTCCAGAGTGAGCCCTCCCAAGGGGATGGAGGTGCTGGCAGTTTTGGGATCACCCCATCCAGCCCAGCTTGCCCATGGATCCATCTCCACCTGCAGCACAAAGCCCGGGATCGATGGCGCTCGGCTCTGGTGAAGCCAATCAGCGCCGGGGCAGCGAGATCCGCGCTCCCATTCCCAGCCCCGCTTGGATCCATTCGACATTTTCCTTTGGGTTGGTAATGAAGGGAGAGGGATGCAGAAACAGACATTTAGACTATTTTTTAAATTTTTATTTTTCCCCTCTTCCCATGTTTGCCCAGCGGAGCAGCGAGTGATGCCGCTGCTGGGAGAGGAACGGCCATGGGGCTGAGCCATGTCCTGGTGAGGCTGTGCCACGGTTGGGATCCTGCTGGATCCTGTGCTGTGGTGGGATCCTATGGGATAAACTCATGACATGGTGGGATACTGTGGGATGCATCCCTACGCTCCCTCAGCACATCATCTCTTCCTGACCTCCCAGTTTTCCGCTCTCCTTGGTGTTTCCAGCTGCTCCAGCCTTGTTTTGTGGGATTTTCCCATTTTCCCTGCAGTGACCTCCAGGCACACGCGTGTGTCCGTGCAAATGCCGGAGTTGCCCGTGCCAGGTCGGTCCCACTAAACAACACCCCAGTGCTGGACCCAAAGCCGCTGCTCCCCGTGGATGCTGGTACCGGTATTCCCAGTACCAGTATTCCCAGTATCAGTATTCCCACCACCGGTATTCCCACCACTGGTATTCCCACTGCGCTACCGAAGCGTTCCCAGGATCCGCAGAGTTTTACACCATCGCTCAATACCTTTTTTTTGTTCGACTCCAGGAATGGACTTTTTGTTTCAGCTCCTTCCCCACCAGCCCCGAAATCCTCCAGGAATCCAACTCTGGATTTCAGATCTTTTGTGCCGAACCCAAACCTCTCTCGGCTTTGATTCTCAGCGCCGCCGACTTTGGGAAAAAAGGGGAATAAATGGCAATGGGGATTTTTAATAACTGGGGCCGGGAAAGCCCCATTTCATCCCCAGCTTCCTCCTCCTGCAACATCCCAATCGCCTCCTCCATCTATTTCCTTGGCATTCAGCCGAATTTTCTTGGAAATATTTTGCTGTTTCCCCCAGTGCAACCAAGTTTTTGTCAGATTTTTCTTTTTCCCCCTGCAGAAGAGGAGGAATTATCCGTCTCGGTTTATTTTTCCTTGAACATTACACGGGAGCAAAACTCACCCATGTGCTGGGAAAGAGATAAAGTGTTTAGACAGCAAATACAAATATTCCAGAGCACTCAGCCCAGCTATAGCTGTTCCTGCCAGGATTCCAGATTCCGTGCCGTGTCTTCCAGGGGGGGTTTTATTTAGACTGTCTTCTTTTTTTCTTTTCTTTTTTTTTTTTTTTTTTTCTATTTATTTATCAAAACCCCTATTTATATTTGCAGTAAAATAAAATCAGCCTGACCCTGTAGAGAACTCGAAAAATCCCAATTCTTTCCTTTTCCAATCCTGTTTCCACTGAGGAAAAAAAGCCCCAGGACCTCGTGCCCTGCACAAAATCCAACCGCGACGGGATTATTTCGGCGGCTGAGCTTCTCCGCAGGCGCTGGGACGGCGCCGGCTCCGTGTGTTCCCCCCCAAAATCGGGATGCAGGGAAGCTCCTGCAGAAGTGGGGATGGAACTGGGACCCCTGAGGTCTTCCCATGGGATTTTAGGGGCACAGACTCCCTCGTGCTGCAGGTTCTGACTGCGCGTGGAGCACTCAAAAAGCGGTTTATTATTTTTAATTTTATTTTACTATTCGATGATGGATTCGCTTCCGCTGCTCCTTGGGAGTGTCCCGGTCTCCCGTCAATGTCCCAGCCCTGCTGGGGACCCCCGTGGGTGTCACTGTCACCCCAATGCCGGGTGCTGGTGCCGTCAGGAGCTGAGGAAGCTCTTTCCCAGCCAGCTCGATAATCCCAATTATTATCTGGATTCTCGATCAGGGTTGCTTATTAAACTTGGCACCGCTGGCTTTGCCGTTCCGGCCGCCTGCCTCGGCAGAGGGATTTATCTCCTGCCGACGCGGGAAGGAAATTGAGTGGAAAAACGCGGGGCAGAGCCCCCCGGGACGGCGAGGGGGGCCGGGGGTACCCAGCTTCCGAAGGGTCAGGAGATGCTGGCACAGCCCCAGATCGTGCAGCAGGGCTGGGTTGGGCTGGTGGAGCTGCCTGGGCCATGTCCGTGTGTCCGTTTCTGTCCCTCCATCCCCACCCTGCGCTGGCGGAGCCACCCTGTTCTGGGATGGGCGTTTTTGTTCCAAGGTTATTTTGGAAGGATCGGTGCTTTTGTACGATGCAACAGCCGTTATTTTTCCCTTTTCCCTGGAATCTAAAGGATCTTTTGTCAGCCCCTCTCCCCCTTCACCTCAGGAATATCAGCTCCTTCCAAATCCGGGCCTTTCCGCTGGAATCCCCAGCTTCCCATCCCACAAACCTTCCTGGTTTGCTCACTGACCTCTTCTTCTCACATTGTGCAACAAAACATGTTTTATTTTTACCTGATACTGTGCTGGAGCTGCCCGAGCCAGGGCCGATGTGCCGACCCTTCCAAAGGGGCTTTTCCCAAATTTCTCCCAATTCTCAGCACCGACCGAGCAGGGCATCCAGGGGAGTGGGGCGGGAGGTGGGAGAGATACTACTGGGAAAAGATGCTCTCCCAGAGGGTTCCCTTCCCTCCTGGTGTTTGGATGCTTCAATTTTCCCGTCGCTCTGCTCTGCTTTTTCCTGCCTTTCCACCATTTTTCTGCATTTTAAAAAACCTGTACAAACCCTGTAACTGGAATTCCCTCTCTTTGTGTGCTGGCCACTCTCTCTCCCCTGGATGAGCTCCTGGGATCCCCATTTTACAGTGGGGGTTCTCCCCTGTCTGCTTCCCATGCTGCTGCTGGGGGATTTGGGTGAAGACTGTGTTGGCTCCAAAATCCTTTATTTGGGAAATTCCTGTTATTCTGAATCCTGTAAGGGTCTTCCCTCGGGAGCAGCCTCGTACTCCAGGGCTCGGTGTCCATTTTGGGAACGCTCCAGGCTCTTTCCTTGGCTTTTTCAAGATCCTTCAGGCCGGGTGGTTGGGAGAACCTGCTGCTCTCTGGCTCTGGCTGAGGGACTCAGGATGGAGCATGGCCCTGCTGTGCCTGTGACTTTCCCAGTGACCGTCCCATTGTTGTAGAACCGCTGTCGGATCCGGCACTGGCACACGGGAATTCTGGCACCCGCCCCGGCGGTAAATGCTGGTCAAAATGGTGCTCCTGTGTGGTTTGCAGCAGAGAATCCACATCTGTCTGAAATAGAAATGGCTTCTGGCTCCAGGCTCCATCCTTGTCTCCGTTGGATCACCGCGGGGTTGTGGGGATTGGTTTGGCGGAGCCGCGCAGGTGCCGAGTCCTGTGGAACATCATATGCCCCATCATGGTCCTGGCATTGCTCCTGACCCTTTGAGGTGGGATTTAAGGCTAAATTGGCAGAATTGGAGGCAGGTTTGGGAACAAGGATTGCCTTTGCAGGATATGTGTACTGGAGGCAGCATCCAGCCCGACCAGTGCCAGCCTTCCGTCATTGCCGCGAGTGACCTTCAGCTCGGACTAGCTCCTGGCTTTCCCTGCCTGCTCTTCCTGGCATTCTCAGCTTTCCCCCTCTCTGTGATGGTTCCTGGGGTCAGTGGACCTCAGTTCCAGCCACCCAACCACTGCCTCTCCCAGCTCATCCCACCACTAGCTGCAGTTTTCCATTGTTCCTTGGCTTTTCCCGATGCCGGGATGCGGCACACTCGCAGTGGGGAAATGTCCAGAGCCCAGTGTCACAGCCGAGATCCAGGAAAATCTGGACTCCATTTCAAAGATGATTAATGATGATCATAAATCATAATGTTGTCTTTTATGATAGAAAGCTTTGGATCGAGAGCAGGGACTCTCATCCTGCGAGCTGGGGGTGATCCTGGATCCAGCTTCCAGCTCATTACCCAGAGACAAATGGCTTCTCCCTCCCCCAGCCTCAGTTTCTCCATGGGTAAGGTGAGGATCGCTGCCAGGGGCTAAATTAGGGAATTAATGTTGGTGGAGTGATTGAGAGATGGAGAAGGACATAGCTCTCACAGCACCATGTCCTGCTGCACAGCGTGTCCGCCCGCTCCGGGGCCGGATGCGGGAATTTCAGCTGGGAGCAGGGATTGGGGTGTCCACAGTGAAGTCCCTTGTTCATGTCCACAGAGCCCAGAGCTCCATGAAGAGGGACTGGAGCCCCCCAGATCCTTCCACACTGGTTTAGAATCTGTATGGGGGCACAGTGGCTCAGATCTGTGGCTGACTCCGGCGTGCATCCCGCATCCAGGTGGTTTGGCAGTGCTAGAGCCAAATTCATTCCAGCCTCTTCCCGGTGTGTCCCTCACTGCCCCAAAATCCTGGTGTCACCGAGACCCCATTCCCATGGGAGGGGAATCCAGCTGGATGGATTTTTGTGACTTTTTTATATTTTTCCTTAAACGTGGTAATATTTATTCCACCTTATAAATCACTTCCTTGCTCCGGGTGGAGGGAGGATTTATGGGCGCAGGTGGGAGGAACGCGGCTCCCGGGACCGACCTGCTGGAATGATTTTGTAGTGATGGTCACAGCAGCAATTCTGGCCAGGGAAGAGGGATCCAGCTGGGAATCCTGCCTGGGATGTGATGGGAGAAGGGATGGACCCATCTGGGATGGCCTGAGGTTGACACGTCTCTGGTGCTGCTTGGGGTTTTCTCCATGCTGGAAAGTGGCACCAACAGGTTGGACCCCAAACCATTGTCTGCTGGGGAACAACCGAAAAAAGGGGTTCCAAATCCTTTTCCAAGTCCCCCAAAGGCTTGTTTAAATCCTAGGAAGGGCTTGCTTTCCCACTGCAGCCATCAGTGTCACGCTGGGGCCATGGGAATGTTACTGGGGCCATGGGAATGTCACTGGGGGCGCGGGAATGTCAATAGGAGGGTGCTGATGATGTTGACCCCAGGGTGAGGGGGCCAGGGGATGTCGGGGTGTGTGGTGAGGGTGGGGATGCTCAGCCCTGGGGAGACCCAGCCGGGGCTCTCCCTGCTCCCTGGGGGCCAGGCTGGCTCCGGGGGGGATTTTCCCTGCGCCAGCACTGCCCGCAGCAGCACAAACGAACCAAGTAATTGGCAACATGGAAATATTTTGTGCTCATTAAGCAGTGGGAAGCGGAGGGTGAGGAAGGGGTGGGTGAGGGATCCGGATTCTCCAGCAGGATTCTCCGGCAGTGTCCTTCAGGGCTGTGTTCTCCAGTGTGACTCTGGTGACCCAGGGCAGGGAGCATGGCGTGGGAGCACCTGGGATGGGGGGCTGGCGGTGGGAAGGAGTTAAAGGAGCAGATCCCAACATTTCCCAGCTGCAGCTCCTTGTGCTGGGGACAAGGACAAACCAGAGGGGCAGGGGGATCCTGGCTGCTGTATGCAGACATTTGGGAGACCCCCGCATTTCTCCCAATTCCCATCAATCCCACAGATTAAAACTTCAAACATCAGCTCCCAGCAGCTGCCTTGGAGCTCCCCAGCCCCAGCACTGCTGATTCCCAGGAGTGACACCAAGGGGTGGCTCCACATTCCCTCCACTCCCAGCAGTGGAAGCAGGGGGCGATCCCTGAGGATCCTGTCCCTGTTCAGGGGGTCCCAGAGGGGTCTCCCCACCATCCTCAGCCCCGAGCACGTGCCAGCAGTGCCGGGGGCCCAGTGCTGTCCCCAGCACGACGCGGGGAGCCCAGCGGTGCTGCAGGCGGGGGAAGCTTTATGGCTGTAGTTAAAGTGACTTTATGATATTGTATCTGAACAATTGCCGGCTATTATCCGGATCGATGCCGCGGGATTGAGACGCCGGTTGATAACCCAGGCAGGGCTCTAATCGCTTTTAAACCGCGCAGGGTCGGTGGGGCTTTCCATGAAACCCCTTGGTGGTTTCTGTTTTAACTCCCCTGCCCCTGGCTCTGGTGGGTTTTTCCCCGGGACGTCCCTTTGTGGATGCAGGTCCTGGTTTGCCCCTCTCCACCCTGCCCTGGGTGGGATCAGGATGCTGGGACCTGGTTTGGGATGCTGTAATCCAGCATTCCTGGGCTCCAGGGTGCCCAGCACTGCTGGGTCCTGCCCTGCTGAGGAGCGAGGGGCAGATTTTGGGATCCTGTTCCCACCTTTGCCTGGCTCGCAGTGACCTTGGGCGAGTCACGTCACCTCCGCACGCTTCGTTCTCTGCAGCTGTGAAACGAGGACAATGATACCTTTCCCACCTCGCAGAGGGGTTGGGAGGCTTAATTAGTTAATGTTCGTAAAGTGCTTTGAGGATTAATTAATATTGTGACTCTAATTTTTTCCGATGGTTGAAACGCCACTTAAATATCTCCGCGCTGGTTCCTTCCTCCCTGACCCTATAAAGCAAATCCACCCAGGAACGTCACTGGTCTCTGCAGGAGCCATGTGGCTCTGTCCCTGCCAGGTGTCACCTCCCCAGTGCTGAACTGGGAGGTGCTGGTGCAGGGGCACTGGTGTGGGGGTGTCCCAGATCGTGGGGTGCAGCTCTGCATCTCGGCTCCCCAGCGTGTCCACCTGGGCCTGATCCTCCTTGGCCAGGTTTTCCCTGCTGGGAGCCATTCCTCTGTTGGGACTGAGCCACTGTCACCTCCCTGGGACACTGCCCATCCCTGCCCAGCCTGCTTGGGCACTTCTGGCAACCTTGACCTGCTTGGAGGCTTCTGTAGGAAACTGCCCCCAGCAAATCCCACATGCTGTGTCCGATCCCATCCGGCATTTTGGGGGCTGCTGGGCTGGGAGGGGGCTGTGGGGTCTGGCTGGGGGGTGTTTGGTGCCTGGTGGGTTGGGGACACTGTGCTGGGCATGATCCAAATCTCTGGGCAGCCACTGGTAGCACAATCCCAGCTTTCCCAATGGAAAGAAGGTGTTGGGATCACACCTGGCTGACAGGCAGGGGAGGGCAGTTCCAGTGTCCCCAGTCCTGTGTGAGAACATTAATGGGGTTGCTGATGGGCAGCTTTGATTTCCCCAAAGGTAATTTTTCAGCAGTGGCTCTGCTCTCCTGTGCTCTCCTGCTCCGTGTGAGCACGGAGGGGACAGGGACAGTGGAGGGTCCCCACGGTGACAGCGCCATCCCCCGGCCCTTGGGGTGTGAAACCTGGGATTGGCTCAGCTCCAGGGCTGGGAAGGTCTTGGGTCAGCACCAGTGGGAGGTTTCCTGCTGGGAGCAGCCAAGGGAAGAGCTGAGTGTGTGTCCCAGCTCTGGGTGACCTGAGAGATCTCAGCCTCTGGCTCTGACACAAACCCAGGGGTGTTTGGCCCTGTTGGAGATGTGGGAATTCCAATAGGGACGGGCAGGGGGATGGTCCCAGGTGGGATGGGCTGGTGGGACATGATGGAGCCCTGGGGCTGGAGAATCAGGGACAGCAGGAGAATTCCCAGTTGTGGAGCACTGGAGGGAACTGGGACCCACCACGGAGAGAGGAAGAGGAGGAGGGAGGTCTGGAGGGAGCCACAGTCCTCTTCCCTGGAGCTGCCGGGTGGAGCTGGAGGAGAAGGAGAAGGAGTGTCTGGGCCAGGAGAGGATGAGCTGGGAGGGTCCAGCAGTGGTTGATGGCTCCTGGCCCTGTCCCTGGTCAATGGCTCCTGTCCCTGGTTGTCACCAAGCTGTGTTGGTGGGAGGAGAGGCACATGCAGGGGTTTGGGACAGGACACACCGACATCAGCGTCCCCACGCCCGGACCCTGCTCCGTGCCGTTAATGACATCCCGGCAATTAAACTGGAACTAATGCAACGATAAAAATAACCCACTGTCCTTCCGCAGCGCCGCATCCCACAAGCTCAGAGGTGTTTAAAAACCCATTTAACACCGGATCCTGGGTGTGGGGTGCCCGGGGTAGCACCAGCATCTGTGTGGCCACAATTGGGTTTTCCAGCCCTGACCCATTCCTGGCCTTCTGCAAGGTGTGAACAGCCTCAGTTCCCTCCAGTGTAGAGACTGGTTTACCAACTGCCACGTTTTAAATAATCTAAATTACATGAATATTTTATTTTTCTTCTTTCTAGAGTTGTGGAATTCCCAAGGGTTGGTTTTCAGGCTTTTCTCCGTAATGGAGGAGCAGGAACGCATTCTTTTAATGGTAATTGAGATTCTTGCATCATTGCAGGACTTGAGAGCTGGATGGGCTTTAAATAACGGGAGAGGGGGGGAATTTGGCTTCTCGCTCCTCAAATGGGTTTTTGAGGTTTTTAGGTGGTTTTCCTCACTCTTGTGACAGGGCCAGAAAACTGTGTCCCCATCCCACTGCCCTGGGAGCCCTCCCCAAAGCAGGAGATGGCTTGAGGTGGTGACAAGGACCTGTGGGTGTGGTCACACCTTTGGGACACCTCTCAGGAATGGTGCTGGGGGTGACCTGTGTCGTGCAGCCCATTGCTGGAGCCACCTGTCAGCCTTTCCCCAACCCATGTGCACCCAGATATCAGAGCTGGGTCCTCCCATGCTGAGATTTGGGGGGGTTTATGGCTTTGTTGCCTTCTGACTGGCATGGTGAGTGCCCAATCCAGAGGACACCTGTCCTGGTGAGCACCCATCCCTGTTCTGCTGCAGGGGTGCTCGTGGAGTGTGGGAGGGGTGGCTGTCCCTCCTTTGCCATGCATGAGAGCGGGGTGATTCTGGAAGGGAATGAGCAGGATGAGGATGAGGATGAGGATGAGGATGAGGATGAGGATGAGGATGAGCAGGGTGTGGATTGTGGTTGTGCCAGCCCAGGGGTCCTGTCACTGTGAGTACCCAAACGCCAAGTGCAGGAGCACCATGGCAGAGCTGGCATTGTCACCCCTGTCCCCTCCCAAGCTGCCTGGCCCCTCTGCTGCCTGTGCCATGCCAGGGTGGATCCCGGCCACGTCGGCACCTCTCCATGCTGGCCAGGGCTGGTTCTCACCAAGGCCTTGTGGGGCGGTGCAAGGGGCTGCCGAGCACTTTCGGGATGGGGGAAGCGGTTTCCGGCTGCTGGGGGGAAACATCTGGATCCAATTCCTGCTCCACGTGCAGCTGGCCAGGCTGGACCGCTCCTGCTGCACGGCGTGACAGGGGCAGCTTTGCTGCAGAGGGACACGGCGGGTCCCTGTCCTGGGCTTGGGGTGCCAGGTGCCCTTCCCAGCAGGACCCCCAGCACTGCATCCCCATCCCACTGGGAGCCCCCAGCACAGCATCTTCATCCCGGTGGGAATCCCAGTACTGCACCCTGATCCCACTGGGAGCCCCAGCACTGCACCCGGATCCCTCTGGGAGCTCCGCCACTGCATTCCCAGCCCAGCAGGAGCCCCAGCACTGCATCCCCCCGGCTGCCCCAACACTGCATCCCCCTCCCCGTGGGACCCCTGCCATCCTGCCCTGGAGCTCCCCCTGTCCCGTCCCGGTGCCGTCTCTCGGGGCTGCCGGTGCCCGTCCCCAGCGTGCCGCCGCCCCGGGCGGGGGCGGGGGGAGCCGCTGCCCGCCGTGCCTTTTGTCAGCCTCGGAGAAGTTGACCTTGAAGCGCGCTGGCAGAGCCCTGCAGCTTAATCGTGTTAGAGGTGTCTGACTGCGGCTCGCGCGGCTCTACCTGAGCGGCATCAGCAAGGGGGACGCGGCGGGCTCGCCGCCCCGGCTCAATAATTGATGCGTTTTTCTCAGCTCCCCCTTCCGTGAAAGGAAACCCAAGTGCTGGGTGGATGGCAGGGCTGGGTGGATGGCAGGGCTGGGAGGATGGCAGGGCTGGGTGGATGGCAGGGCTGGGTGGATGGCAAGGCTGGGAGGATGGCAGGGCTGGGTAGATGGCAGGGCTGGGAGGATGGCAGGGATAGGAGGGTGGCAGGGCCAGGAGGGTGGCAGGAGCAAGAGGATGGCAGTATTGGGATGGAGGATGGAGGATGGAGGATAGAGGATGGAGAATTGGGATAGCAGGATGACAGGAACAGGGGGATAGCAGTGATGGGAGGATGGCAGTGCTGGAAGGATGGTGGGATTGGGAGGATGGCAGGAATAGCAGGATAGCAGGGATAGCAGGATGGCAGTATTGGAAGGATGGCCGGCCTAGGAGGATGGCAGGACCAGGAGGATGGCAGTGGCAGTGACATGGGACGGGAATGGCGAGGGGCTGGTTCCATGTGGATGCTCTGGGATGCCATCCTGGGGTCACCCCGCTGTGGGTGGGGATGTGCCGAGGCTACTCTGTGGTCATGGGGAGGCACATGGAGGTGGGAGCAGCCCCTTGGCTGCCCTCCTGCTCTGCCCAGTTGCCTCCCCATGGGAAGACCCCAGGCATCACATTTCCACCCACTTTTTTTTTTGGAATCTGCAGAAACCTTCAAACCCTGCCTTCCCATGGAAGCACTGAGCAGCCTCACACTGAGCATCTCCCTTTTCCTGACACAACCTCCTGCCCCAGGGCCTGGCACAGCCCTTTTAGTGCCCCCACCGCAGCCCCCTGGCTCTCCCCTGCTCCCACCTGGATCCCCATCACCCTCAGTGACCGTAGACCCCAATGTTGGGGACACTGGCCCCAGGTGCCCCCCAGCTCAGCCCCTTCACACCGGGCAGAGTTGTTTTGCCTCCATACAACCCTGCCTCCCTGCCTCCCCCCTTTTCCCCCCTTTCCCCTCTTAGCCAAGCACACAGGGAAGGGGAGAGATTTTAACCTTCTGCCTGGAACCAATTAAAAAGGTCTTTCCACAGAGACGAAAGTGCTCGTGCACCTTTGTGTGCTGCGAGCGGGGGGAAGAAAGCAGAGGCGGCCTTTGAAGGGGGGATGAGGTCCCTCCGCTGGGACCCCTCCGGGCTTTCAAAGCCTGCGTTATTTCTTTATTTTTAAATAGCCAAATTAAAGTGCCTCCCGCTTCCTCCCCTCCCCGTTTGCGCGGCAGCACGTGGCCCCCGCCAGCTGCGAGGGGGGATGTGGGCACGGCCGGGCCCATTCGGGGTGTGCCGGGCACCAGGAGGGGTCAGGGCATAGCCCAAACCCAGCTGGGACCCCTCTGGGATGGGGCAGAGCGTTCCTCCTTCGTGCTGGGGTTGCAGAGGCGTTGGCAGGGTGGTGTTGAGGGGGTTCTGGCTCAGCCGGAGGGGGGGGGGGAGGCACAATGGACCCCTGGCCAGGGCAGCCCCCCTTGCTCTCCTCAGGGCAGCCCTCCACTCACCCAGGGCAGCCCTCCATTCACCCAGGGCAGCCCCCACTCACCCAGGGCAGCCCCTCACTCACCCAGGGCAGCCCCCACTCACCCAGGGCAGCCCCTCACTCACCCAGGGCAGCCCCCTGCTTGCCTCAGGGCAGCCCCTCACTCACCCAGGGCAGCCCCCTGCTTGCCTCAGGGCAGCCCCTCCACTCACCCAGGGCAGCCCCCTGCTTGCCTCAGGGCAGCCCCTCCACTCACCCAGGGCAGCCCTCCACTCACCCAGGGCAGCCCCTCATTCACCCAGGGCAGCCCCTCCCTCACCCAGGGCAGCCCCTCACTCACCCAGGGCAGCCCCTCACTCACCCAGGGCAGACCCCTCTTCCCCAGCACAGCCCCATGTCCAGGGCAGCCCCCCATCACCAGGACACCCCTCTGCTGACCTCAGGGCAGTCACCCAGGACAGCCCCCCACTCACTCCAGCACAGCCCCTGCTCACCCCAGTGCAGCCCCCCGGCCAGGGCAGCCCCTCTCACCCAGCAGAGCCCCCCCCCCCCACCCATCCCGACCCCCCTCGCCCCCCACCCGCCGCCCCTTGAACTCAACCAGCCGAACGCATCAGTGGGTTTCTTCAAAGGGCCCCCCCCGAGCCCTGTGCCCCCCCTCCCCGCCGCCCCCTGCCCAGCCCCGTAAGCCCCCGCTGAAAGGGCCGCAGAACAAAGCACAGGAAGGGATTCCGGTGGTTTCCGCACGGACCTGAATGTGGAGTCGCTCAATGGAAGAGGAGCCACGACGCGCCGGCGCTTTTCATCCCCGCATCCCGCTCCGGCCGCGGGGGCCGCCAACCTCCGCCGCCTCCCCGCGCCCCCCGGCTCCTTTCTCCTTTATTTTATTATTTTAATTTTTTTTTTCCTTTTTAATATATATAGTAGTCTCAGATTTATTTTTCCACAGTGTAATTCTGAAAGACAGCGGGGATGAATTATTCATTCCCCCTCTCTGCCTTTGCATACAATCTCTGCCGGGGAGGGGGCCGTGGCGAATGCGTTTGTGTGCAGAGCTGGGCCAAGGGGAATGGAAATCGATGGTTGAGCTTTAGGTGGGGGGCACCGGGTGATTTTTGGGGCTGGAGCACGTGGGATGAGGTCAGGAAGTTTCTAGTGAGAATTTTTTTTTTTTCTTTTTTCCCCAAAGCTGCTGTGGAGTGGAGGGTCCCGGGGTGTGGGGGCTGGTGGGTGACCCCCCCAGTCTCTGGGTGTTGGGTCTGGGTATTGAGTGTGTCTGGGGGGCTCCAGGGTGGGTCCTGGCCTCACGCCTCACCCACTCATGATTCTGGGTGAGAAGAGGAGGAAAAGTAAAAAAATACCCTTTTTTCCTGAATTTCTCTTAAATTAAATGCTACTTTAGCTCGAGCTGGGATGTGAGGCCAGGCTGAGGAGGAGGAGGAGGAGGAGGAGGAGGAGGAGGAGGAGGAGGAGGAGGAGGAGGAGGAGGGATTCTTCCAAGAGCAGCATGGCTTTGGAGTCCTGTGGCTGGTGCTGCCTCTGTGCCCTGTCCTGCCACTCCCTTCACCCCCATCCTCCCACCCTCCTCATCCCTGTCTTGCACCCCCATCATTGCAGAAGAATATTCCTCCTTGTGTCCCCCCAGAACCCCCCACCCTGTGCCCCTCCCTGGGGACACAAGGGCAGCTGGTGCCACCACTGACCCCCGGCACGGCCCTGCCCAGGCCTTGGGGTTGGCTGCCAAAACCTGACGGGGGGAAAAAGGGGGTGAAGCGAGGGGAGGGGGGTTAAGGGAGTGAATCCGTGCGAGGGGAGGCAGCACCCCGGGCAGGGCTTTAATCTGATTAGCCTTGGAGTGAATGGGCCAAGTGAAAAGGCTTAAACCCCAGTGAAAGGAGAGGGGAGGAGGGGGGCACTGAGGAGTGAAGACCCCGGCCGGTTGCGCCAAATTAGGTCAAATTTGACCGGTGGGACACAAGGGGGAGGAACAAGGGGGGAAGAGTCAGGCGAGGAGATCAATGGTGATCTGCTGGCGCTGTGACCTCACCGGGACCGCTGGGCTCTGCTTGCCCCCTCCCTTCCCGGGGCACCGGGACCCTCCAGCCGGGCTCTGTGGCGGAGGTGGCGGGGAGGAGCCCCCATCGCTGCTGGCTGTGCCCAGTGTCACTGGAATGGTGACAAGGAGCCTCCTCGTGGCCCCGCCCGGAGCCGCTGGGTGCGGGGGGAGCTCCTGGAGGCTGCGGTGCCCCGGGGCTGAAGCAAAGAGCTGCTCCGGGGGTTGCTCCCCGCAGTCCCCTCGGCGGGGGTGGCCGCCCTCCCCTCCATCCCCTCTCCAGCCGATCGATCCCTGCCCCGATCGATGGGCGCTTCCCTGCGGGCGAGGGGCGGTGCTGCCCGGCCGGGCAGGAGAAATGGCTTTTCGCAGAGCCTGGAGCGGGATCCAGCATCGATCTCTGGTGCCTCGTCAGAGATCAATTAGGCCGGTCATTAGCCGTGCCTGGGCTGGGAGGGGAGCAGGGAAATGCCAGGCTGGCACAGGGTGCCCGGGATGCTCGGGAGCTGCCCAGCTCCCACATCCCACCCTGCACATCCACAGACCTTTCCCTGCCTCAGTTTCCCAGCCCAGAGCTGGGGTAGGGGCTGTTCCAGCATGACCGAGAGTCTGGTGATTGTCCCGGGGCTGTGAGAGCCTCGTGGCAGCCTCGTGGCTGGGCTGTTCCTGCCTCATCCTCCTGATGGGAATGTTTGTTTATCAATCCCTTCAGAGCCGCCGGCGTGGCTGGAGCTGGCCGAGGAGCAGGAAAGGGCCGGGCAGGAGCGTGGCTGTGCCGGGGGCTGAGAAGTGACAGTGTTCACACACACCGGGGTGTGTCTGTCTGTCCCACCCGGGAGTGTGTCTGTCCTGGGCTCAGGGAAAGCAGCGCGTGGGAGGCCCCGTGGGACCAGAGCGCGGAGGAGCAGGACAGTGACCAGGTCATTGTCCTGCTGGGAGGCCACGTGGAGTGGCTGAGACCACCCAGGCACTGATGAGGGGGCTGGACAGGAGACCCCGGACAGGAGAGCTCAGGCAGGGATCTCCCCTGGCTGGGACAGAGCCACAGGAACTCCGTGGTGGGACAGCAGGAATGTTGCCTGAGGGGGTGTGGAGGGGAGCAGGACCAACATCACCTCTGGGGTGGGAGTTTTTAAGGCTGTGAAGGACCTGCAGGTCCTTGGCATCTGTGCAGGGACGTGTTGTGAGCAACCTCTACATCCCCCTGACCTGGCATTTTACCGACCTGGCATCCCCCTGACTCAGCATCCTCCATCCCCGACATCCCCC
Source organism: Zosterops lateralis (assembly GCF_965231275.1). NCBI lineage: Eukaryota > Metazoa > Chordata > Aves > Passeriformes > Zosteropidae > Zosterops > Zosterops lateralis. The sequence continues at coordinate 3,446,693 of NC_139789.1, forward strand.
AGCCTCATCCTGTGCCCGTTTTCCCCCCTGGCTCAGGGGTTGTGCCCATCCAGGTGAGCTCCTGGCAGCAGGGGATGGCAGGAACAGCCATCATGGCACATGATGCATTTGGCATCCACCCTCTGTGCCACTGCCCTGTCATCCTCCTCTCAGCCAAAACCCAGCTGGAGGAGAGCAGAGCTGAGCAGAGCAAACCCTTGGGTTTGGGGAGGGTGACCTGGAGCAGGTACTGCCTGCAGCAGCCGCCTCTGCCCGCGAGCTGCAGCTTCTAAGAAACAGAAAATAAGGAGAGTTTCAAAAAGAAAGAAAGAAAGAAAAAAAAAAAAAAAAAAAAAAAAAAAGGAAAAGTTCCCCGATTACATCTGGTGAAGTGACAAATCTGCCAGGCAGGTGATTATTCTGGGTACGGACGTGCCGAACACAGATGCCGATAGGATTAAAGGGGAAGGGGGGGAGCTCGCCCTGTTAAACCAACACCTGATAAAAGAATAAACCAGCCCGAGGAATAAATTCCCAGCGCTGCCAAGGTCGTGCGGCTCCAGGCCCGCCACCACTGCCGTGGGGAAAGGACAACATCCGAGCTCTGAGGTGACCCTTCCTGTGCTGGACCCCCCCGTGGCCGGGCACCCCGGCAGTGCCGCAGCCCCCGCTCCGGGAGCGCCCGTACCCGGCATGCCCTCGGCTGCCTGGTTGCTTTCCAGGCACGTCCCGGGCATCCCCTTGGGATGGCGCAGAAAATTAACAGCAGTTCAGATCTGAGGAACTTTATGACACGTGTATGATAGGACTGAACCAGGGTGTAATTGAATGACGGATGAGCTTCCAAGAGCCACATTTCCAGGGAGTAATGAAAAATAGAAGTGCTATTGACTAAAGGAGCTTTCGGCGGCCGGGCGGCACGGCGCGGGATGAGCCGCTGCCGGCGGGGGGAATGCATCAATACGGCGAGTAATAGCTCAGTTATTATAACTCTGGAAATGTCATTCAGGCCTAACCAGAGAACACTGGCTATTAACTAGCCTTAAACAGAACGCGCCGGGCGGGAGCCCGAGCCGCCAGCGCCCGATAATTATTTTACTTCTTTTCATGGTTCTGTCGCCTTTCCTGCCCCGGGGAGCCCGGCCTGAGTGCCTGCAGCCCCGGGGGGCCCTGTTCCTGCCTGTGGCACTGAGCCAGGCCAGGCTCCTTGGGAGCTGTGCCAGGGCAAGGCCCCATCACACCCCAGTTTGTTCTTGTCCCTCGCAGGGATTGCTGGCGTTGCTCTTGTCACCTGCAGCTACAAGCTGAGGGCTGCAGGCTTTGTGCACAAGCCTCGCTGTGTCCCTTCCTGCATCACTTCTCATGCACATCCCTTCCTGCATCACTCCCTGCATCACTCCCCATGCACATTCCTTCCTTCATCCCTCCTGCATCACTCCCCATGCACATTATTTCTTGCATCCCTTCGTGCATCACTCCCCATGCACATCCCTTCCTGCATCCCTCCCTGCATCTCTTCCCTCATTCCTCCCCATGCACACCCCTCCCCACTATTCTTCCCCCCATCCCTCCCCACATCCCTCCCTCGCCTCTGCCGAGACATCCAGCCGGCAGCGATGGGATCAGGGCTGGCAGAGGCCGGCTCAGGGCCCGGTGCCCTGCGGAGCCCTGAGGTGTAATGAAAGCTCAGGGGAGAGTATCGAGTGATCCTAAATGGATTTTCTCCATTAGCTCAGCCCCATCAGCCGGTTTATCCGCTCCTGGAGCGCTCCGGGGCTGCCGCCACTGGCACTTAGAGTGCTGCCAGCACCTGCTGCCGCAGCACAGCACAGCACCCACCTGCCGGCACCACCCGAGGGGATGGAGCCCAGCACCATCCTCCTACTTTTGGGGTGCCCTTTTTGGGGGCCAGCGTGCCTATCAAAAGGATGGTGAGATGCAGGGGTGTCCCACAGCCCAGCCTTATCCCTGTGTACCCCAACATCACACCCTGCCATGGGAGAGGTGGTGGGGAAGGGGCACGACGGGGTCGGTTTCTTCCTGCACGCAGCAGCTCCCTGCTTGGCAAGTCGGAGTTCATCATTAGCCAGGAAATAATTAATTGTTGGGCAGACAAAAGGCATCGCTTGGCCCCCCCGGAGACCCCGTCAAAGGGAGCTGTCAGGGGCGGGCGTGATAAATTACAGCTCCGCACTGCCGGGACAGGGGGACAGTGGCGTCCTTTGCCTGGGGGTCACCGCGGGTCTGGAGCCTACCCGGTGTCCCCTGGGCACGCCAGGGTGGCACTGAACAGAGGCAAGTGCCTGCCCCATGCCGTGCTGTGCCCGCCGTGTCCGTCCTTCTGAGCCGTGTCCCCGTGCCCGCCCGGCCCCGCTGTGACGTCCCGCTGGGCAGCGCCGGCCGATTTCCACCGCGTCGGCGTTTTCCCGGTGATTGCGGGGCCAGCGCTTGCCTGGCTCCCGCCGATCAAATTACCTCCGCTGCTCGCCCCAAATTCCCTGCCAGTCCAAGTGTTCCAATGTTAAAGAGTCACCAATGCTCCTGCCAACCCCCGGCCTGCCGCCCCCCATGCCACCACTGCCCGGAATTCGGCCGCCAGCCGAAAATAGACTGGCCAACGAGTGAAATAATGCACCAGTCCGTGTTTATCTGTTATTTTGTGTGTCTGTAGCTGCTTGGGATGGGGAGTGTGCTCCTTGTTTGTCGCTCCTGCTGCTGGACCCACGCCGTGCAAGAAGATCCAGCCCTGGGACAGGGAAACTGAGGCACGGAAGCAGTGGATACCATGCTGGTGTCACAGCAGGACCGTGACGTGTCCCAGTTGTGGCTCTGGGATGAAACCAATGGAACAGCTCTGGGAAGCACCAGGACAGTGGCTGGTTTGGCTCAGAGACCGGAATGTGGCACTGATCCATCTCCTCAGCGCCCTTTCCTGCTGCCACCCAGCCCCTCACAGCACCAGGGACACCCAAAATCTCCCTCCGGCCTGGTGACATGGGACTGGCATGATGGATCCCCCATGAAAGGCTGTACCTCACCCCCAGCACAGCAGAGAGGTGACAGCAGATGGGACAAGAGGCTGGCACCGACACCGTCCCGTTGATGACCCCACATCCCAAGGCTCTGCCTGCAGCGTGCCAGGCCCAGCCACAACGACGTTGGGGCTCAGCCGCGCTAATGAGGTCACCCCTGGGGGGGCTGCTTACCCCATCCCCCAGCAGAGAGACCCCCAAAGGGCGCCTTGATCCGGCTGTCCCAGCGGGCTGCGGCGCAGAGGCGGCGCGGGCGGCGGGGGGCCCGGCTGTCACCGGCTGATAACCCCCAGCGGCTCCGTCCCGTGCCCGTTATCAGTGCCCGCCCGCCTGGCCAGATGCGGTGTCTGAGGTAATTAGGGCGCTCAGCGTGAGCTGCCGGAGCACGGATGAGCACACGCGTGGTCCCGTGCGCGGCTGGCACGTGCCCGGCCTCCGCCTGCGACAGACGTGTGGCGGGGACGTGAGCCGGGCTGCTGTGCACAGGGCTGAGCGTGCACGGGGACACGAGGGCCAGGCCGGTGTCCGTGGGGTCGTTTGTGCCAGCTTGGTGTCTGTGGGGTCACGTCTGGTGTCTATGGAGACACATCGGCCAGGCTGATGGCCATGGGGACACGTGTGCTGGATGGTGACAAGCAGTGATTTGGGAATGAATCACTTCCCTCCAGAGGCCGGTGCCCCTGTCACCTTCGCTGTCAACCACCACTGTGACCCCTCCTGCCACCTGGCTCTGCCTCTTCTGTAGCTGTCTGGGTCTGCTGGCCCTCGCCCTGATCCTTCTTGGCTCCTCACTCCTCCCACCGGGCCTGACGGATCTGGGTGTCCAGTGAGTCCCTGTGCTGGCATCGCCATGCCCGTCCCATCGTGGCCATCCTGTTGTGGCCACCCTTGTGTTCCCATTGCTCTGTGCCATCCCGCTGTCCCCACCCCACCATACCCACCTCGCCGTGCCCCCGGCTCCCGGAGCAGCCGCGGTGCTGCTGGCACTAACACAATTACCGTGACACTTCCCAGCCCTCGTCTCTCCCACGGTTGAGTTTCTGCTCTGATTCAATTTGTGCAGATCCGGCCGTGGGCCCGGCTGGCTGCCGCCATCCCCGGAGCTGGCCAGCCCCTGGTGCCCCCCGGGAGGGGCAGCCGTGGTCAGAGACCCCCCACTGCCATCCCAGTGGAGTGGGCACCGCGTCACCGAGGGCTGGCAGCAAGGGATGTCACATCCACGGTGTCACATCTGAGTGGTTCCCGGTGCCTCGGTAGCCGGGAGCTGCTCTGGCGATGGCAGAGCTGTGACCTGAGGTGTGAGGGTGGTGCCAGCTCCCAAAAATGTGTGGGGAAGGATGTGGGAGCAGCAGGGCCCGCACTGGATGGAATGCCAAGGGGATCATGGAGTCTGGGGTGCCGTGAGCACCCTGGGGGCACAGGGTGGGGTCTCAGGGTGGCCCTTCAGTGGCCTGGGGGTCGCTCCCCCACAGCCCAGCCCACGGTGCCTCCTCAGTCCCACCCCAGGGGCTCGTGGCTGGCACTGCTCGGTGGCTGCAGGTCTGGCTGGAGCAGCCGGGGCTGGGCTGCAGGAGAAGGAGCTGGAGCGGGACCTCTGCACCGCCCCACTTTATTATTGAATTTAACCTACAGTCTTCCTTACATGCCACAGTGCCCGTAACTAGTGCAGAGGCTGCTTTTATGTGCAAATGAGGCTTTTTTTTTTTTAATCTTTGACAGAGAATGTGCTGTGTTTACATAACAGAGGGCCCTGGTACTCTGGAGAGGGCCACTGACAGTGCTGGCAGGAGATGTTAAGAAAGATCTAACATTTCTGATCTCTGTTTAGCCAGAGGCGCTGCGAGGCGGCGGGAGCAGCAGGGGAGGGTGGCTCTGGGGTGCCCGGGAGAGCAACTCGGCTGTGCCTGCCCGGGGCTCTGGGGCCGGGAACCTGGGCCAGAAGGGAGGGAACAGCTGCAGGAATGGGGTGGCACCAGAGAGTCGTGATCTGAGTGTCCCCATCCTGTCATGGAGACCCCTGAGCCCTCTCCAGGGTCTCCAACCCCATGGCTTTGGGACAGAGCTTCCCTTCCCAGTGGTTTGGGAGCATCCAACAACCTTGGGATGACCAAAAAGTGGTGGTGAACCCAAAGCTGGTGGTGAACCAGCAGCCAGGAGCTGTAGGTACGAACTGTCCCAGCTTCCCTCTGTCATCCACTGCCACCAGCAAAGGGAAAAACTCCTCCTGCCAGGTTAAGTGGAAAAATGACCAATATCCTGCGGCCTGCCAGGTTCAAGCGCATTAATTCCGGGGAGTCGGTTAATGGCAGTATTGATTAGTCTCAGTGCTAGGCTAACGAGCATCCATGCTAATGAGGGGTGAGTGGTGGGAATTGCAGCAGCTGGAGCAGTTCCAGGGAGCTTTGGTTGCGGGGCGAGGGTAGAGCTCCTCGAAAAGAGGCTCCACCTGCCTGGGGAGTGGGCTTGGTCCCCCTGGATAGGCTGTGGCACGTGGAAAATGGAATATTTGTGTGCCAAAACCACAATTTCCAACTGACCACAATTTCCGACTGACCACCTGTGTTTTTTCTGGGCAAGAGGGTGATGTCATGAGTCTGAGGGAGAAACCTGTCTGATCCATGCTTGGCATCATGGCAGGCTCCATCCACACCCAGCCTGTCTGTGCCGTGCTGGGTCGTGTGGAGCTCCCAGTGCATCCGTGGGCTCGTGGCTCTGGTTGGGTTTGTCCCAGGCACTGTGAGCTCAGGGAGGAGCTGTGTGGGAAGGAATCTCCTGATCCCAACCCCGTGCACGGCGCTGTGGGGCTGAGGATGAAGCCGCCCTGGCTCTTCTTTGGAAAGCTGCTCAGTTTTTGAACTCTTTGCTTTTTTCTCTCTTTCTTTTTTCACTGCAAACACTTGAAAGGCCCCTGTTCCTCCCCCCACTGTCCCCAGCAGCCCCCCTGGCCCTGTCTCACTGCAGTGTGGGGATGGGGGGGTGACACCCCAAGTTTGGATTTGCATTCCATTTGTGCAACTTGGCAAGAAGTGGAATGGGGAGGGAGAATGAACTTGGGGTTTGGAGAACCAAGAGCAGGTTTTGGGGTGCCCAGGAGTGTCCTTGGAGTGGCCCCATCTCCAGGACCTCACCCCAATGGAGTGCCAGCCCTGGAATGGGGTAAGTGGTGCAGTGGGGTGCAGGAAATGTAATGGGGTGCCAGCCCCACAATGGAGTGCCAGCCCCACAATGGGATACCTGTCCAATATTGGAGTATCAGCCTCATAAAGGGATACCGGGGTGCAGTGGGGTACCAGCCCCACAATGGGGTGCCAGCCCCGAAATGGGGTGCCAGCCCTACAATGGGATACTGGGACTATATTGAGTCACTAGCCCCACAAAGGGGCACCAGGGGTGCAGTGAGGTGCCAGCCCTACAATGGGATACCTATCCAGTATTGGAGTATCAGCCCCACAAAGGGATACCAGGGGTGCAGCGGGGTACCAGCCCCACAATGGGGTGCCAGCCCCACCGTGTGGTCCCAACCACAGCCCAGTCCCAGCTGCAGGTGAGGATCAGTTCCCGTTATTCCATGAGCATCCCCGCAGCTGGAGGAGGCTGAGCGGTTTCCGCAGCGTTTTCGGCACCGTTTGGTGGGAATCCTCTCCCAGGCACCACGTGCCCAGGCCCCGCCAGGCTGGCGCTTGCATTTAAACAAATTTTATTTTCTTCTGTGCTCTAAAGCCTCCCCACAGCCTGCGGGATCGGGCTCGGCTCCGCTTCCGGATCCGCAATCAGGCTGAAATAACAGCTCCGGGGGTCCCCATTTATCTCCGCGCCTCTCTCCTCGTGCATCCCATCTCATCCCGCTCTGTCACCCCATCCTGTAATATCTCAGCATCTCCCTAAAGCAAAAGATGACAATAAAGTGTAAATGGGGAGTGTTGGCTCTGGAGCATAATGATGGCAATTTAGATGCCAGCCGTCATTTCCCCGCCGTTGCCCCAGGTAACAGGAGCCGCTGAATCCTGTGGGAACGCGGCCGAGGCGGGACGAGGTTACCTCAGAGGCTGATGGCTGTCCTGGGATTTTCTGTCATTTACCTTAAAAGGAGGGAAAGGGAAATATCCGTCAATGGAGGTGTGAGCTCCGGCTGAGCCGGGCTGGGGGTGCTGCTCCCCTGCTCCAGCTGGGGCAGTGCTGGTCCCTGACCAGCTCCAGGGGTTCCAGGGCTGGGGAGGTGCCCCCTGGTTCTGCATTGAATTTGTTTTCATTACCCACAGTGCCTGCCCCAGTCCTCATCCCCATCCCTGTTCCCATCTCCATCCCTATTGCTGTCACTGTCTGTATCCCCACTCCATCCCCACCCCATCCCTGTCTCTATTGCTGTTCCTGTGCCTGCCTCCATTCCCATCCCCAATCCCATCCCCATTCCTGTCCCTATACCAGTTTTTATCTTCATCCTCATCTCCATCCCTGTCCCTGTCTATCCCCCCTGTCACCCCGTCTCTGTCCCCATTCCCATCCCTGTCCCCATCCCTGTCTCCGCATTCTTGTCTCCATCCCTATCCTTGTCCCTGTCTCCATCCCTGGCCCTGTCCTTGTGTCTATCCTCATCTCTGTCCCCACCCCTGCCCCACCCCTGTCCCCACCCTTGCCCCACCCCTGTCCCCATCTCTGTCCCCACCCCTGTCCCCGACTGGAGCAGCTCCGGGGCTGTCAGCCCATGTTAAACCCAAGCCCAGCTGCCATCGGCGGGAGCCGTCACCGTCATTCCCCATCCCGGTGATTGAGTTCCTGAATATGGAGCCGGGCTCGGAGGTTTGGAGCTGAGATAAATATCGGCATTAAAGCTGTCAGGGCCGGCGCCGCGGCGCTCCCACCGCTCCCACGGTGTCACCGACGGGGTCACCGGTGGTGGCACCGCTGGAACCGGCCACTCCCGCTGGCCACGGCTCCCAGTGACAGCCTGGGGGGGTTTCATCCCATCCCGCTGCTCCCCGAAGAGGGAATTGTTTCCCAGAGCACCAGGAGGACCAACAGCCCCAGCCCTGCCCGTGGTTTGGTTGGTACAGCATTTCCCAGGGACGTGGTGGCAGCTGGGACCATCCTGTCCACCTGGGATCAGCGTGTTCCCGGGATTCCCTGGCTGGAATACTCCGGGAAAGAGGAAAGGAAAGGGAAAGGGAGAGAGAAAAGGGAAGCTGGAAAAGGAAACAGTGAAAAAGGGAAGGGAGGGGAAGAGAAAGGGAAAGAACATAAACATGGCAGGCATCCCTAAAGCCCCTCCACTGCCTGGCTGGGCCTTGGGGAGCCCCTGTGCCCCCCGCCCTGTGCCCACCTCCCCGTGCCCCCCGCCCCATGCCCACCTCCCCGTGCCCCCCACCCCATGCCCATCCCGCCCCCCACACTCCCAATCGCCCCCTCTTTATTTTTTTAATCAGCAGCGTCGCTTTTCTGGCGCCGAAGCATTTCCCAGCCCCGCACTCAGGAAACCTCATTAACACAGATCAAAAGGAGCTTTTAATGATTTATAAAGGTGCAGCAGTTTGGAGAAATTAAATAATTTAGGTGCTGTGTGTACGGCGGGGTCCCTCCGGACCACATTACCGGCGCTCCGTGAGCCACGACGCCGTCCCTGCTCCATCCCACCGCGGCACCAGGGACAGCACCGGAGCCCCTGGGGACTGGGATTGTCACTGGGGTTGGGGTTGATGGGGACAGGACATCCCCTGAATGTCATCTCATCCCTGCCAGCGCCAGGGCTTGGCCATGGTGGGATGGTGGGATCCTCCAGCACAGCCTGGAGGGAGTTTGGGAGGTGCCAGTGCAGGGGACGCTCGCTCTCCGCCATGGAAAATATTTGGAAATGCGGTTAAAATCAACCTTGGCACTGGTGGGGTGGTGGGATGGGGAAGTGTGATGGGCCGTGGGGTGACCAAACCTGCTGGACCAAAATTGGATGGGCACAGGTGTCCAAGTGCACCCAGCTCAGGTCCATCCCCTCTCAGTTCCCCTTGTGGCTTTTGCCTCTTGAGCGGGGAATAGGCATCACCCTCCAGGCCGCTGGGACCAGCCCATGGCCCAAATTCCCCTTCCAGTGGCCGTGTCCAGCTCCTGCCCAGCGCTGCCGTTGCCATCCCGTGGGATGAACGCTGGGCTTGGGGCTCGGCAGCGATTCCGGCTGCCCAAGGAGAAGGAGAAACAGATGGAAAACTGGCTTAAACGTTCCCGGCATGAAGTCCATTGCCGGCCACGGACATGCCAGGCACCAGCCGAGCAACAGGATTAATGCAGAAAGGAGCCGCTGGAAGGGGTCGGTGGGCGCCTGCGCCCTGGGGGCCCTTCCCTGCCACCCCCCCGCCCCAGGAGCTGCTTTGTCCCCATTTCCTGAGGGGGGGGACACCTTGCAGGGCTGGGGGAGCTGAGGGGGGTTGACATTGGCAGCTCCGCAGCTGAATTTCCATCGGGTTGTGTTTAATAGCCCCAAAGAGGGCGGGAGGGCCGGGGGGGTGTGGGGGCTGGTTTGGGGGGGTGAGGGGGGGGAGCTGCTGTGTTTTATTTTGCTCTGTAATAGGCTTATTACTCCTGATCACGCTGTGACTATTTGAATGAAGGAGATTTCGGGAGATGAAAGCGGAAGGGAGATTTTAAGTCTCTCAGCGCCTGGCCCCGCAAGGACGGGTGCCCTTGGAGCGGGGGGGACCCCATACCTGGCCCCCTGCCCCAGTCCCCCCCTCTCCCCTCTGCCCCCGTGAGCCCTGACCGGCCCCCAGTGGTTCCAAACCTCCTAATTTCCAGCCTCAATTTATTCATGGCTGGTTTATACCCATTTGTTTATGTGCCAACACCGTTCCTCAGCTTAAATAGCTCTTTTCCATCCATAATATCCACCCCCCCTCCCCGTATTCCAGCGGGCGCAATCATATCTCTTTTCAAGCTGTTCAGGAAAGAAAAATCTGAATTATTTAACCCTTGGGACACTGGCTGGTCTCACAGGGTGTAGAGAGACAAATCTGCTTTGTTCCTGTGCTGGGTCACTGCCTGAATTGGGGAATTTTGGGAGGGTGCTGCTGGAGCTCAGAGGGGAAACTGAGGCACTGGCTGTGGTTGGGGGAGCAGGACCAGGGTTTGGGTGTGGGATTTGCTCTCCTGGTTGGCTCTGCAGGGGCCAGGGGTGTCCATCTGCAGGTGCCTCTCCTCTCAGAAGGGTTTTTTCCTCCACAGTAAATATCCAAGAGGTGAAAACTTGGGAAGCCAATGTTTTTCCAGCATGGAGATGCCACCCTGCCCAGCGTGGCGTGGTGTGGGGACACAGGGGTTCGGTACTGCCAAAGGGGCTTTGTCACCTCTGAGATTTTCATTCCGGACAATTTCCCTCCAGTGGAGTTTTGCTGCTGTTGTGGAAGGGGTAGGGGTGTCACAGTGCTGGGAAGTTATCATTTTATCAAACCTGATAAACCTGATGGAGCCAGGCTGGGTGGGTGACATGTCCTGTGCTGGGGCCCCACGGTGCAGGAGGGTGGGAACACAGAGCTCCAGAGCTGGAGTGTCCATGGAGTGTGTGCTGCCAGGCTGTGGGTTGTCCCGGGGTACATCCTTGGTGATGGGATCATCCCCATGCCATGGCATCATCCCATGGCATCATTCCCATCCAGTGGCATCATCCCCATCCCATGGAATCATCCCCATCCCATGCCATCATCCCTGGTGATGGAATTGTCCTTGTCCCATGGTGTCATTCCTGGCGATGGGATCATCCCATAAGATCATCCCCCCCATAAGATCATCCCCATCCTGTGACACCGGCCATGGTCATGGCATCACCTCAATCTCATGACATCATTCCCATCCCATGACATTGGCTTGGGTGCTGGGATCATCCCCATCCATGGAGTTATCCTGGGTGCTGGGATCATCCCAGTCCCATGGCATCATCCCCATCCCGTGGCATCATCCCCATCCCATGGCACGATTCCCATCCCATGGCATGATTCCCATCCCATGGCTCCAGTGCTGACATCATCCCCATCCTGTAGCATTCGACTGGGATGCACTGGGGGAGCCCAGGACCCCATGCTTGAGTGGGGTGCACCATGCTGGAGTCCCCCACAGACCCCCTCACTCAAAGGCGAGTGACCCCTCCCCACAGTTTCCTCAAATGAGGGTGACCCCCTCCCCACAGCCCCTCCCACACCCACCTCCGTCTGGGCCATTAATCAGCTTTAATCAGCCTTAATTCAGCAATTTGTCAGGCAGGCAAAGGCCCTCGAAGTGAGTTTTTCTCCCAAATATAATAATAATTAATATTATTATTCCCCTGATACGTGGACCCCCCCCTCGCCTTTGCTTGGGCTTTAGTAACGATCATTAAAATAAATAATTTTTTTAAATAAAAGGCAGCGAGAAGAAGGTTTTTTTGTTGGTTTTTTCTTTAAATATTTTTTATTGTTCTCCGTGCGTTTGAAAATTGTTTCCCAGTAAATTCCAGCCCTTTGTATTAATTTTACATTTTCCAATGTTACCTTGCCAGGGGCAGGGTTGGCACAACTGGCTCGGGAAAGGAGAGGGAAGGAGAGGGAGAAACCCTGCTCCTTAATTAGCACGTTCCCTGTGTGATCAGAGAGCTTATGAGGCAGGTAATGAGCTGGAGGGGGGCTGCAGGACCACCCCCCTCCCCACATCACCTCCCTCCTTCCCCCTCTTCCCTTTTTTGGGGTCACTCTGTGCCACCATCCCACTGCAGGGATGGGGATGCACTTTTGGGGTGTTTCTGGATGAGTTGAAGCCGCCTCAGCAGCTGCCACAGCCTCGGGGGGTGTTTGGGAGCCCCAAGATGCTGCTTTGGGAGGGGCTGAGGGGGTTGTGGTCACTGTGTCCAGCCCACCAGGGCTGTGCTGACCCCTCCAGCCACTGGCCAAGCCCTGCAGGTGTGGGGTGACCCCTGTCCTGGCAGTGCTGAGGTTTTGGGGGGCTTCCTGATGAGTGGAACCTTAAATTATTTAGGAAAAATCTCACTCAGTAAGGAGGGGAAGCCAAGCTGCCAGGAGGGAACAGTGAATTTGTCCTTGAGCTCTACCAGCTGTGATACCAGTGGTCTGGAATTTGGGGAAGGGGTTACCCCAAGGAGCTAGAGGGGGGTTGCTGGCATGTGCCACGGGGTTCTGCAGTGCTGCTAATCCCTTTATCTCTCGGGTTATTGGTGCCAAGAGCACCAATGACACCAGGATTGTGGCGCTGGGCTGTGACGATGCCGGCGCTGCCAGGAATAATTTTTGTGTGGTTTTCTACCAAAAGGTTCCAGTTTGTTGGCATGAAACAAAGAGGATCTGGGTTAATCTGGAGGTTAATGGGGTCTTTGGGGTAGGATCAGACATTGGATCATGGAGAGGGGAGGCCCTGGCACAGGGTGCCCAGAGGAGCTGTGGCTGCCCCGTCCCTGGAAGTGTCCAAGGCCAGGTTGGATTGGGCTTGGAGCACCCTGGGACAGTGGAAGGTGTCCCTGCCATGGCAGGGTGGGGCTGGATGGGCTTTAAGGTCCTTCCCACCCAAACCATCCTGGAATCCCATGGTCCTGTGGTCACCTGCCCCTCCTTACCCACTCGGATCCAATAGTCCAGGATCAGCTGGAGGCACCACTCGATCTCCCGGGAATGGTTCTCCTTGGCTCATTCCTACAAAACAAGGAGGATTTTCAGCCCCAAAAAGAGCAGCTTTGGCAGAGTTCCAGACCAGGACACCAAGCAGGGCACAGGACCAGAACACCCACAGGGACTGGATGAGCTTTTACGATCCCTTCCACCCCAAAACCACTGTGTGATTCCAGCATGCCGGGGAGGGGTCTCCAAATGAACACAAACGAGTGTCTGTGACCCACTGACCCGACTCCTCCACAGGTTCCACCGCGGGGACTACACGGTGGAGGTGAGCATCAACGACTACCTGGACATCTACTGCCCTCACTACGAGGAGCCGCTGCCGGAGCGGATGGAGAGGTACATCCTCTACATGGTCAACTACGAGGGCCACGCGTCCTGCGACCACCGGCAGCGCGGCTTCAAGCGCTGGGAGTGCAACCGCCCTGACTCCCCCAACGGGCCCCTCAAGTTCTCCGAGAAGTTCCAGCTCTTCACCCCCTTCTCGCTGGGCTTCGAGTTCCGACCCGGCCACGAGTATTACTACATCTGTGAGTGGGGATGGGGATGGACTGGGGGGATGCCAGGGGTGTGCTGGTGGCTCGGTTTGCCTTGGTGACCCCAAAATGATGCAGAATTCCCCCCCCAAAATTGGAGTGCATCCAGCTCAGGGCAAACATCCCGTGGAAACCTTTGAGTCACAGCTCTGGGCATGAGAGTGACCAGGACTGGTCTCATCCCAGTGGGAATGGCCCCAGCCCCAGGCAGTGTTCCCATGATCTCCTGTGTATTCCTGTGCTCTCAAAAATATTCCCATGGCCTCACATGTAATTCCTGTGCTCTCCCATGTCATTCCCATGCTCTCACATCTATTTCCATAGATGTATGTATAATACATACTGTCCTGTATAATTCCTATCCTCTCCCAATATGTTCCCATGCTCTCACATGTGTTCCCATTATCTCACTTATATTCCCATGCTCTCCCATGAATTCCTGTGTTCTTGTGTGTAATTTCTGAGCTCTCCCATGTATTCCATGTTCTTACATGTAATTCCTATGCTCTCCCATCTTTTCCCATGCTCTCCTATGTATTTTTGTGCTCTCGTGTAATTCCTGTCCTCTCCCATGTACACTTGAGCTCTCCCATGTAATTCCTGTGCTCTCCCATGTAATTCTCATGTTCTCACATGTAATTCCTGAGCTCTCTCATGTAATTTCCATGCTCTCCCATGTATTTCTGTACTCTCCCATGTAATTCCCATGTTCTCACATGTAATTCCTGAGCTCTGCCGTGTATCGTTGGGCTCTCCCAAATCTGAGGTCCCTTTCTCACCCAAACCTGACCCCTGAACTGCCTGGCCTGCTCTGGAGGAAACTGCTCTGGCTGCAGGACGAGGGCCCCTGGCAGGGAATTTCCACCTCCAGAGCATCCGTAGGAGCAGGAGGAGGAGAGGAGCCCACTGGAAAAATGACCCAGCAGTGCTGGGAGCAGGTGCTGGGATAAAACCCAAACCCAAACGAGGCGGCGCGACCCCAACCCCGCCGCCCTCTCCGGAGCCACGGCCACGCTCCTCCGCCTTATCATTCCTCCTCTTTTTCCTAAAGCAGCTGTTTTCAGCCCACTTAATTTGTTCCTTTTATCTATATTAAATTACCATTTCCCTCCTCTCTCTTCCCCCCCGTAAAATGTCACCGGCGCAATAACTGCGGCCACAACTCTCTCTCTCTCTCTCTCTTCCCCAACAACAACCCACCTCCCCCCCTGCTTTTATTTTATTTTATTTTTTTTTATTTTTTAATGTCGTTAGGGAGAGATTACACAGGAGTAAATGGGAAGCTGATCATTGCTAACCCGGTTAGAATTCCCGTCATGCGGAACATTAGAAATTATGCCTCTTTGAGGAACCGTATTTAGCAGACATGAAAGAAAAGAAATTACCTCCTCCTCGAGCCCACGGATTGGAATCCATTAACCCGCCGGCACCGGGACACGCTCGTGCCTCTGGAGCGGGTCAAGGGCACCCGCCGGCCCTGGGGATGGAGCTGGGATGCAGCAGGATGGGATGGGATTCTGTGGGATGGGACTCCATGGGATGGGATTCTGTGGGATAGGATTCCGTGGGATGGGATTCTGTAGGTTGGGATGCTGTAGGATGGAATGCTGTAGGATGGGATTCTGTAGGATGGGATTCTGTAGGTTGGGATGCTGTAGGATGGGATGCTGTAGGATGGGATCCCCATGGTGCCGCTCAGCTCGGCACTTTCTCCTTCCCCCCATGGGGTGTAGCACAGAAAAGGAAAAGAAAATGGGAGGGTAAAAAAACCCCAACCCCATGGAGGAACTGGGATGGAATTGAGATGGAGGAGTTGGGATGCTCACGGTCCAGCTCAGCTCAGCACCTTCTCTTTCTCTCCATGGGGTGAAGTGCCAAAATGGAAAAAATTGGGGAAGGGTAAAAAATCCCCTGTTTTAATTACAAAAAACAAACAAACAAACAAACAAACAAACAAACGAGAAAATTAAATTAAAATGAAATCTCTTTTTATATATATAAAATTAAAATTAAATATATTTTTATACATATAAAAAATAATCCCATTTTCTTCTCCTGAGAAGAAGTATCACCCCGATAATTGCTGCAATCCCTCCCTTTCTCCCAAGGTTTATTATTTTTATTCAGACCCTTGACCCTCATTTTGCCACTGTCCCCACAACCTTTGTCCCCTTTTCCTCCCGCAGCCGCGTCCCCCCCGAACACGGTGGACAGGCCCTGCCTGAAGCTGAAGGTTTATGTTCGGCCAACAAGTAAGTGAGAGATTTGGGGGGTCCCTGGGGGTCCCCAAGTCCTTCCCCATGGGCTGGGGGCGAGTGGTGGCCTTTGGGTAACACCCTGATGGTGACAGGGATGGGGACAGACCTCCCCAGCTCTGTTGGAGCCATCAGCACTGTCCAGACAGAGAGATAGGGAAAAAAAAAAGAAAAAAAAATGAATAACAATAATCATCCCTGCTCAGTGGCTACTTTTCCGACTGGCATAAATCAGCCATTTAAAAAAACAAATTAATAATTTTCTTCTCCTGTTAACGTGTAATTAGCAAATGGCAGCGTCTCTCCCCGGGGACAGCGGAATGTCACCGGGTAACCGATGGCTCTCGCCTCCCTTCCTTTGGTGGCTTTAAAATAAAACCCAACATAACGGAACCGTCTGTAAAAACTCATCATGTTCCATTCAGGATGAGGCAAAGGAAAAAAAAAAAATCTCTCCCGATATTATTTTTTAGTATTTTAATAATATTGGGATTTTGTTCCGTCTTGCGGAGGGGAAGGGAAGGGGGAGAGAGGCTGAGCCTGGGGGATGAGGCTGAGCCTGGGCATCCCTTGCCTGGATCTGGCCCTGGGATGAGTCTGGAAACCTCATCCCAGCACGAGGAACCCTCTGGAATTGGGGGGGACAGGGGGATCAGGTGGGTGAAGCGTTGGAGCATCCCCAGGCAGGACCAGACTCTGCTTTTCCTGCCTCCAGATCCATAAAAACCCATAATCCATTGACAAACTGGAGTGAGCTGAGCCGGGGGAATGGCCACTGGGGTCCTGTGTGTCCCCCTGTGTGTCCCCCTGTGTGTCCCCTGTGTGTCCCTCTGTGTGTCCCCCTGTGTGTCCCCCTGTGTGTCCCCTGTGTGTCCCCCGTGTGTTCCCTGTGTGTCCCCCTGTGTGTCCCCTGTGTGTCCCCCGTGTGTCCCCTGTGTGTCCCCTGTGTGTCCCCCGTGTGTTCCCTGTATGTCCCCCGTGTGTCCCCCCGTGTGTCCCCCGTGTGTCCCCTGTATGTCCCCTGTGTGTCCCCTGTGTGTCCCCCTGTGTGTCCCCCCTGTGCTCAGGGCTGCCCTGGCCGGGACCCCCAGGCTGTGGGTAAGGGGTGACCCTGCCCTGAGCGAGTCCATCCCTGGATAAACCCCCGGGACAATGTCACCTCCCTGTGGCACACGGGGCCGGGGTACAACGCTCTGTAACCCCGGGAAAAGGGCAGGAACCCGAGCATCCCCACGCTGCCCATCCCCGTGGCCGGAGAGCTCGGATTCCCCTTGTCAGCCCCCAGGGGTGGCAGATGCTTTTGGGGAAACTGGGATTTGGGGAGGGGTCAGCGCCCAGCTCATGGGAACGCTCCCAGACCCCAGTGCCGGGGTGCCAAGCATCACCGCGCCCCCTCTTCCAGCCCGGATCGCAGCCACCCCACCGCCTCACCCGCCCTCTGCTCCTTTTTCCACAGACGATTCCCTGTACGAATCCCCGGAGCCCATTTTCACCAGCAACAACTCCTGCTGCAGCCTCAGGGTGCCGCCGGCGGCGCTGGCGGTGGTGCCGGTCGTCTGGACGCTGCTGGTCTCGTAGCACCGACACCGACGCGCCGGGAGCGGCTCCGCGGGGCGGGAGCGGCCCGGGGACGGATCCCGCCCGCCCCGGATCGCCTGGATGGTGCCCAGGGAGGGTCGGTGCTGCCGGCGAGGATCGTGTCGCCCGCCTGAAGTCCCCGCCGTGGCACGGCCGTCCCGCCGGGAGCGGTGCCGGGCAGTCCCGGGGGATGGATCCCGATTTCCATCCCCGCCCTGCAGCTCCGGCTGTCCCGGTGGGGCGTTGCTTTTTACATTTCTAGACCAAATACAGAGTCCTCGTCCGTTTGGTTGGGTTTTTTTGGTGGTTTTTTTTTTTTTTTTTTTTTTTTTTTTTCCGTTTTGCTTGGTTTTGGTCTTTTTTAAAGAAAAAATATTTTTATTTTTATTTGTTGAGTCGTTCCCGTCGGGTCCCCCTGGTGCCGGACTGACCCGCACGGGCCGGGCTCGGGTCCCTGCTGAGCCCCCATTGTCCCCACCGTGGGCAGAGCCACCGGGAGCACCGGGAGCACCGGACACAGCGATGGTGCCACCGGCTCCGTGGGCACGGACTCCTTCCCAGCCTGGCCACAGGACGTCACAGAGCCGGACCTGCCACCCCCGGCCACCCCCTGCCCCGGACACGGGGGGCCTGGACGGACACAGCCCCCCCTGAGCGCCCGGGGGGTCACCCTGTCCCCTCCACTCGTGCCATGGATGTCACCACCGTCCCCATGGGACACCGGGGTGGCTCCGAGAGGAGCAAAGGAAACTGGATGCAGCACCGGGGACAGCTGGCATGGGGACACCGGGATGGCCGGCATGGAGAGCTCTGGGAATGGTCAGCTGAGACACGGAGCGCTGGGATGACCGCCACAGAGAGCACCGGGAATGTCCGGCCAGCACGGCGAGCACCGAGGATGGCCAGCATGGAGAGCAGGGAGTGGCCAGCGTGGAGAGAACCAGGGACACCGGGCATGGGGAGCAGCAGGAACGGCCAACACCGGGAGCACCGAGTGGCCACCGGCATGGAGAGCACCGGGGACAACTGGCATTTCAGACAGCCGGCACTGGGAGCAGTGGGAAGGGCTGGCTGGCAGTGGGAGCAGTAGGAAGGGCTGGCAGTTTCAGTGGCCAGCACTGGGAGCAGTGGGAAGGGCCGGCTGGCACTGGGAGCACCAGGAATGGCTGGCTGGCACTGGGAGCACTGGGAAGGGCTGGGAGTGCCATGGTCGGCACTGGGAGCAGTGGGAAGGGATGGCAGTGCCAGTGGCTGGCGCTGGGAGCACCAGGAAGGGCCGGCTGGCACAGGGAGCAGTAGGAAGGGCTGGCAGTGCCAGTGGCTGGCGCTGGGAGCACCAGGAAGGGCTGGCTGGCACTGGGAGCACTGGGAAGGGCTGGCTGGCACTGGGAGCACCAGGAAGGGCCGGCTGGCACAGGGAGCACCAGGAAGGGCCGGCTGGCACAGGGAGCACTGGGAAGGGCTGGCTGGCACTGGGAGCACTGGGAAGGGCCGGCTGGCACAGGGAGCACTGGGAAGGGCTGGCTGGCACTGGGAGCACCGGGAATGGCTGGCTGGCACTGGGAGCACCAGGAAGGGCCGGCTGGCACAGGGAGCACCGCCGGGCGCTGGGAGCCGGCAGGCCGGGCTCGCCCAGCTGTGGGCATCGCTCTGAGGGGGTTTGGCCAGCGCTGGGGTGGGAGGAGTGTGTGCCATGGATTTTTCTCCTCCACCCTGCTCCGTGTCCCCCCGATGCCTTGGGGGTACAGGAGCCCTGTTCCTGGTGCTCCCCCATTGTCCCCCGACGTTCCGGGTCTGGGCTTCGGGATTTTTCCCTTTTCCTTTGCATTAATAATTGAACCCCCCTCCCCCAAACCCCCAATCCGAGGTTGGCCCTCTGACACCCCAGGGGTGGCAGATCCCCAGGGAGGGGTCACCCCACAGCCCCAGGGTGTGACCCCTCCTCGCCTTAAATCTGGGGCTGTCCCACCTTGGGGGGGTCCTGTGCCCATCCCGCAGAACCCCCCTATTCCCAGGGGGGTCGGTGGTCCTGGGGGATGCCAGAGATGGGCTCAGACCTGGCTGGAGCCCCCCCATTCCGAGTGGATCCCGGCCCTTCCCGTGATGGGGGCCGGGGGGGCTTCATCCCTGTACATACAGCGCTATACTGTGAGCGGTTTTTTTTATGTATTGTTGAGAATGGATTTTATGGAAGGGTTTATCTTATTTTTATTTTATTTTTATTTTTTAGACTAGGAAGCTGGAATCTTGCAATAAGCTCATCTCGACCATCCAAAAAAAAAAAAAAAAAAAAAAAAAAAGAAATGGTGAAAAAAAATTACAAAAAAAAAAAAAAAAAAAAGAAGAAAATTACCAAAAAAAAAATCAAAAAACCATAATTAAAAAAAAAAAATCGCATTCCCTGCCGTCCCTGTCCCTGTCCCGTGTGTCCAGACCAGGTCGTGGTTCCCGAAGGTGACAAAAGCATTGTGTTTATGGGGGGGGGATGCGGGGGGCACCTGCCGGGCTCCAACGAGGACCTGGCAGCACCCGCCTGGCCTTCGGTCTGTGTTTTATATATATATAGATTATATATATAAATATCTATATTGTGTACAGCGACTGTGGGAGAGTGGAAGGACGGAGGCGGCGGCGGGGGAGGGCTGGGGGTCCCCTGGAGCAGCCCCCCCTGCCCTCGGCGCTGTCCCCCCCGTGCTGGTCCCCGTCGCGCCTCGCTCCGTCCTTCGACATTTCCGCTTTCGTCCTCGACGTCGTGCTGATGGTAAACCGGATCTCTCACCCTCCCATTTGGATTCTGTATTTTTTTATAATAAAATACAAATAAATGTCGTGTGAGGCCCTTGCTTTGAGGAATCACTTTTCCCTCTCCGTGCGGCTCAGTGTCCCCTCTGGGGTGGACGTCCAGGGTCTGGCTCCAGGGGCTCTGTCCTTGCTCCCTGTGCAGCCCCTTTCCCTGGGTACACCAGGGCTCTGCAGCCAGACCTCTCTGCTGGGTGGTGCGTTAATTACGGGAAGGATTTAATTACCCTGTTAATTAATAATAATGGATATTAAATTAATTAATATGCAATTGTTGATAGTACTTAATTATAGGAGGCGAGGCTGCCTGGCGGGTGGGCGCTCAGGGCTGGCAGCTCCCGCAGGCCCGGCTCTTCACCTGCCGCTGCCTCAGTTTCCCCAGGAATGAGACACCAACAGGTGACATCCTGGCAGGCCACCAAAGCCAGGACAGGCTGCTCTGAGGTGGCATCACGAGCATCCTCTGCCTCTGTGAAATCCTAAACTTTTTCGGAGCGGCCTGGCGCTCCTTTCCTGGCATTTTACGCCTATTCCAGCATAATTAACAGCAATAGGAACAACCCGCTGGTAATTAATTGAGGCTCCCACAGCTGATCCGAGCTCTGAAGTTTTGCCACCAGAGGGTGAAAGACTAATTTTGCTTTTTAATAAGGGCCGTATGTGTGCCAGGAGCGGGAGCGATGCCACCCACCGCCGGGGACGTGGGTGCCACCTCCAGCTCCGCCAGCCCTGCCACTGCTCCGTCAGAGGGAACCACCAGGGAAAGAGCCTGGCAGGGATTGACCAAAAAGTGAATTTTTAGACCCGCTCAGGAGGTTTTTCTGAGACCCGGCTCATGACTTTTTTAACACTGAAGAGTCGGAAATAGGGAGGTAAAAATAGCGGACGGGCAAGCAGCGAGGCTGAGACGGATCATCGTTAGTAATTAATGAATGGAGTCGTGGGGCTTTAGGGCCTGAATGGATCATTTGGAGCCCGTCTCTCGTGCAGAGGCATCGAGGTTTGATGTGAGGAGTGGCAGTGATGGAGAGCTGGGCTGGGCCTGGGCGCTCTGTGTGCTGGATCCTGTTGGGCTGTGGGATCCCCAGCGCAGCAATGTCAGAGCAGGAGTGGAGCTGAGTCATTCCAAGTGATAACTGGGGCTGATTCCATGGGGTCAGGCTGGGAGGTGCCATCCAGCTCCAGAGCAAAGGTGCTGGGACTCCTGGGGGATCCTGAGCCTGGGGTGATCCAGAGTGCTCCATTCCCACATCTCTGCTCCTGCTGCTCTTTGCTCCCTTTCAGCATTTCATCAATAATCAGATTTTTTTTCATTTAATCCCCTGGAGGCAGTGGGTGCTCTGTGCTCCACTGGCCTGTGGAATATCCCAGCTGGTGTGACATTCCAGGTGTGGAAAACACCACGGGGTGCAGCTCCCCCAGTGCCCGTGTTGTGATCCAGGTTTGCACCGTGAGGAGGCTCAGGATGGTCCCCAGTTCCCTCCCTCCCCTGGTCCTCACTCCAGGGATGTTCAGCCAGGCAAGTCCCATCCCTGCTGGACTTTCCAGATGGATTTTCCCACTTTGTGCCTCAGCGGTGCCTGTTCCAGCAGTGATGCCACCGTGGCTCGGGGCTCTTGTAGCACAGGAAGGTTCACCACGGGGCTGCCAAGGTGGAGCAGGGAGCTGGGAATATCCTGGGACAAAAATCAATTTTTCTCCTGCATCCAACTTGAATTTCCTCCGTTAAAATGAATTCTCAGTGGCCAATCTGTCTCTTTACCACCCTGAGTCCCCCATGGCGTTGTGCCTTTGCAGAGGCTGGTGAGTGCTGCAGGGCTCAGGCTCCTGGACGGAGCTGGCACCGTGGCCACTGAGATTGGCACCGTGGCCACTGAGATTGGCACCGTGGCCACTGAGATTGGCACAGTGGCCACTGGGATTGGCACCGTGGCCACCAAGGCCGGCACAGTGGCCACCCGCCCCCTCCAAGCCCTGCAGCAGGGCTGGGGGCTCATCCCTGCCTCCCCCTGTCCCACCCCACACAGGTCACCAGGACACCCCACACACCGTGTGCTCCCCGCGGCCTCACCGCCACCTCCCGGGCTCCGTCTGGTCCCTCCAGCAGCTCCTGCGGCGGCTCCTGCCCCGGCTCCAGCTCACAGGAGGTGCGGGATGTCCCTCTGGGCCCGTGTCCGCCCCGGCTGTCACCGCCCGCCCGGCCATCCCTCTCCTCCCGTCCTTATCTCCTGATAGCTACAAGCGGTACAAGCAGGAGCGCTCCTGGAACAAGCTGCAGCTGCGGAGCACCTGGAGAATCCCAGAGAGGGGGATGATTTATGGAAACAGCGCGGGAGAGGAGAGGAAAGGAGAGAGGGGAGGCGAGGAGAAAACACCGCTGCCTCCCTGGGAACCGGGGTGAGGGGCCGTGCCCGGCTCCGATGGGCGGGGGGCTGGCGGGGGAGGCAGGGGACAGACCCCCGGCCCTTTTTGTGGCCATAGATTTTGCAGGAGCCGGCCCAGGGCGGTGTGTAATTGTGCTCCGCGCCGTCCGCGGGGCAGGAAATGGAACTTTTCAGGCCATTGGATATTTTGGGTTTGTTGAGTTGTTAATTCCCCCCACCCCGGGGAGAGGAGGGGGCGTCGGGGGGGCAGAGGGAGGGTGGTGGAGGGGTGGGAAGGGGCCGCTGCAGCCCCCCCGTACGTGGAGGATTCCTGGGAATCGTGGAATCAGCAAATCCCAGAATGGTTTAGTGGGAAGGGACATTAAAGCCCGTCTCATTCCACCCCTGCCATGGACAGGGACATTTTCCACTATCCCGGGTTGCTCCAAGCCCGGTCCAACCTGGCCTTGGGCACTTCCAGAGATGGTGCAGCCACATTTTCTCTGGGAAATCCATTCCAGTGCCTCGCCACCTCCACGGGGAAGGATTTCTCCCCAATATCCCAGGGATGCGATGGGTGAGGGCACCCCGGGAGGTCACCGCATCTCCCCCACCCTCAGACCACCTTCCCTGTGCCTTTAACCCCGTCCCAAGCCCAGTTTAGCTGCCCCAGACAGGGAACCTGGTGCCAAGCATCCTCACCCCGAGCTTTGCCGGGGAGCGATTTCTCCCCCAGGCACGGAGCGAGCATCCATTCCCCTCGGAGCTCCTCTCTCGCAAGGTAAACCGGCATTATATCCGGACCAATTGCTCCAGCATGATCCTCCTGAATGTTGCACAGCATGTACACGGCGTCTTATGGAAAATACATGCCCCTGGGTGAGCCTTTTAATAGCGCCGGCTCCTGCCCGGGGGGCGGGGGGGGGCCGAGCTCTGCCACGGCGCTGCCAAGGAATGATTGAAAAGTTGGGGCTCGCCGTAGGAAACCCCCCGCTGCGGGGAACAACGTGTTTTCATTCCCCTACCAGGTAACAAATGAAAAGAATTGCCATGAATGCTAATGGAGAGGGGAGCAGGACGCTGCGGAGGCTGCCGGGGCTGGAGGTGGGGGTGAGGTGGGAAGGGATGGGATGGGGAGGGTCTCCCACCTCCCCGAGAATGTGGGAGATGCTGGAGAACCCCGAGTTTGTGGGTTGGAGCTGATGGAAAACGTTCCCTGGCAGGGGGGCTGGTGGGTGCTGCAGGGAGGATGCTCTGGGGTGCTGGACCAAAATCACTTCTTCTTGCAACAAAATGCAGCTGAGGGAATGTGTTGGCTGCAGAAATTCCCCCTGGTGAGCTACTGTCCTTGTGGCCATCCCAGTTTTGCCGGCTGGAGCTGATCCTGCCATGGATCAGCACGGGGCTGGTGGGTGCTACAGGGGGGATGCTCTGAAGCTGCACCAAAATCACTTCTTTTTGCAACAAAACACAGCTGAGGGAACACATAAATCCCTGAAATTCCCCTTGAGGGATCTCGCATCCCAGTGAGGACCCCAGTTTTCCAGGCTGGAGCTGGTCACACTGTGGCAAATGCCCTGGCACGGGGCTGGTGGGTGCTACAGGGGGGATGCTCTGACTCTGCACCAAAATCACTTATTTTTGCCGTAAAACGCAGCTGAGGGAACACATAAATCCCTGAAATTCGCCTTGAGGGATCTCCCATCCCAGTGAGGACCCCGTTTCTGCAGGTTGGAGCTGGTCACACTGTGGCAAATGCCCTGGCACGGGGCTGGTGGGTGCTATGGGGAGGATGCTCTGACGCTGCATTAAAATCTTATTTTTGCAACAAAACATAGCTGTGGGAACACATAAATCCCTGAAATTCGCCTTGAGGGATCTCCCATCCCAGTGAGGACCCCGTTTCTGCAGGTTGGAGCTGGTCACACCGTGGCAAATGCCCTGGCACGGGGCTGGTGGGCACTACAAGGAGGATGCTCTGATGCTGCATCAAAATCACTTCTTTTTGCAACAAAACACAACTGTGGGAGCACATAAATCCCTGAAATTCCCAGCTTTCAACCCCAAGGAGCCTGTCCCCGTGTCACAGCCGAGGTGCCATTGAGCCAGTGAAGGGCTGAGCTGTTTGTCACCAGAGCCGGGCTGGGAAGCGGGAGGGTAAACACGGATGAACAGCCTTCACCCGCTCCAGTAAATATTTTATATCCCACACCAAGAAAAGACACTCCTATTTAAATGATTTATCAAGGAAGATCATGTAGAGGTTTCCATAAAATATGTAGGGCTCCTAATCCCGACATCATCAAGCCAAGAGGACCGGAATCATTTATTACCTTCCCAACAGCCGCGCGGCTGCGGGGACACGACTGACAAATAAAAGTGTGTTTACAGCTTTTGGGCTCCTCTGGGGAAAGGTAAATCACGGCGGGGCTGGGAAGGGGAAAGGGAGACGGAAATGAAGCAGCAATCCTTGCCCGTGAGGGCAGTGTGGGGTTGGGGATGCCGGACACGGGGGTGTCCCGGTGTCACTCGGTGTCCCCAGTGTGGCTGCCACGTGCTGGGCACAGCAATGCTCATTCTATGGTGGGATTTCTGGGGTGGGCACTGCTTGTAAACCCTTCTGAGATGCCCAGATGTGCCCAGATGTTGGTGCACATTGAGTCTGTGCCGTGCTTTGTTCTGGGATCAGCCATCCGGGGTGGGACACTAGCAGATTCGGGATGGGACCTGCAGGGATGTCACACCCCTGTGTGTTCCCCTGCAGGGATGTTCCCCTGTGGGGCTTTCATTGGGCCCACATTTCTGCTCAACAGTTAGGATCCTGGGGGCTGGACACCAGGCACAAATCCCTCTGGGATGCCCAGATGTGCCCAGATGTTGGTGCACATCGAGTCAGTGCCGTGCTCTGTTCTGGGATCAGCCATCTGGGGTGGGACACCAGTAGATTTGGGATGGGACCTGCAGGGTTGTCACACCTTTCTCCGTGGGGCTGTCATTGGGGCCACATTTCCACTCAACAGTTGGGATCCTGGGGGTTGGAAAGCAGGCACAAATCCCTCTGGGATGCCCAGATGTGCCCAGATGTTGGTGCATGTTGAGTCTGTGCCGTGCTCTGTGCTGGATCGGCCATCTGGGGTGGGACACCAGCAGATTCAGGGACCTGCAGGGATGTCACACTTGTCCCCGTGGGGCTGTCACTGGGCCCACATTTCCACTCAACTGTTGGGATCCTGGGGGTTGGACAGCAGGGACAAATCCCTCTGGGATGCCCAGATGTGCCCAGATGTCCTGCAGGTTGCAGCTGGACAGGGATCAGCCATCTGGGATGGGTTTTCCATGGGCACCAGCATGGATGGGGTCCTCAGGGATGTGGCCTATCCCCCCTCGGAGCTGGTACTCACCTCATGCTCCCACTCCCAGCACTGCATCCTCTGCATCCAGTTATTGAGAATTTTCCCCCCATCCTCTGCCGAATCCTGGTCCCATCAGTGCATCCTTTTGAGTCCATTTATTGAGAATTTTTCCCCATCGCCCCAACATTTTAGGTCTTTATGGGGGATTTACCCCCACCCTCTGCTCTCAATGATCCCATCACTGCATCCCATGGATCCTTTTATTGAGGATTTTTCCCCTCATCCTCTGCCACTCCATGATCCCATCTCCCCATCCTTTTGGGTCGATTTATTGAGGATTTCCCCAACATTTTGCACCCATTTGTTACGGGATTTCCTCCCCATTTTCCACCACTCCATCATGCCATCACCGTATCCTTTGTCACCCATTCATCGAAGATCTTCCCCCATCTCCTCAATCTTTTGCACCCATTTGCGGAGGATTTTCCCCCCATTTTCAACCACTCCACCATGCCATCACTGTATCCTTTTGGGTCCATTTATTGAGGATTTCCCCAACATTTTGCACCTATTTATCTATTATTATCCCCCCCATCCTCTGCTACTCGATCCCATCTCCCCATTCTTTTGGGTCAATTCATTGAGGATTTCCCCAACATTTTCCACCCATTTGATTTCCCCCCCTCATCCTCTGCCACTCAGTCATCCCATCTCCCCATCTTTTTTTACCTATTCATCGAAGATCTTCCCCCATCTCCTCAATACTTTGCACCCATTTGTTGGGGATCTCCCCCCCATCCTCTGCCACTCAATGATCCCATCTCCCCATCCTTTTGGGTCCATTTATTGAGGAACTCCCCAACCTTTTCCACCCATTTATTGATGATTATCCCCCCATCCTCTGCCACTCAATCATCCCATCTCCCCATCTTTTTTACCCATCTATCGAGGCTTTCCCCCCATCTCCCCATTTCCCCCCATCAACCTTTTTGCACCCACCCATCCCCTATTTACCCCCATCCTCTCCCACCACCCACGGCCGCTGTCTCCCCGCACCTTTAGGCTCCAGCACAGAGTTTTCCCCCCCGTTGGGTGGCACCACCGGGCTCCAGGGCACCCCGAGCCGGGCCGTGGGCTCTGGCAGCGGCGGCGATTTGGCCGATTTGGCATTCAGCGGCTGGAGCGCAGCCGTGGGGCCGGCGCCGCGTTATTAAGGGATTAGCAGGTTGTCTTGGCGCTCAATTGTAGATAAGTGCCGCGGTTTGTATTATCTTTTCACGCTGCACCGCGAAGGATGACAAAGAGACAACATGGGTGTCATGGCCTTCAGCATATCATTAAGGGTAATTTGTCTTGCGGGGAGGGGGAGGCGAGGGGAGAGGGAAAGGAGAGGAGGCGAGGGAGGACAGGGAAAGGCAGCCTGGGAGGAGAGAGGGGATTAAAAACTAAGAGGGGAGATTAGGAGTGAAATGGGAACTGTATGGAGAGTCAGCCAGGCGGGGAGAGGCCGTGGCCGGGGAGGGGCGGGGGGGTCACCCTGGGACCGGCTCCAGTGCTGGGGGGGCTCAGGAAAAAGCGGGGCTGGGATAGAGGAGGCAGGATGGGGTGGGGGCTGCACCCCACCTTTCCCCTCCCTTTTCTCCTGCACGGAAGAGCCTCAATCCCTGCCCAGCCTCTCTCACGTACATTAATTCACAGTAAAGCGACAGCTCCAGCTGGGTGCCCCGGGAGGTGGGACACACCCCAGGGAATCCAGGGAATCCAGGGAATCCAGGGAATCCACCTCCTCCCCATCACTGATTGACCAGCGCCAGCAGCCCTGGGGCTTCGGGGCCACGGCACAGGAGGGTCAGGGCACGGTGGCGGCTCCTCGGTGCCACCTGCTCCTTGTGCCACCCCACTCCTCGGTGTAACTCTGTTGTAATCCCACTCCTCGGTGTAACTCTGGTGTAATCCCACTCCTCGGTGTAACTCTGTTGTAATCCCACTCCTCGGTGTAACTCTGGTGTAATCCCACTCCTCGGTGTAACTCTGTTGTAACCCCACTCCTCGGTGTAACTCTGGTGTAACCCCACTCCTCGGTGTAACTCTGTTGTAATCCCACTCCTCGGTGTAACTCTGGTGTATCCCCACTCCTTGGTGTAACTCTGTTGTAATCCCACTCCTCGGTGTAACTCTGTTGTAACCTCACTCCCCGGTGTAACTCTGGTGTAACCCACTCCTCGGTGTAACTCTGGTGTAACCCCACTCCTCGGTGTAACCCTGGTGTAACCCACTCCTCGGTGTAACTCTGGTGTAACCCCACTCCTCGGTGTAACTCTGGTGTAACCCCACTTTGGCAGCCTCCCCTCCCCTCTGTGCCCCGCGGCAGCAGCTGCTCCATCCTCGCTGAGCTCCAGAAGGTAAAGAAGTAAAAGGAGGAGCAGCAAGGGGAATTCTCAAAGCCTTGGGCCAGGGTCGCTCCATTGATCAATCAATCAATCAATCAATCCATAAGGAGCACGGGCATGGGGATTGATCACTCGGGGAGATGGTTTTTCATGGGAATGGGAATGTGCACCTGGGGACGGTCAGATGGAACCACCACTGTCACGGTCACTGCCGGGAGGAGAAACCCCACAGGGGCAGCTCCGGCTCACCCTCTGCCCCTTCCCAAAGAACTCGGGGTGGGCAAATCCCTGCGGGGATCCGGAGGGACACGGACATTCCTGGATCCCGCTGTGATGGCCCAGGTGCCACCGCGGTGTCCCCACCTCTCCCTCCACCGCAGGGACCGGCTCTCCGGGGAATGGGGACCGGGATCCTCCTGCACCCCCTCCCTCCCCTCCCCTTCTGATAATCCTATTTTTGAACCAGGGGATTAGGATCAATACTTCACTCCTAATGCTGTGGTAATACAGTGTTACACCGCCAGCGCCAGTTCCCTGCTGAAACACTTAAGGTAGTTTAAACCCATTTGTGCCGGGGAGTGCCGTGAATCCACAACGAGCTCCTCGCCCGGCCCAGCTGAGGCGGGTGCCAGCCTGGGGCTCTTGGTGGCCCAGGGAGCCCAGGGGGCTTCTAGACCCCCAAAAAGGCCACTCAGGGCAGGGGTTGTGGGCACCGGGGTAGTGGCTGTGCCCCTCACACCCTGTTGGGGATGCTCATCCTGGGGATGCTGCTGATCCCAACGTGCCTCATGCAGGGATCCCTCGTGGAAGGGAGTGGTGCCCTGGTGGCTCCCCAAATTCTGAATCCCCCCGGCTCTGCCCTGGGTGCCCCCAGCTCCGTGTTCTCCCAGCTCTGTCCCCAGCAGCCCCTGGCTGGCCCTGAGGCCGAGGGATGCTGTCCATCCTTCGCTCCAAATTGGCCGAGGGGTTTGAGCGGCTCCCGGGGAACGGAAACCAAAACATTTCCATCCCGCGCTAATTCATAATTAGCTGCGTTTTTATAAGGTGCTAATGGAGAGCGGGGATTTGGGATGCCTGGCACAGCTCGGAAATGCTGATTCACCCAGAGACCTCCCTTTTCTCAGGCCAGAGCCTGCTCGAGGCAGCTCCTGGTCAGAAAATCCCAGCCCAGCAAAGGCCAGGAATATCTCAGGAGCTGAGCAGGGACTTCAGCAAACACCATCCCTGGGATCCAGGGGCCCACGGCAGGAGCAGGCTGACCCTGCACACAACTCTGGGGACCCCCTGTCCCCTCCTGGGGGCTCCCTGATCCCTCACAGGGTCCTTCCCTCCTCTGTTTCCTGGGAATGGGATGCTCATGATATTTGGGATGAATTGATCCCATCCCTCGCCCTGAGGAGGATCCGGATCCGGCCACTCAATTAAAAACCAAAATATCCCCTAATAACCCACAGAGGGGTCTTTATTTCCTTCCCTTCTTTAATTTTTTTCTTTTTTTTAATAAATCTATTATGAGGAGCTTAGAGATGGATGTAAAACCGACGAGGGACGATTTGAGGATTAGGGATCGGCGTGTCCTGAGGCCACGAGCAAAGGAAGGACAATCCAGGCTGGGAAAGGGACACCAAGCCCAGCCAGGCCAGAAAGGGGGAAAAAAGGGATCCAGGGCTGGGAAAGGACTCTGGAGCTGGGAAGGGCTTGCTGCATCCAGCGGAGCAGGAGGGGTCCCGGCCCACAGCTCCGGAAGCAGCAGCCAGATCCCAAAGCGGGACCCCCTCCCAGCATCTCCCGCCTCCCACATCCCGTTTAGCATAAAAGTCATTTTGGTCGGGGACCGCCGGCTGCTGCTCCCTCATTCCCAGGCACCGGCCCCCCCTCGGGATCGCTGCGCGGGGCGAGCAGCGTTTAACCCCCCCGCCAAGGGGAATTGGCTGCTTCGCCGTTTCCCTGACCCCAAAAAGACAATGAAATCGTGCACGAAACCAATAGATTTTAGCCACAGGCCTGCGGAGAGGCGAGAGGAATAAAATACAGATGGAGCCTCGTGCGGCGGGGATGGGAATGGATTCCGAGCGGGGGCCGGGACGTGCCGGGGCTGCCCAGGGTCGGGATGAGGTGACCCCCACCAAGGCCTTGTGCACCTCCCAGCCACACTCTGGGTGGTTTTTGGGGCCTAGTTATGCATTTCCTGTAAAAAACTCCCTAATTTGTACCCCAGCCTGAATTTAGGAGCTCTTTTGGGTGATTTTTCACCGAGTTCTGAGCAAAACCTTCTGCCGGGCGCTGGAGCTGGGATGTGGCAGGATGGGGTGGGGACACCCCGAGCATCCCGGGATGGCTCATCCCACATCCCTGCGGAGCTGGAGCCCTCAGAGGCTGCTCATCCTCCTGCCTTAACGCACCACCTCTATTTATTCTGCTCCTGTAACTGTAAAATTGATTTTCTTGCAACAAGCCGCTCGTCTTTCACCACCCAACGCACCCAAACGCTCCGACATAAGACACTGGCAATTTTTAATTAGTTTCCTTTCTCCCTCTTTCCTCCCTGAGCAGGCATGTGGAACCGGAACAGGGCAGCCTGGAAAGGAGCAGGATCCAGAGGTGACAAAAGCACTTTTTATCCTTGATATGATTATTAATAATACACTCGTTTACCTAACGAGGCGGGAGCGCGGGGTGGGGGGTGGCGCAGGGAGGTGATTAGTGCTTCCTTCAGCTGCGGGGATGGAGGAGCAGCTTTGAGCACTGCAATCTTTAAATATTGGCTTGGAGCAGCTCAGGGGTGCTGGTTCCCTCCCCAAAAACTCCTCCAGGCCCCCAGCCCAGCCCTGGCTCCACTGGTGGCTTTGGTGGCACAATGTGGTGGGTGCTGCTGATGTCCCCCGGGTCAGGGGTGGAATTTGAAGGTGACCCCCAACACTCCCACCTGGGTGACCCCAGCCCAGGCAGGATTAACAGGAAAACCCACAGAGCTCATTACACCCCTCTGATAATGAGCCTGGAGTAATTAAAGCCTCACTGGCTGGGCCGGGAGAACCCCTCTGCTCTGCCAGGCTCCCCCATCCCACTCCAGCCCCACAACAGGGGAGATGATGCTGTGACCCCCCAGTTTTGGGGTCCCACCGCAGCCTCTGTGCTGGAGCTGCTGCCGGGTGCCAGTGCCACGTGTCCTCTGTCACCAACACCCTGGCTGGAGGTCACAGCCCCGTGTCCCTCCTGTGGCTGTCTGGGTGGCAGAGGTGACCTGAGCTGTGGGACGGGTCCTCAGGAGCAGGGAAAGGGCAAAGGGGCTGCACAGAGGGAGAAAAGCCCCTCTGCCCCCAACAGCAGCACAGGGACACGTGAAGCCACCCGGGAAAAGTTACTGAGATGGGGAGAGAAGGGGGAAAGGGGAGAATGAAAGGGAAAAAAAGAAAAAAAAAAAAAAAAAAAAGAAAAAAAAAGGGAAAAAAGGGCAGGAAAGTCCTGCGGCCTTTTGCCTTGTCAGTTCTCCGTCTGCTGTCACTCAGCCGCCGAATTCTCCTTCAAGTTGTCATAGCGAGGCTGGCGGGGATTATGCCGCGGCTCTGTCCAGAATTGATTCATGTGGAACGCGTGCTTGACGGGCGGAACCGCTGGTGTGAGCGGGAGCCGCTGAGACCCCCGATTTTCCCACCTTCCTCACACAATCTGGTATTGTTTGGCCGCAGCCTTAGTGATCCCTGCGCCGGGGCTGTGACTGACACAGCTTTGAGGCTCTAAGGCGTATTTTGAATTTCTAAAACCTCTCAGGAAGTCCCCGGGGTGCCTTCTGCCATTGTCTTGTTTCTCCTTTCGCCTTTTTCCCTTTCCACCCCGAACCCCTCCTGCATCCCCCCACCGCCTCCTCCCCTTTTTTTTTTTGGCCCTTTCCTCCCCCTAATTCCAGCCCCTCAATCCCTGACACAACCCAAGTTTTTTTTCCCTTTTCCCCCATGTTTACGCTCCCACTCTCTCCGGAGCCGCTCAGCCACTTCGCAAACACGATTTAAAAAAAAAAAAAAATTAAATAAAACAGAGAAAAACTAAATAAAGCTCTAAAAGTTCCCAAATCCTTGATCCGCCGAGGAGAAGAGGAGCTTTACTTGTTTGCTTTTAATCAGCTGACACCAACCCCGGGATGTGTTGAAAAATAATAATAGTAGAAATAAATCTTCCGCTGAGTCATAATAGAAATAAATCTTTCACCTAATCTTAATAGAAATAAATCTTTTGCCTAATCTTAATAGAAGTAAAGCTCTCAGCTAATCTGTGGCGAGCTCGTGTCCATCCTGCTGCTGTCCGTGCTGCTCTGGCCATCCAGCCCTGTCCAGCCCTGTCCAGCCCCATCCAGCCCTGCTGGGGTCACTCAGAGTGACCATCCCATAGGATCTGGATGAGGAATTTCCCTCTGGATGGACTTTTCCCACCCAAGCAGAGCAGAGCCCTCGTGCCCCTCCTCAGCCCGGGCTGTTCCCGGTGCAGGGTCCGAGCTCTGCCCCGTCCCCGCCACGTCCCCCGACCCCTCCGGGCTCGGTACTTTATAACAATTTCCCATTTCCAGTCTTAATCTTATAAGAATGAATTGAGAATGACCAGTGTAAATACACAGGTGCCACTGGGAGCAGAAAGCACTCTTTAATCTCGGATATGAAAACAATTCCCTGCTCCGCGCGCTGGCAATCAGCGAGTGCCATCAGCGCCGCGCTCTCCCCGGGAACACGAGAGCTTATAAATATGAATTAGTGCAGAGAAAATCTACTCTCTTACCTAAAGCTAAATGTTATCTGGGTCCCTTTCCAGCAGTGGCTGACATTTCCAGAGTGCTTTTAGTCACATCTGCGGGAAGACAACTCATTTCTTGTCTTAAAAAAAAAAAAAAAAATAAGGAGAAGGAAGAGAGGGAGAAAGGGAAGAGGGAGGAAGTGGAGGAGGATGCAGGGAGATGCTGGGAAAGAGGGAGTGCTGGATGCCTGAGCCTCCTCTGGAGAGGGGAGATGCTGGGTGGGCTCTGGATTGGCTCCTGGAGGTCACTGGGATGAGGATGGAGCGGCTGGGGAAGCCAAAGCCCCGAGGAGGTGGCACAAGGTGGTTCTCAGCTGCCTCCTGAGAGAGGCCTCGAAGTGTAGGGGCTCCGGGCAGGGGCACTGAGCAGCCCTGGGGTGGCTCAGAGTGTTCCCCACTTGCTGGGGGCCAGTTTGGGATGGGACAGGAGGAGTGGGGTCCCCAGGCAGCCCCTGGAGCAGGGACAGCATCCAGTGCCACAGGAACGGGGCATCCCATGGGATCAGTGCCCTCAGCCCTGGCACGGAGCCCCTTGGGCCGTCCTGGCTGGGGGGAGACTGGGAGGGTCCCACAGGGATCCTCTTCCCAAAATCCTGGTGATCCACGGCCAGGCAGGGCTGGGCAGCACCTGTGGAGCTCCCGGAGCAGCAGAGGCTGAGCCCAGGGGGGGAATCAGGGCTGGGGATGGAGCCGGGAACATCCCTGGGGACACCTGGACAATGGGAAAGGTCAGCACCCACAGCCAGAGCTGGGGAAACTGAGGCACGGTGTGGAGACTGCTCCCAAAGCCCGGCTCAGGGGAGCTCCTTGGAAAGAGAGGAGATGATGGGGCCTGGCCCAGGGATGGGTTTGGGATGCTCCAGCAGCATCCCGGCCTCCAGCACCGCTCCTGCCTCTCCCTCCCCTCTCACCCTCTGCCTTTGGGATCTCAGGGACCCCCAGAACTGCCCCAACCCCCCCCAAAGAAGCCGCGATGGGGCAGGAACCGCAAATCCCCTCCCCACGCCCGGCTGCCGTGCCTCTGTCCCCGCAAACGCCACTGCCAGGGAAGGGCTCCCGAGCCCGGCGAGGCTCTAATGGGATGCTTAAACCGCCTTTTAGGTTTTTAATGAGCGGATCCCGGCAGGAATGCTAAACACGGGCAGGTACAGCCCTGCCTCGCCGTGTTCCCGTGTCCTTGTCTGGCTCAAGTGAGCTCTGACCTCATTTGCTTCGCGCCGTTCAATTAACGAGGCGAGCGGCGCTGGGGGGAAGGGGGGGATGCCGGGGGGGGCTCACCCCATGTATTAATTTCCATTTTATGTTCCAAACAATTGAGCAGCACACGGCGGCAGCCGGTCCCTGGCGGGGCTGTTCTCACACTCTGCTCTGCCCGCGCTGGGATTTGTCCCAGACCTGCAGCCCGGGGGGATTTGGGGGTTTGGGGGGACTGTAAGGACTCTTCTTCAGCCTCTCCATCCCTTTTTCCAGCCAGGAAAGGCCTTTTTGCCGTGTTTGGATAATGTCCCTCCATCTTGTGCTTCATCCGGAACGTCGATGGCTGCCAATGAGACAGAAATGATTGGGGAAAGGGCGAGAGAGAGGGAGAGAAATGTTTCCCGGGATGTTAAAATAGCCACTTCAGGCACCTAAATTTATGCTGCTCAGAAATGGATTTTTAGTCCAGTGTAATGAGGGAAGCGAGTCATTAATTCCTCTCCCTCAGACAAAAGGCTGGAGGGGCCGATCCAGCCCCACCGTCCCACCAAACTGGCAGAGAGTGGGACAATTCCCAGGAATCCCAAAGATCTGGACCTTGGGGATGTGTCCCAGCTGCAAAGGGCACCCCCCAACCTCAGGGGGATTTTGGGGTGTGCAGGGGACAGGGCCTGCCCCATCCCCATCTCCCACTGCCCAGCTGGATCCAGCCCCATCCCGTGCCCACCCACGGGGGTCTCTGGGTGCCATGGGGGGGCTGGACCCCTCTCTAGGAGCCAAATCGTGAGATTTCCAAAGGGAAGGAGCTGCCTCCCCTCTGCCAACACAGCCCCCCACTCTTTGGGGATGAACGGGGGGATTGTGCTTGTTGGGGACCGAGTGATAAATATTAATTATGCAAAGCAGCCTCTCCAGCCCACCCTCATCTCCACAACATTCCAGGACTGGGAGAGACGGAAGCAGAGTCAATTTATTCACAGAGCAGGTCACTCCCTGCACGAACATCCCTTTCAAAAGGGAGTTGCAACTGGAGGAGATCAAGCAGGGCTGAGTTTGCCTCCCTCAGATATGATAAAATATTCTAATAAATACTCGGGGAGCCCATGACAAGGAGAATGTTTCATGCTGGTGAGACCTTCATGGCAGGGCCTTTTGGGGGGAGGGTCTCCTGTTTGTGCTGAGGGATTTGGGGGGTCCTGAAGCATCCTCAAGGCCTGTCTGCCCCTCAGTGCCCCTGGAGGGTCACTGTCCTATGGGATGCTCTCTCTGTTTCCAATTCTTAATAGAAAAACATGAAAATGTGCTGTTTGCTCGCCTTGGATGTTCAGGAGGGATTTCCTGCTCCCTTTGCTGTGGGGAACACAACACCCCACGGGCTCCCCGACAGCCTGGGTGGCCCCAGACACGGGAACAACGGCATCCCAACCCTATCCCCATCCCACCCTGCTCCTGGCCCCATTCCAGCCTCATCCCCATCCTTGTCCCAGACAAACCCAGCCCTATCTTCACTCCCACCCCACTCCTGGATTTATTCCATCCCCACTCCCATCCCATCCCTGGCCCCATCCAAACGCCATCCACTGTCCCAGCCCAGTCCCGTCCCATCTCCCTCTCTCATCCCATGTCCATTCTGATTCTGTTCCTGGTCTAAGTCCAAACCCAAGTCTCACCTCGGCCCTATCCCCACTCCCATCCCATTCCCATCTCATCCCTGACCCCATCCCCACTCCCACCCCATTCTCAGTCCCAGCCCTGCCCCATCTCATCCCATCTCCAATCCCATCTCCATTCCTGTCCTGTTCTGGGCCCTGCCCCATCCCCAATCCCAATCCCACCCTAAACCCACCCATTCCTGCTCCCCAGGTCCCATCCCACCCCCCCACCTCCACTGCTCACCCCCCTCCTCCAGCCGGGCCCCACCTCTCCCAGTCTCATTCCCACCACCCCCAGCCCCATTCCCACCTCTCCCATTCCCATCATTCCCATTCCCACCTCTCCCAGTCCCATTCCCACCTCTCCCAGTCCCATTCCCACCATTCCCAATCCCATTCCCACCATTCCCACCAGCCCCATTCCCACCTCTCCCAGTCCCATTCCCACCACCCCTAGCCCCATTCCCACCACCCCTAGCCCCATTCCCACCATTCCCAGTCCCACTCCCACCATTCCCAGTCCCATTCCCACCACCCCCAGTCCCATTCCCCACTCCACCCCGTAACACAATCCCTTTCCAATCCCAATCCCAATCCCAGCCCCTCCCCGTCCCCTCCCACGGCCCCATTTCCCGTCCGCCCCCCCATCCCCATCCGGTGGGCGACGGCGTCACCGTGCGGCGGCTCCGGGCAGCGCCCGCGCCCCCCACCCCGGCCCCCGGTACCGGGGGGTCCCGGTTCTGGCTGCTCGGTGGGGCCCGGCCCGGCCCCGGTGGGTGGGGGGCGGCGGGGCGGGATGGGGGGCGCGGCACCGGCCCCGGGGGCGGTTCCCGGTGCTCCCGGGGAGCGGCCGCGCTGCCCCCGCCCGGGTCCTGCCGCTGCGGGGGGCGGGATGGGGCCGCCCGGATCCCCCCAGCACCGGGGGGGTCCCGCAGCCCCGGAGGGGGCGGGGGGCGGCCCGGGG
Organism: Zosterops lateralis; assembly: GCF_965231275.1. NCBI lineage: Eukaryota > Metazoa > Chordata > Aves > Passeriformes > Zosteropidae > Zosterops > Zosterops lateralis. The sequence continues at coordinate 3,483,205 of NC_139789.1, forward strand.
TGCAGTGGCGGCGCCGGGCCGGGGGGTGGCACGGCCGAGCTGCCGGGGAGGGTCCCGGGAGCCCCGGGCCCGCGTCCCCACCTTCCTCTGTCCCTGCGGCGCTGCGCTCTCGCTGCCGGGCAGGCTCTTATCGCTGCCTCCGGTGCTGCCCGATATCCCTGCATCCTCCCATCCCGGCATCCTGGCAGCTGCATCCCTGTGCCCCCGCATCCCGGCATCCTCTGTATCCCTGCATCCCTCCGCTCCCGAATCCTCCCATCCCTCCGCTCCCGAATCTTCCCATCCCTGATCCCTGCACTCCCATCCCTGCATCCCTGATCCCTCCATCTTTCCCATCCCCGCACTCTCCCAGCCCAGCTCCGCTCAGTGACGCCCCGATTTGGGGAGCAGCGAGGGGGTCGCACGGGCCCGCGGGTGGGCTCAGCACCATCCCCGGGGGCTCCGGACCCCCCGTGCCCACCCTGGGCCGGGGATGAGGCAGCGCCGGGGGGAACCCGAGCGGCGCCGCAGGTGACGGTACGTGCCGGGCCGCGACCCCACCCCAGAATTACCGGGGGCGTGCGGAGGGCCGGGGGGGTTTGAGGGAGTCGCGGTGCAAACCAGCCCGTGGGTGCCCGGCCTGCAGGGCTCTGCAGAGCCGGGGAGGATCCCCAGACAGGTGGGAATGGGGTGGGAAAAGGGGGGTTGGAAAAATCCAGGGATGGGGGGGACACATCCCACCGCGGGGGAATTATCTCGGAAACGGCACCGGGGATTTGCGGCCGTAATTCCATGGCGCTCCATAATCCCGAGCGCTGGTTTTTTCCCGAGCCATCTGGGCACTCGCGGAAGCGCCGGGGGATATTTGGGTGTGGATGAGGCGCGGGGGGAGCTGCGGGCCATCCATGCCGGGGTCTCCCTTTGCCCGCAGCCCCCAGCCCACCATGCCCTCGTCCAAGAGCGGGAGCGACTTCTGGATAGATGGATCCCACCGGGAGGCGGCACTGGAGGATTTCTACGTCGTGGGCCCCGAGTTGGGACGGTACAAGGAGGGGAGAGCGGGCAGGGAGGGGCTGGGAGGGGCAGGGACCCCCCTGGGGTGGGAGCGGGTCCTGGTTGGGGCAGGGACTGTCCTGGTGGGGAGGGGGATGGAGGGAGGCGGGGGGGGATGTGGAGGGGATGGATTGGGGGGGTTGGAGGGATTTAGGGAGGGGTGGGTGAAGGGGAATTGGGGGTGAGGGGATGCAAGGAAAGATGCAGGAAAGGATGGAGGGATGGATGGATGGATGGAGGGATGGATGGATGGATGGATGGATGGATGGATGGATGGATGGAGGGATGGATGAGGAGGGATGGGAGAATGGAGGGATGCAGGAAGGGATGGACAAGCAGAGGAGATGGATGGATGTAGAAGGGCCGTGGAAGGATGGAAGGATGGATAAGGGGAAGGGATGGCGACAGACCCTCCCCTCTGGGGTAACCTGGTGCCTGGACTGTGCTGTGACACTGCAGGAGGGTCTGGGAGCTCTCACTGAGGGTTTGCAGGTTGGGCTGGGGGTCCCTGGGCCTGTGGGGATGGATATTCCTCACTTCAGTGGGACCATGGGGAGACCCATCTCCCCTCTGTGCACCCCAAGGCTTTGGGGGTGGGCAGTCAGGGCCCTGCAGAGGCCAGGCAGTGCCAGCCCCCACAAAGAGCCTGGATCCCCAACTCTGGATTTGGCTTGGAGAGCCCATCTGGGGGCTGTGATCCGGGGTGAGGTGTCCTGGTGCCCCTCAGGCCAGGCACTGCCAGGAGCCCTCAGGTTGATGATCCCGTTTGTGGGACAAGGCAGCACTGCCCTGGAGCCCTGGCTCTGGAACAGGTGGATTTGGTGGTTCAGGCTGGGCCAGCCCCAGCTGCCTCTGTGTTTCCATCCTCAGAGAATCCTGAAAAGCAGCAGTTTTGGTGAAAGCAGGAATTTAAGGGTTTGTATTGAGGTGTGGCCGCATCAGCCCAGGGCTTGGCAGCACCCAGCACTGCACAGAGGGGTGTAGGACAGAAGGACAGTCCTGGAGGCCCTGGAATCCAACCATCCATCCCTCCATCCATCCCTCCATCCATCCATCCCTCCATCCATCCATCCCTCCATCCATCCATCCATCCATCCCTCCATCCCTCCATCCATCCATCCTTCCATCCCTCCATCCATCCATCCATCCATCCATCCATCCATCCATCCATCCCTCCCTCCATCCATCCATCCATCCATCCATCCATCCATCCATCCCTCCATCCCTCCATCCATCCATCCTTCCATCCCTCCATCCATCCATCCCTCCATCCATCCATCCATCCATCCATCCATCCATCCATCCATCCATCCCTCCATCCATCCCTCCATCCATCCCTCCATCCATCCATCCATCCCTCCATCCATCCATCCCTCCATCCATCCATCCATCCATCCATCCATCCATCCATCCATCCATCTGTCCATCCCTCCCTCCCTCCAGTTTCAGCAGCAGATTTAAATCAAACTGGTTTCAGTCCTGGAGTGTGTTGGATCTGGGTGGGATTTGGGCTGCTAGGAGCCCCTCACCCTGCACAGCTCTCCCTTAGAGCCTCTCCTGGCAGGGTTGGACCCGGCTCTGGCCAGGAAGGCCCAGGGAGCAGGAGAGGGATGGAAGGAGCCGGGTGGGGATGAGGGGACAGCGGGGAGGACCCAGCCCGGGGCTGCTCCCAGCCACACGCTCCAGGCTCTGGGCAAAACCCATCGCTCAACATTTTCCAGTTCATCTGGAAAGCAAATGCAATTATCTCCCGTGGCAGGCAGGGCTGATTGGGGATATTTATTTGAGGCCTTGAGCGGCGGCCGGCAGGGCCGGGGGGCCGAGGTGTGGCGAATTCCCGTAATTGGGGATGTGTGAGGGGCAGCGCCGCGGGCACAGCGGGCACAGGAGCCACCCCCAGCCCTCCTAAACGCCGAGCCGAGCGCTCCTAAATGATCTCGTTAGCGGTGGAATCAGGCTGGGGATTGTCCGTGCGGAAATAATGCAGAGGGGAGGGTGAGAGGGGACAGATCCTGGGGTGGAGGATCCTGCCCCGTGTCCAGCCCAGCTGGGAAATTCCAATAATAACCTCATGGCATCAGGAAGAGCGTTGTCGTGGTGCTCGCAGCATCAGCGATGCCATTTTGGGGTCAAATCGCAGCTTTTCCCCGTTTTCCCGAGCTGGAGCAGGTGGTGGCCGCCCCTCCCCTCCTCTCCCCGCTGCAACAATTGGTTTCCGAATCACTTTTTATTTGTAAACTGAAGTTTGGCGGGGAATGTCGGGCAGAAGGGAGGGGATGTTTTGGAGCTGGGCAGGGCTGGGGTTCGCCGATCCCGGGTGGATCCCGGAGGAATCCGGTACCCGGCGCTGCCGTTGCCATGGGAACGCCGTTCCCAAATTCAGCCGGATGAGCCGCAAAATCTGCTCCGGGTTTGAAGACAAATCCCTCTTTCAGGGAGCGCGGGGGCTGCAGCGGGGGCGGGGATGGTGGTGGGCTCAGGGGAGGTTTTGGTGTGAAACTCGGTGGTTTTGGAGATCTGATCTCGCCGGGCGCCTCCAGGCGCATCCTGAGCTCTGTCCAGGCAGGCGGCGGAGCCAAAGCGCTAAAACGCGGCCGGTTACCCGGGGGCAGGAATTAATCTGCTCCAGGAGTCGGGCTGGGAGATGGAATTGCAAATAAACCCCGGAATGGCCCGGAGCGCTGGGCTGATTTCACCGTCCGGCGCTCGGGGAACGCGATTAACTCGAGCTGAGATCACCCCGGGCCGGGGGAGGCGGCGGGGGCTGTGCCCGTGTCACCCGCGGCGCCTTCACCTGCAGGGACCGTCTGGGGACGGGGATGGGCCCCGGAGGTGCCGCTGCTGTCCCCGAGAGGCTCCGGGCGGGGGGACAGGGCGGCTCCGTCCTGTCCTGAAAGCCGCTTAAGGATTTAAACCCCCCGTAGAAAGTCGGGTTTAATTAAAATAGCCTGAGCCGGGAAAAGCGGGGAGGAGGCGGCAGGGGAGGCAGGAGGAGGGGGATGAGTCAGGAGGGGGTGAAGGGAGGGGATGTGGGGTGGGGATGGAGAGGAGGGGGACAGGAAGGGGATTCAGGAGTGGGGGGATGCGGGAGAAGGGGGATCTGTGAGAACTGAGATCCAAGAGGAGGGAGATGCAGGAGGGGATCCATAAAAATTGAGATCCAGGAAGAGGAGGGAGATGCAGAAGGGAGATCCATGAGAACTGAAATCCAAGAGGAGAAGGATGCAGGAGAAGGAGGATGCTGGAGAAGGGACATCCATGAAAACTGAGATCCAAGAAGAGGATTTTGCAGGAGGAGGGGGATCCATAAAAACAGAGATCCAGGAAGAGGGGTTTGCAAGAGGAGGGGGATGCTGGAGAAGGGAAATCCACAAAAACTGAGATCCAAGAAGAGGGGGATGCAGGAGTAGGGGGGTCCAGGGGAAGGGAGGTCCATGCAAAATGAGATCCAAGAAGAGGATTTTGCAGGAGGAAGGGGATCCGTAGAAATTGAGATCCAGGAAGAGGGGTTTGCAAGAGGAGGGGGATGCAGGAGAAGGGGGATCCATGAGAATTGAAATCCAAGAAGAAGGAGATGCAGGAGGGGGATCCATGAAAACTGAGATCCAAGCAGAGAGGTTTTCAGGAGGAGAGGGATCCATGAAAAGCAGGATCCATGAAGAGTTGGATCCACACTGAGCTCCCAGGGCCTGGCACTGCCAAAGGTGCTGCTGGGGGGCACAGGGGGAGCAGAGACCTCCCAGCTCTGTGCCAGCCTCACATCCCCCCTGCCCTCCCAGGGGAGCCACCTCGGTGGTGTTCAGCTGCCAGGAGAAGGGCACAGGAGCTCCCTACGCTGCCAAGATCCTGAAGAAAACAGTGAGTGAGGCAGGAGAGGGGCTGGGGAGGGAAGGGGGAGCACCAAGGAATGGGAAGGGAGAGCTGGTGGTGTCCCTCCCCCCCTGCCCCTCAGGACCAGGGTGGGTGTGGGGTTGGCAGTGGGCATCACTCCACAACCTGGGGGTCCCTCATGGATTTGGGATGGGGGTGGGCTCTGGGACAGGCATGGAAATATCCTGGGAGTTTTAGGGGGGTCTCTGCATGGTGGGGAGCACAGGTGACACAAGCTCTGCCAGGCCTGGCAGCACAAGGTGACACAAGCTCTGTGTGGGTTCTGCTCCCCAGATCGACAAAAAGATCGTGAGGACGGAGATCGGGGTCCTGCTGCGGCTCTCACACCCCAACATCGTGAGTAGGAGCCCTGAAACACAGCTACCACCTCCCCTTGGGTGGGCTCCACGCCTGCCGGGGGTGGGTTTGCCCTTAACTCAGCCTGGAGCTGAGGGAAAGGCTGGAATGTCCTTGTCCTCATCCCATCTTGGTGCAGGATGAAGACACCACCCCGTGGAAAACCTTTCTTGCCCCCTGTGTCCCCTCCCTGCCTCACTGAGCCTCCAGGTGATTCCCCACTCTCTGCCACATGAAATTCCTGGTCCTTGCAGCTCCCCTGAGCTCCCAGCTCTGATATCCAAGGCCAAGGACCCCCCTGTCCTCCCCCTCCCCACGGCCTGGCTTGAGATTTCCACCAGGCAAGCAATTTCCATCGAGGAGATCAAATGAATCCCAGGGAAAATTGCCTGTCTGTAATGAATCCTGCCAGGGGAGATAAAAGGGGAGGCCGGGGCAGTGAGGGCTGGGGCTGTTCCTTGCTCAGGGCTCTGGGGGGATAACGGGAATGGGGCTGTAGTGATTTTTCAATGCCCAGAGCAGATCTAATCCAGCCAGGGCCAGCAGAGCCCCCCTGGAATGCCGGGGGCTGGGGGACTCTGTGCCCTCCACCTCCCAAAAAAGGCTCATTCTCAGCTCTGTGGTTCCACTTGGGAACTGCAAAAGGATCTTGGAGAACACCTGTGTTAAAGAAACTACACAAAAAAGCCACCTGGGAGCTGCTGTGGGGCTGAGGGTTGGGACAGGCCCTGCTCCTGGTGGGATTGGGATTGGGACAGCACTGGGACATTGTTGGGACATCTTTGAGACATCACTGGGACATTGTCTTGCCACTGCATTGTCTTGCCCAAGCTGCAGCATCCCTCAGGCCCTGGGCACAGCTGCTCCCAGCCCATCCTCAGAGCTTTGCCCTCTGGAGAAACCCCAAAACCTTCACGCAAAGAGATGAAGCCAAGAGAAATCCCAAACACCCCAAAACCAGAGACAAAGAGGTCAAAACACTGGGGACAGGTTGTCTCTACACCTCTCAGCCAGCTTGGTGTGGGCCCATTTTGGGGTGTTCCAGCATTTTAGGGAAATTTGCTGCTTCAGCCTCTTCCACAGAGACATTTCCCCATCCCAGGACAGATTCAGGGATAACAGCCAGAATGGGAATCCCTCACTTGGAGCAGCCCAGGTGGCTGGGAAGAGGCTCCTCTCTGATGTGTTATCAGGAACAACACAGAAAATCCAATTCCCGCCCTCCCCTCTCCAGGCAGCGGCTCCTCGGAGCGGAGGAGGAGGATCCAGCCCCGTTTGAATATTTAAATCCCCGAGGTTTCCGTGGGGTTCTGCTCATCCCGAGTTCAAGTGATGTTTGAAGAGGAGCTGCTCTGCTCCGTTTATTGACGCCGGCGCCGCTATCGTGCGGCACCGACCTCGGCAGAGGCTGATAATAGGATTGTAAACTTTTGAAGTTAATAGGAAAATTATAGTGCTCCGTGTATTATTATAATGCAATAAGCTGCCACATAGTGTCTCTCACCCCGCGGGGGATCACGGCTTGTCACCCAGCCCGGCGAGGGAATGATTAAAGCCCCATGAAATTCGTGGTGTCACAAAAGTCTTAAGAAGCGTGAAATTCTTGGGTTTCCATTTTTTTTTTTTTTTTTTTTTTTAAAGTGGGGGGGAAAAAGGAAAAATTGCATTTGGACGTGGCTTTAAGAGAGAATTGTTAATTCCAGATGGGCTGTGGAGGCACAAAGGGCTCGTGTGGCAGACAAATCACAAAAAGTCAGGAGGAAAACATGGGTTTGGTGCCTCTTCTGCTGCAGGAGAGTCCAAGGGACATTGCCAGAGCCTTGATCCAGAGTGGCCGTGACCTCACAGGGTGTGTCTGGCTCTCCCTTGTCCCAGCCAGGCCAGGTGTGCAGGATCAGGGTCCATCCCGTGGGATGCAGCTGGAGTTTCTCCGACACCACGGGGCTGGATGAGGCTCCGAGGTGCCCATTGAGCCACAAAATTAAACTGCTCCAAGGAGCTCCTCTGACAAACAAGCTCAGAAATGTGAACAGGATCAAGGCTCTGAACATTCCCAGATTCGTCTTTAATCTGTGTTAAGTGAGAGGGGCTGCTGCGAACATTTGAAAAAATTCAGGCGAAAACAAACCAAGAGTGGGGAAAAACCAAGTGGAGGAGGGAAATGTTTGCCCTGAAATAACCCTTTCCCTTCTCCCTGGTGGTCACAGCCTCCTCCTGGCACGGCCAGGATGCATTCCCACATCCCTCCTCCTGCATTCTGCATCCCACATCCAGCATCCCATATTCCACATCCTGCATCCCACATCCCACATGCAGCATCCCACATCCCTCCTCCTGCATCCCATATCCCACATTCCACATTCTGCATCCCACATCCAGCATCTCGCATCTCATATTCTGCCTCTCGCATCCCGCATTCCACATTCCATATTCCACATCCATCCTCCTGCATCCCACATCCAGCATCCCACATTCCACACCCCACATCCCACATCTCACATCCCTCATCCCACATCTTACATCCCACATCCCGAAATCCCAAAATCCCACATCCCAAAATCCCTGCCATCACCTTTTCCAGATCAAGCTGAAGGAGATTTTCGAGACGCCCTCGGAGATCGCGCTGGTGCTGGAGCTGGTGACGGGGGGAGAGCTCTTCGACAGGTACGGACCCGCTCCGGGGGGATGGATCCCGGCAGGATGGGAGAGGAGGAGGATGGAGGAGGAGGAGGAGGATGGAGGGGGCTGAAGGCTCCGTGTGCCCACAGGATCGTGGAGAGGGGGTTCTACAGCGAGCGGGACGCGGCACACGTGGTCAAGCAGATCCTGGAGGCCGTTTCGGTAACGAGACTGTGGGGACAGCCCAGGGAGGGGGTCCTGGGGGCTGCACCCAAATATCCATGGGGAGAGGTGCCTGGGGCTGCACTGATCCCAAATATCCCTGGGAATAGATGCCTGGGGTTGCTCCCATCCCAAACACCTCATTTGTCCACTCGCCTTGGCCTTCCAAAGGCACTGCTGGGAGAAGATGGATCTGCTCTCAGGGGGGATGAAAGGGAGGAAGGAGGAAGGTCAGGGCTGCTCTGCATCCCAGAGTTTCCATGACAACAGGAGGGTTTAAAAAATGGGAACTCCTAACTGGAAATGGATCCACCACAGTTGTGGCTGTTCCTGAGTTGGTCCCGAGTTTGTGACAGGTCCCCAGTCACTGTTGCCACCTCCCAAATCCTGTCCAAGGCCATTCCCTTCCTTTTCCCATCCCACTTTTGCTCTTTTTGCAGTATTTGCACGAGAACGGAGTCGTGCACCGGGACCTGAAGCCGGAGAACCTGCTCTACGCTGACCTGTCCCCTGATGCCCCCCTCAAAATCGGTGGGTTGGGGACCCTGGACGGGGGGTTGTGGCACTCAAGGGGGTCCCAGTGCCCCTCCCCTGATGGCAGTGCCACTCCCTTGTGTCCCTGCAAGGTGACTTCGGGCTCTCCAAGATTGTGGATGAACAAGACACCATGAAAACCGTGTGTGGGACACCGGGGTACTGCGGTGAGCGGGGACTGGGGTGGGAGGGACAGTCTGGGGAGAGGAAAATTGGGGATGGGGAGGAGGGACATTGCAGGGGAGAGAACTGGGCACAGGAGGGAGATTCTGGGGAGAGGAAAACCGGGGAGAGGGAGGGAGGGAGGGACATTCCAGAGAAGAGAACTGGGCACAGGAGGGAGATTCTGAGGAAGAGGAAAATTTGGGATGGGAGGGAGGGGACATTCTGGGGAGAGGAAAGTTGAGGGCAGGAGGGACATTCTGGGGAGAGGAAAACTGGGGACAGGAGGGACACCCCAGGGGACAGCAGAACTGGGGACATGAGGGAGATTCTAGGGGAGAGAAAAATTTGGGATGGGAGGAAGGGACATTCTGGAGAGAGAAAAACTGGAGAAGATGAAAACTGGGGACAAGAGAGACATTCTGGGGGAGAGGAAAACTAGGGACAGGAGGAACACTCCAGGAGAGAGCAGAACTGGGGACAGGAGGGAGATTCTAGGGGAGAGAAAAATTTGGGATGGGAGGAAGGGACATTCTGGAGAGAGAAAAACTGGAGAAGATGAAAACTGGGGACAAGAGAGACATTCTGGGGGAGAGGAAAACTAGGGACAGGAGGAACACTCCAGGAGAGAGCAGAACTGGGGACAGGAGGGAGATTCTGGAGGAGAGGAAAACCTGGGACAAGAAGGACACATTCTAGGGGAGAGGAGAATTTGGGGTGGGAGGGAGGGGTGTTCTGGGGAGAGGAAAGTTGAGGACAGGAGGGACATTCTGGGGAGAGGAAAACTGAGGACAGGAAGGAGGGAGGGACATTCTGAGGGCAGGAAAAATGGGGATGGGAGGGACATGCCAGGGGAGAGGAAAATTTGGGAGGGAGGGACATTCTGGGGAGAGGAAAACTGGGGACAGGAAGGAGGGAGAAACATTCTGAGGACAGGAAAATTGAGGATGGGAGGGACATTGCAGGGGAGAGGAAAACTGGGAGTGGGATGGACGTTTTGGGGGAGAGGAAAACTAGAGGAGAGGAAAACTGGGGACAGGAGGGACACTCCAGGGGGTTTTCCCTGCCTGAGGCCAGGCACAGCTCTATGCAAGGACGGCCAGGGCCGTGCCACATTTGGCTGGCACACAGCCACATTTACCCCTTTTTCTCCACATTTATCCTTTTTCCTCCACATTTATCCTTTTTTCTCCTCATGTATCCCTTTTCCTCTACATTTATCCCCCTTTTCTCCACATTTACCCCCCTTTCCCAACATTTACCCCTTTTCCCCCACATGCATCCCGTTTTCTCCACATTTACCTTTTTTTCTCCATATTTATCCCTTTCCCCCCACATATATCCCTTTTTTCCCCATTTACCCCCTTTTCTCCACATTTACCTGTTTTTCTCCACATGTCCCTTTTCCCCCACATGTATCCCCTTTTCTCTAATTTATCCCTTTTTCTCCACATTTACCCTTTTCCCCCCACATTTACCCCTTTTCCTCCCCACATATCCCTTTTTCTCTACATTTGCCCACTTTTCTCCATATTTATCCCTTTTCTCCACATGTATCCCTTTCTTCTCCACATTCACCCCTTTCTTCTCCACATTCACCCCTTTCTTCTCCACATTCACCTGTTTTTCTCCACATTAATCCTTTTTTTTCCTCCACATGTATCCTTTTTTCTCCACATTTACCCCCTTTTCCCCCACACTTATCCCTTTCCCCCCACATTTATCCCATTTTTCTCCACATTTACCCCTTTTTCTCCACATGTATCCCTTTTCCCCCACATTTATCCCTTTTTTCTCCACATTTACCCCATTTTCCTCCACATTTTTCCCTTTCCCCCCACACTTATTCATTCCCCCCACATTTCCCCCTTTTTCTCCATATTTTCCCCCTTTTCTTCACATTTACCCCCTTTTCTCCACATTTTTCCCTTTCCCCCTACATTTATCCATTTCCCCCCATATTTATCCCCTTTTTCTCCACATTTTCCCCCTTTTCTCCACATTTACCCCCTTTTCTCCACATTTTTCCCTTTCCCCCCCCATTTCTCCCTTTCCTCCCCACCTACCACTGCCCAGCCAGATTTCCTCTGCCATGACCCCCCAGTGGGTACATTTGACCCCCCAAATTTTCCTTCCAGCCCCCGAAATCCTGCAGGGGTGTCCCTACGGGCCGGAGGTGGACATGTGGAGCGTGGGGGTCATCACCTACATCCTGTGAGTGTCACAGCCCTGGGGCTGTCCCCGTGCCCTGGGGGTGGCAGGGTTTGTCCCCCGTGTCCCACAGCTCTGTCCCTCCCCAGGCTCTGTGGGTTTGAACCTTTCTTTGACCCCCGGGGGGATCAGTACATGTACGGCCGCATCCTCACCTGCGACTACGAGTTCGTGTCCCCCTGGTGGGACGAGGTGTCCCCAAACGCCAAGGATTTGGTGAGTGAGGCGGAGATGGGGCTTGGGAAACTGGGAGGTTTATTTGGTGTTTTATTTTGTTTTATTTTTATTTTATTTTATTTTATTTTGTTTTGTTTTGTTTTATTTTGTTTTGTTTTCTTTTATTTTATTTTATTTTATTTCAATTTATTTTATTTAATTTTGTTTCATTTTCTTTCATTTTATTTTCTTTCATTTTCTTTCATTTAATTTAATTTGTTTGGTTTTGGTTTTGGTTTATTTTTATTGTATTTTTATGGTGTTTTTTACTTTCTTTTTTACTTTAATTTATTTTTCTTTTATTTTTTACTCTTTTTTATTTTTTACTTTATTTCCCCTTTCCTTTCCTTTCCTTTCCTTTCCTTTCCTTTCCTTTCCTTTCCTTTCCTTTCCTTTCCTTTCCTTTCCTTTCCTTTCCTTTCCTTTCCTTTCCTTTCCTTTTCCCTTTCCCTTTCCCTTTCCCTTTCCCTTTATTTCTTTTTATTATTTCATTCGGTTTTATTTATTTCCTGCACATGATTATTATTTCTTTCATTATTTCATTTTTAGCCCTTCATTTATTAATTAATTTGTTTATTTCTAGCATTTTGTTTGCTTATTTTATGATTTCATTTTTCATCCATTTATTTATTAATTTCTTTAATTCCATTTTAACAAATTTCTATAATTTATTTATGAATTTATGAATTTATGTTAATCTCTTTATTACAAATTTTCATTTATTTATTACAATTTTTTACTTATTTATCACTATTTTCATTATTGATTTTGCTTATTTTATGGTTTTATTTTTCTTCCCTTATTGCATTTGTTTATTTATTTTTATTCATTAACAACATTTTTTTTTATTTCATGCATTTCACGGGTTTTTTTTCCCATGTATTTGCAACATATATTAATTTAATTAAATTTATTTATTTATTTCTCACACGTTTCCATTAATTATTTAATTTTTTCCATGGGAATTTATTACTTATTTATTTAATATTATGTACTCCTGTTTTTCTTTAATTTCCTTTATTTATTCCTTATTTTTATGATTAATTTAGTGATTAATTTTACTTTTCTTTAATTATTTCTTATTTTAATGATTGATTTAGTGATTAATTTTACTTCTTTCTTTATTTATTCCTTATTTTTATTATTAATTTTGTGATAATTTTACTTCTTTATTTGTTTCTTATTTTTACAATTGATTTTGTGATTAATTTTACTTATTTATTTATTTATTTATTATTTTTATTATTTATTTCATTATTAATTTTACTTCACTTATTCCTTATTTTTATGATTGATTTCATGATCAATTTTATTTCTTTCTTTAATTATTTCTTATTTTTATTACTAATTTCACGATCAATTTTACTCCTTTCTTTATTCATCCCTTATTTTCACAATTCCTTTCACGACTTATTACAACACGTATAAACCACTTATTCCAATTCTCTCTTGCTCTACTCTGAGTCACTCCAAAACACCAAAACTCGATTTTTTTGTTGCTCTCAGGTGAGAAAATTGATCGTTTTGGACCCGCAGAAGAGGCTGACGGTCCATCAGGCCCTGGAGCACCCCTGGGTCACAGGGAAAGCTGCCAAATTCGCCCACATGGACAGCACCCAGAGGAAACTGCAGGAGTTCAACGCCAGGAGGAAGCTGAAGGTGAAGATGTTGGATGTTGCTTTTATTTCTTTTTTTTTTTTTTTTTTTTTTTGCCAGAGTCAGGATTAAATCCTCGAGATGGTGTTTCTTGTTCAGACTCAGATGTTTGGTGATTTTTTATCCGTGAGTTCTACAGCACTTCTGGCTGAGAAAGTAAAATTGGAGCCCCCTCTTCCTCTTTAATTTTTAAGGATAAATAGTCCAATTCAGAAATGACACCTGAATTATTTTGACTTTTACCCCAATAACCAACCATTCATGGCCCACAGTGAGGACTTTTCAATCCAATTACAAAACCCCACCCAGACCCATGAAGAAGAAAGTGAAAAAGAACCCTAAAACCTCCATCTTCCTTTAGATATGTATTGCTGTATTCTAAAACCTTTAGAGCTTTATATATATATTGCTATATTCTAAAAGCTTAAATTCTAAGTTTTCCACCCTGTAATGTCACAACACTTCTATTCAAACCACACATCCACAATCCCAGTGCTGTCATTCGATTTTGGGAGCTTTTTCCAAAGCCTCAGGTCAAATGCAGAGTCTCCTTGGGGGTCAGTGATTGACAGAAAATCTGAAATTCCCAGTGACGGGGGGACAGTGACACCCCCAGTCCACCCCCTGCAGGGTATGGAGAGTGGGTTTGAAGGGCAGAATTCTGCCAAACACCCCCTTGGGATCCCAGGGAAAAGTGCCAGAGGATTTTTTTTGGGGTGTTTAGGGCAAGGTTCTCCCCCTAGAAGGTGCTGAATTCCCTCAGGGAATGGTCCTGGCCCTGAGGCTGCCAGAGCTCCAGGAGGGTTTGGGGTGGGATTGTTGGGGTGTCCTGGGCCAGGCCACGATTTTGGCTGAGTGATCCCCTTTTCTCCACATGTATCCCATTTTTCCCCACATGCACTCTTTTTTCTCCACATTTGCCCATTTTTCTCTATATTTATCCCTTTTCCCCCACATGTGTCCCTTTTTCTCCATTTATCCCCTTTTCTCCACATTTACCTGTTTTTCTCCATATGTCCCCTTTTCCCCACATGTATCCCATTTTCCCCCACATTTTCCCTTTTTCCCCAATTCCTAATTCTCTGTCTCTGTCTGTCCCAGGCTGCCATGAAAGCCGTGGTGGCCTCCAGCCGCCTGGGCAACCACGGCCACCACGACTGTTCCCGCAGCGGCCGCGGCCAGGGGGGATGCCGGGGCCTGGCCCAGCCCACGGGGACTGACAGCCCTGGGGCCAGCGCTGAGCTCGCCGGGCTCCAGAGTGACCATCCTGCTGGGATCCAGAGTGACCATCCTGCCGGGATCCAGAGTGACCATCCTGCTGGGGTCCAGAGTGACCATCCTGCCGGGCTCCAGAGTGACCATCCTGCTGGGATCCAGAGTGACCATCCTGCCGGGCTCCAGAGTGACCATCCTGCTGGGATCCAGAGTGACCATCCTGCCGTGTCCTCCATGGCTGGACTCCAGAGTGACCATCCTGCCAGGCTCCAGAGTGACCATCCTGCCAGGCTCCAGAGTGACCATCCTGCTGTGTCCTCCATGGCCAGGCTCCAGAGTGACCATCCTGCCACGTCCTCCATGGCCGGGCTCCAGAGTGACCATCCTGCCATGTCCCTGAGTGACCATCCTGACATGTCCTCCATGGCCAGGTCCCCGAGTGACCATCCTGCCGTGTCCCCAGTGGCCAGGTTCCAGAGTGACCACCCTGCTGTGTTCCAGAATGACCACCCTGCCATGTCCTCAGTGTCCCCGGTGGCTGCATTCCAGAGTGACCATCCTGCTGGATTCCAGAGTGACCACCCTACTGTGGCACCAGTGGCCGTGTTCCAGAGTGACCACCCCGCCATGTTCCAGAGTGACCATCCTGCCATGTCCCCAGTGTCCTCAGTGGCTGCATTCCAGAGTGACCATCCTGCTGTGTTCCAGAGTGACCACCCCTCCGTGGCCGCGGTGGCCGTGCCGGGCTCTGGCCGTGACAGTTAACGGGCTCACAGCGGTGACACCGCCCAGCCTTGGCCGCTGCTGGGGGACCCCGGGAGCCCCAAGCCCCTGGTCTGGGCTACGGAACATCCTCGTGTCGTGTCCTGTCACCCCCTGGTCACTGTCCCTGTGTCTGTGCCCGCCCGGCCGAGGGGACGAGGCGGTGACTTTGTCTTCCCACTCTGCAGCAGATTTGGGGCTGTGGCTTGGAAAGATCCCGAAAAACGAGGAGCAAACAGCAGGACTAAGGGATTCTCCCACCTTTCCCTGCAAAGGCAGCGAGTTGTCTTTAAGGGGTTCTTGTAAATAATCCTGAAAGTTTGGGGGTTTTTGGGTTTTACTGCCATAGCTGTGACATCTCCAGCCCAGCTGTGGGGGGTTTAGGAGCCTTTGACCCCAAATGTTTGATCCTCTCCAGAGAACAGCCCCTTGTCATTCCCAGGCAGCAGCCAAGCCCCAGCTTGTGGTTTTTTGTGGGTTTTTTGGGTTTTTAACCCCACCTTCAGCCCTGCTGGTGGTGGTGGGGTGGTCACAGACTGGGGGTGCTGGTCCAGCCTCTCCTTGTTGTTCCTGGTCAGGATTGACACAATTTTAACACAGGAATTTACACAATTCTTAAATATCGTGGGGTTTTGCCACACGTAACTGCTGTTCCCTGAGGGAGGACAATGCGTTTATACTTTTTTTTTAATTTTTATTTTTTAATGAAATCAGCAGACAGACTTCTTGAAAAAGAATTGCTTTTTTTTAAGGCAGGAAACAGGATAAGCATTTGTAGGTTTTAATACAAAGTGACTGGACAGGAAAAGCCATATTCCATGTGGGAATTACAGAGCTCTGGTGGGATCCTGCCAGGTTTGAGCCCTAAGACACTGATCATGATCCACACCCCCACATTTTGGGCTTAGAATGGTGTTCAGGGTAAAAAATCCCACCTGGAGGAGAATAAATTCCTACAGGAGCTTCATTCCCCCAGGATGGGGGTGTAGAATTGAGCAGCTGGGACAGGAAAGGAAAAAAAAAAAAACCAAAATTGGATGTTTTGCCAAAGGTGACGCAGCAGTGACGGACCTGAGGGTGACAGAGCAGGGTCAGAGCTTGAGGTCAGAGCAGAGGGAGGAAAAAAGGGAATTTTTTTGGGTTTATCTCCAGCAGAAATCAAAACAGCTCTGAGTCAGGATCCACCCCAGAGCTCAGTGGGGTTTGGGGGAGCCAAAGACAGCAGAGAAATGGGGTGTTCAAGAGGGGTTTTAATTGGGAAAAATATCATGGCTTGACCAGAGCTGCACTTTTTAAACTTGAGTTGCTGTTTTGTGGGGAAGCTGCTGCCCAGTGAGGGGTCCCAGGGGGAGAAGAATCCACTGATCCCTTGGGACTCTGCAGCACGAGGAAATTCTCCCTTTGTCTTTGCGTTTTTTGCAGGAGGGGCAGTTTTTCCCTCCTGTTTTTCTAATCCCAAGGCTGAGCCTTGCAGAGTTCTCAGCTCCAGAGTCCATCCCACCCTCGGTGTGTCCCCCCAGCCCCGTGTTGTGTCTCCAGCAGGACCTGAGCTCCCCCTCCTTGTTTGTAACCCAGGTTTTAAAGACTATTTTCTATCCTTTGACACACGAAATGCTGATTAAAGACCAAGCTGGGCACTCCCAGAGCCTGCAAAGCAGGGAAAAGGCTGAGTAACAGTTGCAGGATTTGGGATCCTGCAGGAAAATGAGAGTTACAATTGACAAATCACTGACACAAACTATCTCCAGCTGAGGAAGGCACCGGGAGGAAAGAGGGGGCCTGGAAACGAAACAAGAACAGTTTGTCTCTTCTTATTATTATTCCACAGGTATTTAAAGATATTTAAAGATAGGAAAAGTGCACTCCTGGGAGCGGAGCCCAGGGAGGGGCACTTCTGTCTGTTGCTGTTTGCAGAGTGTGTTTGAGTGAGCAAATCAGTGTGGTGGTGACAGTTCTGGCAGCCAGGTGTTTATAACCGAGTAGAGACAGTGAATAAAGCATCAAATCTCAGAGCGTGGGCTCCCTTCTCATTGTTTTCCTCGGAATTCTGGGGCTAAAGGTCGCCATGGAATGGGTTGGGTTGGAAGGGAATTTAGGGATCATCTCATCCCACCCCCTGCCATCCCCAGGGACACCTCCCAGCGTGCCCCAGGTTCCTCCAAGCCACATCCAACCTGGCCTTGGACACTTCCAGGGATCTACGGGTTCCCTGGGAATCCCATTCCAAGGATTTGGATTAGATCCCCGCGGGATGAGCCCCACGGGCGCTCGGAGCCCTCCGGCCCATGGAAGGTGTCCCTGCTTTAAGCCCCGCCCAGCCCAAGCCATTAAATGACGTCACTGTTCATGCCAATGACGTCACTCACCCCGTTGCCATGCCGCCCCTCTCCCCGCCCTCCCAGACTGGGCGTGGCTTCCTCTCAACTCTCCAATAGAAAGCGAGATGGGCGTGGCTAAGGCAGCAGCGTGCACTCTGATTGGCCGAGCCTCGTGTTTAGGCCGCGGCGGGGAGGGCGGGGCGCCAGGCGGCTCTCGCTGATTGGTCCGCGGGGAGCGGCGCCGGGCAGCGCGCGGTGGCGCATGCGCAGACCCTCCTGGGGTGGGGGGCGGCGGTGGCGGCGGCGGCGCGCGCGCGGGGGGAGGTGTTGTCGGGAGCGCGCACGGTACCGGCGTTACCGGTGCTGTCACACGGTAACAGCAACCGAACCCGGGGCTGGGGAGGGCGACACCAGGGGCTGGGGGCCATCACAGGCACCGGGGGTTGTGTTTGGGTGTCTCGGACTAGGGAAGGTTTGGGGGGGCGTCCCCTGTGAGGGGAGGTTTGAGGGGTCCCGTTCCCGCCCTCAC
This sequence comes from Zosterops lateralis, assembly GCF_965231275.1. NCBI lineage: Eukaryota > Metazoa > Chordata > Aves > Passeriformes > Zosteropidae > Zosterops > Zosterops lateralis. The sequence continues at coordinate 3,500,908 of NC_139789.1, forward strand.
CGGGGAGTGTGGACGGTTCCATCCCTCACGGAGGGGGGTTCGGGGGTCCCGTCCTCTACTGAGGGGGCTCTCTCTGGAAGGGGGGTCCCGTCCCTCCCCTCACCGGTTCTGTTCGGGGGTCCCGTCCCGTCCCTCACCCGGTGAGGGATTTGGGGGTCCCTCCCCTCAGCGGGGGCGGTTTGGGGGAAGGTCCCTCGCGGCGTGGGGCGATTCGGGCGTCCCGTCCCTGCCCTGCCGAGGGTTTGGGGGCCGGGCGGTTCCCGCAGGCCCCGCGCCGCCTCTCGGGGGTCCCGCACCGGCCCCGCCGCCTCTCGGGGGTCCCGCACCGGCCCCTCCGCGCCGGGCGCCCCTAACGCCCCTCGTCCTTCCCTCCCTCCCTCCGCAGGGCCGCGGTCCCCGAGCCCCGGCGATCCCAGCGCCTGCACCCTGTAAGTACTGCAAGATCTTTAGTGTGTCTTTTATCAACGCCCTGAGGGCTCTTAGGCCGCTCCGCTCAGGTTTCTGTTGCAAATCGTGTGTAAAAAAAAAAAAATGGGATCGAATTACGTGTAAAAAGTCCATCCGGGGGGTTATTTTTAGGGTGTAGTTCCCTGTTTTCAGGGAAGCTGTGGACTGGGCAGGCCTGTGGCTGAATTGTGCAATTCCTGATAGTGTTTTCCTCACCCAAGACACTCGGTGAGAGCCCCTTGTGCTCCTGGAATTATGGAATTATTGAATCCTGGGATGGTTTGGGTTGGAAGGACCCAAAAGCCCCTCCAGTCCCATCCCTTCCACCATCCCAAGTGGCTCCAAACCTCGTCCAACCTGGCCTTGGACACTTCCAGGGGTGGGGCAGCCACAGCTTCTTCACAGAAAAACGGAAATTAAGATATAATTTTGGAGAATGCTGCGGGGTGACATCAGTGCAGTGATCCCCAAGGTAAAACAGTAATAACTGTAGAAATATGTTTGATTGGGTTGGACTCGATGAGCTTGGAGGTCTCTCCCAACCTAGTCATTCTGTGATTAAATCCTTCAGAAAATAAAATATCCTATATTTCCTTCAGAAAATAAAAACCTCAATGGACAAAAGTGGGTGACTCCTTTATTCCTTTTTTTTTTTTTTTTTTTCCCTCAGAACACCTTGGAATTGCCCTTTTCCACGTCAAGCTCAACCATGACAGACCAAGAGTTGGTTCTCTGCAAGTGGAAGAGGCGTTTGTGGCCAGCCAAGGTGAGGAGGAATGAGGAAATATTTGTTAGAGGTTGCTTGGAAAGGGCTGAAACAGAGCAGGAAGGAAGGGAGAGGTCCCAGCAAACGTGTCTGAACTTGTCTGAGCCGTGGAGATGCCAGCAGGAAAAATGGAAAGGGCCTGGAGCGATATGGGATGGGGGGATTAACTCCCCACTGCCAGAGGGCAGGTTTGGATGGGATATTGGGGAAAAACTCCTCACTGTGAGGGTGGAGAGGCCCTGGGATGGATTTCCCAGAGCAGCTGTGGCTGCCCCATCCCTGGAAGTGCCCAAAGCCACATTGGAGCAACTTGGGACAGTGGAAGGATCTCTGCCCATGACAGGAGTGGGATAAAAAAGGATTTAAACTCCCTTTCCACCCAATCCATCCTGGGGTTTTATCATTCCACGAGCCTAAGGCTGCTCCCAGGCACTGTCACTGCTCTTACATCAACCTTTTGCTGTCGGTCAAGGGTTTTAAATGAAGTTTTTTTTCACTTTTAACACAGGTTTTGTGCAAACCTGGAGCTGCTGGGAGCAGTCCTGTTGCCACCACGAAAAGGATGGGATTTAAAGCTGAGATCCTTGGCTTGGAGAAGCAGTTGAGTATCTTTGTTCCTGTCGTATGTTTTCATCCTTAGAGGTTAAAAAAATAAGGGGAATAAAGGAATCCTTTTATCAGAAGGTGCTTGTGTGACAAGATCCTGGATTTGCAGAATGTTTAGGTGTTTAACCCTAACCAAGACAGGCTGGGGAGGGAATATTTGGGATTTTTTACTGTCTGAGAGCAGTTTTGTGGTGCTGGGAGTGTTTTGGGAGCCGGTTCCAGTCACCTTTTTGTGTTCCAGGGTCAGTGTGAGCTCTGCAAATGTTGTTCCCCTGACGGAGGAGCGGATCAAGGCCATCGCCTCCACCCTGGGTGAGGAGGGAGGGGCCCAAACCTGCTGCTTTGTGTCTTTATGGGGTGAAAAGTGCCCGGAGAAACTCAGCACAAATGTGCTACTTTGTGTCTTTTTGAGGTGGAAAAAAAATACCCAGAGGAACTCACCCCAAATTACCGAGAGAAACTCATCCCCAAGTGTTGCTTTGTGTCTTTTTGGGGTGAAAAATACCTGTAAAAACTCATCCCAAATGTGCTACCTTGTGTCTCTTCTGGGCGGAAAAATACCCACAGAACTCAGCTCAAATGTGCTACTTTGTGTCTTTTTGAGGTGAAAAAAATACTCAGAGAAACTCATCCCAAATGTTTTGTTTTGTGTCTTTTTGGGGTGAAACAATACACAGAGAAACTCAGTTGAAATGTGCTACTTTGTGTCTTTTGGGGTTGAAAGTACCTATAAAAACTCGCCCCAAATGTGTTCCTTTGTGTCTTTTTGGGGTGAAAAAATACCCAGAGAAACTCAGCCCCAAATGTTCTGTTTTGTGTCTTTACTGGGTGTAAAATCCCTCTCAGAAACTCAGCCTAGGGGGATAGAACTTTTGTATTTAACTTATTTTCTTTTCCCCTTTTCCATAAAGTTGGAAAATAGGTTTAAAATCTTAATTTTACTCTTCCCTGGGGTGGTTTGTTGGAGGGAGGGTGAAGAAATGTGAGTTTCCCTCAAAATTAAGCATTTCCAGCTTGGCCTTTATGTGTTTCCATCCTTTGCTTTGGGAATCGTGGGTGATTTAAGTAGCAAAAAACGCACCTTAACAGAAACACTACAAACAACATTTATTATTTCTTTAACAATTCACTTCGTTTACGACAGAATAACGCGGATAATTTCATTTATTGACTATTTTTTTCCTCCTCAGAGCAAAAGGAAAGCATGACTGAGGCCGTGGAGGAGCTGCAATATCGTTGTTCCCTTAAAATCGCCCTGGATATTCTCCATCAGACTGACTCAGGCAGCCAAATGCCCCCTGCAGAAGGACCAAACCCCGAATTTTCTGGGGAGGAATCTGCCCCCCGCAGCTTCTTCTTGCGCTCTCGCTTTAAAAAATCAGAACCTGAGGCTGCCAAGAGGAAAAGAAAACCCCAAAATAACTGTGGGCTGAAGGATGAGCCCAAAACACGGAGCCAGGGAGGTTCTGTGGCTCCAAAGGGGAGTGGAAAAGCACCTGGAGGTGGCACAAACCCTTCCCGAACACGTGGGGGTGGAACAAGCCCTGCCAGGTGCCGTGCCAGGGACTCGTGTGTGGCACCAGGCCCTGGCAGCCACAACTGCCAAAAAACAGAACCAAAATCGTCGCCCAGACAGAGGAAAATCCAGCCCAAAACAGGGGATGGAGTGTCCTGTAAGCCAAAGGCTGGAAGAAGTCAGCAAGGAAGGAAAAGAGGATGTGGGGAGGATTCCCCTCGGGATCAAGCACAGGTGGCTCCTGAGGAGGGCTCTCCTCCTGTCCCCTCTAAATCTGGCACCGTGGAACCTTCCAGAAAGGCAGGAACTCAGCCTGGGAGAACATTCCTGGATCCCTCCTGTGAGCCTGCCTCGGATGAGCTGGAGAAAAGCATCAGCAGCGAGAGTGAGAGCCTGGCAAAGCAGCTGGATGGGAGGAGAGAGGCAGAGGGTGGAAAACACCTGGATGGGGCAGGTGTGGCCTCAGGCACAGACAGGAAATGCAGGAACCGACCTGGCTCCTCACCTGGGCCCTCTGGTGCCTTCCCTCAGCCTCAGGAGGAGGAAAACCAGGATCCCTCACACCTGGCTGGGAATAAAGCCCCTGACTCCGAGGAAGATGAAGGTGGGCAAATCCCTTGGGGAAGGGAAACCTTCATCCCATGTGGGTGTTGAGCACTGTGACCCACCTTGGAATGCTGCTTTGCTTTTGGGGAAGTGGCTCTTGAATTGCTGATTTAATTACTTTCAGTTTCAATTCCTGGCAAGCAGAAACGCTGAAGCCTTCAGTGCTGGGGAGGGTTTGTGTTTGGGTTTGTCTGGAATTGCTTAGGGTTTTACTTGGAAAGCTGGGTGTGGTGTTGTTTTTTTTTTTTTTTTTTTTTTTTTGATTTTTTGTTGGTTTTTTTTTTTTTTTTTTTTTTTTTTTTTGTTTTTTTTTTGTTTTTTTTTTTTACTCACACTTTTTTTCCCTTGCTGCTCTCTGATAAATTGAGATAAAGTGGTTTTAAATGGGCAGGTACAGGGTCTTGAAATCAGCCCCATTCCTTCCCCTTCCTCTCTTTTATCCACATGATTAGGGAATTTAGATTCCCTAATTAAGAGTGTGCAGGTGAGTCAGGTCCCCTCTGGGTCACACTCAGAAGCTGACTCTGTCCTAACCCCTGGACCCTGGTGCTGTTGGCAGGGCTGGAACCCTCTGGAATGTCCTCCAGGAGAGTTTCCTCGGAGAGTCTCCCTCCACTGTCCCCTCTTGCCGATGAAGAGGAGGAAAATTTCCCCAGTGTTCTTTCCCATCGAGGTGAGACATCAGCTCAGGGCTGAGGCTCCTCCTTCCCCCTCTGTGAGCTCCAGCTTGCCTGCAACCCATGGGGATTCCAGGAGGGAATCCAGCTGTGCCCAGGCTTGGGATAAAACATTTCCTGCGTCCATCGGGCATTTTGCTGCAGAAATGAAAATCCCTGGAACTGGGAAAGGGCCTGGAATTGGAGTTGCTGGATTTCAGTTCAGAACTCCTAGTGCTGCATTTTGGGGTCACTGTAAAAGCACGGAAGGGAAACTCCTGGAGTTTCTCCAGGAGGAAAAGAAGAGAGGGGCAGCATCTGTCTTGTTTTATTGTTTTTAAGGAAAATCTCCCTTCTTTTTCATGCCAGAACCCAAATTCTTCGAGGAAGGGATGTTGGTGTGGTGCAAGCTGCGGCGGTATCCCTACTGGCCAGCGGTGGTAAGAGCAGCTCCTGCCTCCTCATATCTCGCTGATAAGGTGCAATTCCCAGTTCTGGAGTGACTTTTGCCCTTCCTGGAGGTGTTAAAGATCTTCCAGTAGAAGCATTTCAAAATTGTTTGAAGTAAATTTGTGCTAAAAGCACTGAAACTGTGGTAAATTCACAGCTGCTTGTTCAGAGCACAGGATTATCCCAATTCTTTTGTCATGGAGCACGACTTTGTTCCCAATTTGCAAAAGAAAGGGGAGGCTCTTTGTCCACCAAAAGTGTTCCCTTGGCATAACTGGTGGCTGCTTCAAATTTTTCGTATTTGTGTAATAAAGGAAAGTTGCACCAATAGGAAAGATTTAAGTCTGGTTTGTAATGGGTGATATCCACGGAAAAATGTCCCTGCTTTATCAGGATTAGGATTTTTAAGGCTTTCTCCTCCCTCCAGGTGAAAGCAGTGAAGAGGAAACACCGGAGGGCCTGTGTGCTCTTCATAGATGGCACCACAAATGAGAAGAAAAAAGGGTAAATGTGAATTTTCATCCCATCCTGAATTCCCAATCTGTTATTCGGTGTCCTGTGCCCATTTCCTGGTGCAGGGTGAGGACAATCCTCTCCAGGCTGATCTGGGAGGGAGGGGCTGGGCCAGGTGAGGGTTGCAGGTGCTTTGTCATGCTGCAGGTTGAGGCAGCTCCTTGTCCCTGGGAAGGGCTGGAGGAATCGAAAACAAAATTTAAAAACCCCTGGAATGGAGCCAGTGTTCTCCTTGTGCTGCCCAAACTTTCTGGAAACACTGGGCTGCCTTTAGCTTTTATCTAAACCAGGTATTTCTCATTTGTAGGAAGATTCCATACTTCTAACTTGCCCTGGAAGCAGAAACCATTAAAATTTGTGCTCCTTAATTCCTTGGGAAATGGGATTTTCAGGGAGAAGCAGAATAAACCAGGAGTTAATAAACAGGGATATGGGGCAGTTGAGTTGCACCTCTGACTGTGTTTCTTTAAAAGTTTCTCAGTGTCTCTGAAGAGCCTGAAGCACTTTGACTGTGAGGAGAAGCAGGAGCTCATTGTGAGTATCCCAGAGATGTGGGACTGCAGGGGTTGGGCAAATACAGTGGGAAATTCAGGATATAAATGGCCAGGGAGGGAATGTGGGGCTTGACCCCCTCAAAGCCACTCTCATCCCTTTGACAGTTCTGGCAGGAAAAAAATTGTCCTGGACCATTTCTGTGCCCTGCTTGGTGTCCTGGGCTGAAACCCTTGGAGAGCTGCAGGATTTGGGACAGAAAATCCTCCTTGTTTTGCAGGAAAGAGCCAAGGAGAATTATTCCAGGGAAATAGAGTGGTGCCTCCAGCTGATCCTGGACTATCGGATCCGAGTGGGTAAGGAGGGGCAGGTGACTGTGGAACCCCCAAATCCCAGCATGGTTTGGGTGGGGAGGACCTTAAACCCCATCCAGCATCCCCCTGCCATGGGCAGGGACACTTCCCACTGTCCCAGGGTCCTCCAAACCCCATCCAACCTGTTCAACACTCCCAGCTTTTCTGGGATCTCATCCTGAGATCCACCAGGAAAGGGGAACCCCAGGCTTTGGTTCCTGGGCTGGATGGAACTGATCTCTGCCCCTGATTTGGGTTTTTAGGTTGCCATTCTTTCACTGGGTCCTTCCTGGAGTATTTTGCTGCTGATATCAGTAAGTGAATCCCTTTGGGATTTTTCTCCTGGCTTCTCTCTTCCCATCCCTTTGGGAATTTTTTCTCTTGGCTGGGTAAATGTAGTTCCAACATTTACACACAAGTGACTTTGGCACCAGACCCAGAGAGGGGCTGCTGGTAAATTTGCAGCTCCCCATTATTGCACTTAAAGGGGTTAATAAATTAAATAAATGCTGGTGGTTCAAGACAATCAGGTCATGGAATCAGAGAATAGTTGGAGTTGTGACTGGTTCTTTATGTTGCAGAGTCCATGCCAACTCCCTAATATTTTTATTTTCTTTGAGGCAAAGAAATATTTTGGTGATGATTTTTTAACCTTTTTGATGAGGAAGGGAGAAAATGTCTCAGCAATAAAATTCCTTATTTCCTATCAAAACCCTTTGCGCATTTATATTTAAAATTCTCGTGGTTCCTCTTTTCAGGCTACCCAGTGAGGAAAGAGGGATACCAGAGCGTGGAGCAGATGGCATTCCCAAACACAGAGGACATCGGGGCTGGAGAATCTTCCTCAGACACCTCTCCCCAAAAACCTCCCAGGAAACTCCTCCCTGACAGGACCAGAGCTGCCAGGGACAGGGAGAACAAGAAGCTGGTGGAGTTCATCGTGAAGACCAAAGGGGCTGAAGAACATCTCCTGGGCATCTTGAAAAGTGGCAAAGAATCCCGCTGGCTGAAGAAATTCCTGAATTCCAGCCGCTACATGACCTGTGTGGAGACTTACCTGGAGGACGAGGAGCAGCTGGACCTGGTGGTTGGGTACCTGAAGGAGGTGTACAGGGAGATGGACACCAAGAACCTGCACCAGATCCTGGGGGATGGCATCAGATTCATCTCAGACGTGCTTTTACCTGAGGTGAGGGAGCATGAAACAGGGGGATAGCAAATTGTGGAGTGATAAATGACACTAGTTCCCATTATTTATTCCTTTGGTGTGACGTGGTTCCTATGGAATGATGTGGGGACTGAGCCAGGCAGAAATAATCACCCCTGCCCACAGCCTGAGTCACTCAAATGCTGATTTTTAAGCACAGAAAGGAGAAGCCTCAGGTAGTTTGTTGTTTTTAAAAGCAGACTGATAGATTTTCTGATGTATTTTAATTACTTCTGAAATGCTTCAGAGCTTTGTTTTGGGGGTTTTTTTTATTGTAATTTGGCAACTTGTCAGGGTTTTCTTGGACCTCTCTGTGTGTGTCGAGGTGGGGGGTGGTGTGCTGGCTGTTTTTACAGTTGTTGTGGATACCTTGTGTTCTTCCCAGGAATTCTCCCAGGAGAACATTAACTCGTGTAGAAACAAAATTACTGTGAAGAATATTTTAATCTGAGGATAAAAATGCCCCCAGGGGATGAGACTGAACAATTTCATATTATTTATTTAGGAATTTCAGGCACTCAACGAACGGTTTCATCCAAGTTTTCCAAGTGATTGAGGAACCCTTTTCTCAAAACGTGCTCAGCTGAGGCAGCTTCAAATCCCTGGCTGTGATTTAGTTTTGCTTATTGATTATTATTATTATTATTAATTACTCAGTGCTTTTCTAGGCCATCATCTGTGCCATTGCTGCTGTGGATGACATCGACTATGAGAAGGCAGAAGAGAAGTACATTAAAGGACCACCTGTGAGCAAAAGGTAGATTTGTTTTCAGGATTTTCCAAGGGGTTTTACTCCTTTATTTGGATAGAGAAAAGGTTTGAGGTGAGGGCAGGGAGAGCTCAGTGTCCTCCTCCTGTGCTGAACAAAATGTCCCAGCTGAGCTACTCCAACACTGCAAATTTAATTTCTCCAGGTGGTGTAATCTGGACAATAACACCCTGTTTTAATTTAAAAACCTCTCTATTTTTCTTTCCAGAGAGAGAGAATTGTTTGATGAGCAAGTCCTGGGAAGCAAAAAGCTCAAGATGGATCCGGAGAGCTGAGGAGTGGCCTGGGCTGCCCTGGGGCCAGGTGTAAATAACCAGTGGTGATTTGTATAAAACGTGGCATTCTTTGTAAAGTCTGTGTGTGTATTCCCAAATATTCTGCTCCCAGCTGGATCTCTCAGCCTTTGCTGCTTCCTGTGGCTTTGCCACATTTTCAGGGATCTGCCAGATCCTCATCCATCAGTGCCCTGCTGGGGGGCTGCCAGAGACCCCCCCAGTGCTGTGCAGAGCTTCTGCTGCTCCACCAAACTTCCACATGGATTCTTTTAGCCAAACACCCAGCCTGGGAAGGGGTCTTGTCCTGCTTTGTGGCCAGTGGTGCCTGGTGGCCTCGTTGCTCCTGATAAAACCAGGGGGTTCCAGGCAGGAAACGCTCCCAGGGGGTTCCTCCTTCCTGCCTCATGGAGCTCCAGGGGTGGGAAATCAGATTGGTGCCCAGAGCTGTGACCTGGATCACAAAGATCTGGGGTTTTGTTTTGTTGTGACAAGTAAAATTCCATGGAGAAGGAAGTCAAGGTTTGTTCAAACAAAAACATTCCCTTTTCCTCTAAGAGTGAACCAGTGAAATGCTGGTTTGTTGCCTCTTCTGAGGCCGTGAATTTTTGGAGGCTTTTAATTGTCTTTTTTCAATCTAAGTTCCCAATTTAATCCTGCCCAGCTCCCTGCCCACCTTTGCTGGAGCTGTGGCACATGGAAGCAGTGTCACCAGGAACTAATTAATGATGAATAATGATAAATGATACATAAAACTCCTTGATTAGGGTTTCTCTGTGATAATGAAAAGTGATCTCCTTGCTTGTCCAGTAAAACCCTAGATGATTCAAAATGAAGAAGTTGAAATTGGGATCCAGATGTCTATCCTGGCTGTAGTAATTATCTGAATATATTTTAATTACACTTTTAATTGCTCTGTGCTCTCTAATGAGTTTCACCATGGAATCCTTATTCCCGTTATCTCAAGTACCTCAATTATAGGGACAGACCAGGAAGTGAGAGTTTTATTAAAACCTGTGAGGAGGGATAATGAGTTTTGTGGGATAGGATAAAAAATTAATGATGGACTTAACTCAGAGCTGTGAGTGGCACTTTCCCTTTGGAGAGGAGAGGTTGGGGAGGGACTTCCTGCCCCTCATCCCGGTGCTCTGGGGGGGGTTGGAGATGGGGATCAACTTCCTCCTCCTTTGCATTAACCCTGTGTTCCCTTCTCCATCAAGTGCTGTTAAAATCCTGGTCCACACTCATGCACAGAGGCAGAACCACCTCACCTCTCCTCCACTGCAGCTGCGGGATCTTGAAATGGTTTGGGGTGAAATGGACCTTAAATTTCACCATCCATGGGGCAGGGACACCTCCCACTGTCCCCGGGTGCCCCAAGCCCCTCCAGCCTGGCCTTGGACACTTCCAGGGCTAATCCTGACCTTGTCCCACCCCCTTCCAGGGCTGCCCCACCTCTCACTCTCTGGTTCTGGGCACCAGGCTCAGCCTCACCGCGTATAAATCATGTGGATTTTAAATAAAGTGGGATGAAGTGAATCATCAATATATGCTGCTTTTTGTTTAATTATTTTAATCTGTGGTGGGTGGTGCTTCCACCCCAGTTTTCCATCAGGTGAAGATTGTTTTTGTACATCAGATAAAGCTGTAATATCCTGTCTCTGTCTCAGTTTCACATTATTAATCACTGGGGGGAAAAAAAACTCACTTGGTTTTTGTTCTTGTGCTTTATTTAAAATGGGCTGACACACACCACCTCTGCTTGTGATTGTCCAGTGTTAATTAATCCATGTTCCCTCAATGCTCAGTGTAAGATCATTAACTAATATTTATTATTAATTCATAATTCATATTTATTTAATATATTTAGTAATATTTCTCATTAACCCAGCCGTACCCCCGCAGTCATTTACCCCTCCCTGCCCCTGCGTGTGTGTTCCCAGGATATTAAAACGATCAGCTGCTGAGTTTGGGGAGGGAATAACGAATCCCGGAGCCTCGGGGGGGTGTTTTGGGGTGAAAACAGCATTTTTACAACGCGGGTCCTGGCAGGAGAAAAAAAAAAAAGCTTCTGCCGAAACCCGGGATCGAACCAGGGACCTTTAGATCTTCAGTCTAACGCTCTCCCAACTGAGCTATTTCGGCTGCACGAGCGCGCTCCGCCCCCCCGCCCGTCACCGCCGGTGGCGCCGCGCCGGGAGGGGGGACACGGGGAGGGGACACGGGACACAGGGACGGGATAGGGGACACGGGGGAGGGACAGGGGACACGGGACACAGGGACGGGATAGGGGACACGGGGGGGGACATGGGACAGGGGACACAGGGATGGGATGTAGGACACAGGAGGGGGACACGGGGACGGGATGTAGGACACGGGACACAGCACAGGCAGGACATGGGCGTGGGATGTGGGACATGGGCAGGGGACACAGCACAGGCAGGACACGGGTGGGGGGACACGAGCGGGGGACACGGGGGAGGGATGTGGGACATGGGCAGGGGACACGGCACAGGCAGGACTCAGGGGTGGGACGTGGGACACAGGGACCAACGCGACACGGGACAGCCACAACACGGTGACAGACGGCAACCGGCGGCAGCGCGGTCTCTGTGGCGCAATCGGTTAGCGCGTTCGGCTGTTAACCGAAAGGTTGGTGGTTCGAGCCCACCCAGGGACGGCCGACTACTCTTTTCCTGCTCGCCCGCGGCTCCGCAGCCCCGGGACGGGCCCTTCCCGCCGCGTCCCGCGGTGGCTCCAGGCCGGCCCCGCCCTCCGGGGACCGTTTTGGGATCGTTTTGCCGCGGGCTGAGGCGGGGCCGGCGGGTGCCTCCGGAACCCCTTGCGCGGGTCGCGTTTCCCGCCGGAGTGCTGAGGTGGTGCCACGCCGGACCCTTTAGCGGGTGCACGGCGCCCAGAGGTTGCGTGAAGGGCTGCGGAGAGATGGCGGCGCTGGGCCGTGAGTGGGGCCGGGACGGGGACGGGGACGGGGACGGGGACGGGGACAGGGATGGAGACGGACGGGGACAGGGGAGGGAAGAGGGACCAGTACCGGTCTTGGGACCGAAACAAGCCCTCGGCCCTCCGCCGAGGGAGTGACCGGGAGGGAGCCCTGAGGGGACACCGGGCTGTTCCCGGCCCATGGCCGTGCCCACAGCCGGGCTGAGCTCTCCCTCCTCTCTTGCAGGTCTCCGGCTCCCCGCGCACGGCGTGCTGGGCTGGCGGTGAGCGCCGGGGCTGGGGCAGCGGGAGCCCGGGGGGCCGGGGCGGTGACAGCGCTGAAATTTGGGGCTGGGGGCGGTGGGATGGGGGACCCCGGGGCTGGGGGCAGTGGGATGAGGGGACCCCGGGGCCGGTGGGATGGGGGGGCCCAGAGCCGTGGCTGAGCCCCCCGAACTCTGGGGGTCACTGGGGTCTCCTTCCCCACTGGGGTTTGTGGAGCACTGGCTCCCGGGAGGGCTGTGGTGCGTGGCGGGGGCTCTGTCACCCTGTCACCTGTCGGGCCCTCTCTGTCCCCAGGCCCGGCTCCGTCAGTCCCATTCAGGCTCAGCTGCTCCATCAGACGCCGGCGGCCGATGGCGCTGACAGGTAACAGCAGCAGGTTGTGCCACCGTTCCCTCAGGCCGGGGGGTCCCAGGGGCACCTCCTGTCAGGCGTCTCCTCCCTCCCCTGATAAAATCCGGGGAAGTCTCAGAGCCCCGGGGAGAGGCAGCCAGGGGGGGCTCTCTGTGATTGGGAGGCTCTGCCTGAGCACCAAACCCACAGATCTCACACTGGGCAGAATCCTCTGCTGCAAACAGAGCTTTGGGATCGTCATTCCTCAGGGAATCACAGCCCCTGGCAGGGCTAAAGGCTGATTCTAAAAGGAGATAACTGGGGAGTGGTGGCTCTGTGTGACCAGATGGACACAAAGAACTGCACTCACACTGTTCAGTTGTATGAGAAAAAAGAATGTTTATTTGGGATTAGGGTTTAAATAGGGTTTGGAGCTTGATCAGGGATTGGGGGACGAGGTTGACACCTCTCTGACCCCACTGGTCAAACCAGAAATTCATCAGTTTGTCCTTCCCCCAGGAGGGAATGCACAATTTACAAAACATCACCCTGTGTTTACGTTACAATGCCTGAGAAAACTCCAGTACAGAAACATACAACACCAAAAGGCTGAAAAATCAGGGCAATATCTCAGTGCTGCTCCTTTCAGCTCTGTGCAGGTGCAGAAGAGCTCTGCTGTTGTCCAGAGGAAATCCTACGTGCCCAGCAGCCGCGGCGAGTACGTCATCACCAAGCTGGATGACCTGGTCAACTGGGCTCGGCGGGTGAGTCCCCAGGGACAGGGCTGACAGATGGTTGGCACCTCCTGCTCAGGATAAAAATAGGCTCAGAGCTCCCCTGGCCGAGGTCTGTGGCCAGAGGGTGACATCGGGCTCCAGGGACAGAGGCTGAAGGTGCTGAGGGTGTGTGGGGGGTCTGGAATTGCCCTTTGGGCACCAGGAAAACTTTGTGGAGTTGGTCTTGCCCTGAGCAGCTGCTCTGCCTGTGGGGAAGGGTGACACAGGTGACAGCACCTGGGTCTGCTGTGCTCTGCCTTAGCTGGGCTGGTTCTACTCTGGCCACCAGTGTCCCCATGGGGCCCTGAGCTGTCCTTTCTCTGGCCATTCCTGCCTGTGTGGCACCTCTAGCTGTCTCTTCTCCAACCACCACTGTCCTTGTGGGGCCCTGAGCTGTCTCTTCTCTGCTGTCCCTGAACTGGGACACCACTGTCCCTGTGGGGCTCTGAGCTGTCCCTTCTCCACTGTCCCTGAGCTGTCCCTTCTCCAGAGCCCTGAGCTGTCCCTTCTCCCCTGTCCCTGAGCTGTCATTTCCCCACAGCTCTGAGCTGTCCCTTCTCCAGAGCCCTGAGCTGTACCTTCTCCGCTGTCCCCGCACTGTCCCTTCTCCAACCGCGGTGTCCCCACCCTGTCTCTTCTCCAATCCCCGCTGTCCCCACCCTGTCCCTTCTCCAATCCTCGCTGTCCCCACCCTGTCCCTTCTCCAACCCTGGTGTCTCTGCACTGTCCCTTCTCCAACCCTGGTGTCCCCGCAGAGCTCGCTGTGGCCGATGACCTTCGGGCTGGCCTGCTGTGCCGTGGAGATGATGCACATGGCAGCCCCTCGCTATGACATGGACCGTTTCGGGGTCGTGTTCCGGGCCAGCCCCCGCCAGGCCGACGTCATGATCGTGGCGGGGACCCTGACCAACAAAATGGCCCCGGCCCTGCGCAAGGTGGGCTCTGCTCTGCTCTTCTTCTGTTGGGGGGTGCATTCCTCTGGGAGATGGGTCTTCTAAGAGATAATGGTTCTTCTAGATGTTCTAGGAGATCCATTCTTCTGGGAGATGGTTCTTCTAGATCTTCTAGAAGATGATGGTTTTTCTAGATCTTCTAGGAGATAAATAGTTCCTCTAGATATTCTAGAGATACATTCTTCTGGGGGATGGTTCTTCTAGATCTGCTAGGAGATGATGGTTCTTCTAGATCTTCTAGGAGATAGATAATTCCTCTAGATCTTCTAGAAGATAATTCTTTGGGATTAATACACGGGAGGTGCCTCTAACTCCTTCCAAGGTTATTTAAGCACTAGTCACCCAATAACGAGGTGACACCTGTATTATTTATACTTTTCACCCAATAATTGACCACCTAAGTTCCCCATGTGGGCCTTTTTCACACAATTAGAAAAAAACACCCCAAACCGTGAAGAAGAAGGTGGAGAAGAAGGACTTAGACAAGGCCTTAAATCCTCCATATTGCCCCATATATATTACTATATACTAAACCCCCAAATTCTAAATTTTCCACCCTGTGAGATCACACAATACTATTCAAACTACACACCCACAACCCCAGTGCCATCACTCAATTTTGGAAGCCTGTTCCAAGGCCTCAGGCCAAATGCAGTGCCTGCCTGGGGGTCAGTTCCCCCCAGCACAGAAAGCCTGAAATTCTCAGCTTCCAGAATTCCAACAGTACTGGGGCCCACAGGAACCTTGTGCCTGGCAGGGGGAGGTGGGAATCATCCCAAATATCTGTTCTGCAGGTCTATGACCAGATGCCAGAGCCTCGTTACGTGGTGTCCATGGGGAGGTGAGTGTTGGTGCTGTGAGGGGAACTCTTTGCTTGTTTATGTTTCCAAGTTCTCAAAGAGCAGGAAGGCTCCTTCTGGGAATGGTGTGTAGATTCAGGGGGTTTGCAGTTGCTAAACTTGTATATATCCAGAATCCCAGAGTTTGCTTTTGGCTTTCAAAAGGCTTCTGCTGTGCTGGAATCTGCTCCATGGGGAACTCAGTTGGAATCTGCTCCATGGGGAACTCAATTGGAATTTGCTCCATAGGGAATTTGGTTGGAATCTGCTTCATGGGGGGACTTGGTTGGAATCTTCTCTATGAGAGGATTTGGTTGGAATCTGATCCATGAGGGGACTTGGTTGGAATCTGATCCATGAGGGGACTTGTTTGGAATCTGCTCCATTGGGGGACTCAGTTGGATTCCATGGTCTCCGAGGTCTTTTCCAACCTGAATGATTCCATGATTCTCACGAATTTCTTGTCCCCACACTGGGGCTGAGGGAGGCCAGTCCAGGCTGGAAAAGGACAAATTCTGGGAAAACTCTGAGGCAAAAGAGAAGGTTTTGTGCCAGAGAGGGAAGGCTGTGAAATCTGCTTTGTGAGGCTGATGGGAACAATTCAGTTGGGTCAGATTCATCTAAAAACATCCCAGGCAGGGCTCACAGTGGGGTGGAGCTCTCGGATGGTGACTCTGAGCCTGGCAGTGCCCACCTGCCCAGGGCCACCTTCCCTTGGCCTCCTGCTCACCTTCCTGTCCCTGTCCCTGTCCCTGTCCTGCAGCTGTGCCAACGGTGGGGGCTACTACCACTACTCCTACTCTGTGGTGAGGGGCTGTGACCGCATCGTGCCTGTGGACATTTATGTGCCAGGTACAAGGGGCAGCTCCACTGGGAGCAGGGCAGGGAGAGGGGAATTCTCTGCATTCCAGTCTTGGTTTGAAAGGTTTTCCTGTTTCTGTAGTGGGGAAGCTGCAGCAGCTCCAGGGATATTGTGGGGTGGGGAGGGTTGTGATGGTGGCGGCACCATCAGTGGGGTGGGAGAGGAGTTTGGATACACTTTGAAATCAAAGAATTGCTGTGTTTGATAAAGAGCTTGATAAACATCAATTTGGTTTCTTTACACTCCTGCCTGTGCCAGCCACAAAGCCAGAGGGGAGTCAGCTTTGGGATAAATCCTGGGGTTGGCACCTCTGCTGCTGCCTCCAGCCCTGTGCAGGTGCCAGCCCTGTGACCCTCCTCCCTCCTTTCCTTTTCCTCCCTCTCAGGTTGCCCTCCCACAGCTGAGGCTTTGCTGTACGGGATCCTGCAGCTGCAGAGGAAAATCAAGAGGGAGAGGAGGATTCAGATCTGGTACAGGAAATAACATTTATTTATGTTCCCACTCACTGCCCCGGGCACTGCTCACATTCACGCACAAATCCGGCTCCTCACGCGCCTTCCAATAAAACTCTACCTGTTCCAGGTGCTTTTCTGTCTTTAATAAACCCCCTCTGATCTGAGGGGTTGGAAAAACTGGGGCTAAAAAGCAGGAGGGGTGAATGTGATAACACTGCTAAATTGTTTTCTGGTCTGAACAATCTCTCAGGGAAGGTGATGTTGTATTGTGACATAAAGGTTTTGCCAGAATTTTTTTTTTGTTGTTGTTTAGTTTTGTTGGGAAGTTTTGAGACCAACACATGTCCAGGTGATCTCTGAGCCCTCCCTGAGTTCATCCCTTACTCATCACCTGCTCCTTGTTGCTAATTCCTACACAGGATCTAATAAATCCACAATATTTCTGTGCACAGGGGCCAGAAATTAATTCTGTTTCTGTAACAAGTCAAATACTGATGCTTAAAATCAGAATGTGATTAATAAACCTGAATGCAGAGCTCCTAAGGAGGGTAGGGATCAAACAGCCTGTCCTGGATGTGTCCCAGGAGCCTGGGATGAGGAATGGTCGTGCCTCAGGGACAAACACACTTTGGAAAGACAAATAAATCGCTCGGGAACAGCAGTTTGGGTATTTCATTCCTTTTAATGGACTTTATCCCTTCTGGGGAGAGAGGAAACATCATTTATTGAGCTGTGAGGGGGTGTTGGGGGCAGGATTTGCTGCCACGGGCTTTGGCCGAAATGTTGGGAAACTTCCCTGGGGAGCTGCTTCAGGAGAAGCTGAAATGCCTCCAAATGCCTCAGACTGGCCCATTTCTCCCACCTGGTTTGGATTATTTGACTCTTGTGGGAACCCACCCTGTGATTTCTCAAACTGATCCAGTTTTTGGAGGAAATGGCTGGTTCTGGAACCCGTGTTTGGCCAAAGGCTCCAAACCACACTCTGAAATTCCAGCATAATTGAGAATTTGAAGTTCTGAGGGGACAGAACAGGGTGAAATCTTCCCCCTCCAGAGCAGGGGGCTCCTGGGGCAGGAAGATTCCTATCCTTTTGTCCCCTGGAATCCATCCCAAGCCTCCACCCATCTCTGGATGAATCAGCTTCCATCTCTCAGGGGTTTTAAAGGAGATGGGGACTTTTCTCCTCCCCATCAGCACATCCCAGCTCCTGCTCCCCGGGCTGGCCCCTCAGTGTCTGAGGATGGTGGGGGTGATCATCCTGGGGTGGGAGTAGTAGCGGCACTCGGGGGGCGGCTGCAGCTCTATCACGCTGGTGCTGATGTTCTCCCGCCTGAACCCCGCCTGCAGCAGCGGCCCCACCTGCGTCTCCTGCGGGACAGGAGGAGCAGCGGTGCCTTGGGGTGAGAAAATCGGCATCCCGGGGGGGAAAAACCCCTCCGAGCTGCCCTTTGGCGCTTCCTGCCCATCCACAGCCGTGGGATGCTCTGGCTCATCCCGGGCGCGGCTTTAGGGGAGGGGAACAACTCACCTCGAACATCTTCTCGATGTCGCTGTACCTGGTTTTGAGCAGCTCGCCCCACGAGGTGAGGTTGCAGTAGGTGAGGACCCCTCCGGGCCGCAGCAGGCGGAAGGCGTGGCCCTGCCCCGGGAATTCGGGAATTCGAGATTCCAGGTCAGTGCCCGGCCCCAGCTCCCCCTCCCAGCCCCAGAGCCGCTCCCCGAGGTGTCACCTGGATGAAGTTGAACTGATGCGTGTGCCAGGTGTCCTCCGACAGCGGGTACGTGTCGTACAGGATCCCTGCCCGGGAACAACGGGGCTTAGCCGGGAGAGACCTGAGGGGCTCGTGTGTCCCAGGAAAATCCCCCTTCATGGCCTGGTGTTGTTATGTTCCTACTGCAATTTGCCCCCGTGTGTCTGACCCCTCGAAGGCAGTGATGTGGTGGCCTCCAGGATAAGGATCCATTGCCCCAGGACAAGGATTCACTCCCCAGGACAAGGATTTGGTCCTCAGGACAGTGATCTGCTCCCCAGAACAGTGATCTGCTCCCCAGGACAAGGATCTGCTCCAGGATGAGGATCCAGCTCAGGACAAGGATCCTACCCAGGACACAGATCTCTTGCCCACGACAGGGATCCACTCCAGAACAAAGATCCATTTCCCCAGAACAAAGATCCAGCCTCAGTACAGTGATCTGCTCCCCAGGACAAGGATTCGCTCCCCAGGACAAGGATTCACTCCCCAGGACAAGGACCCCAAGGACACAGCAGTGCCCTGCCCCAGCCCCATGGGATGATGTGGACTCCCCCTGCCCCCTGACCAAACTGCTCCCCCTTTCCATGGCTCAGGGATGTCCTGGGGTGCCCTTGGGCTTTGCTGCAGCCCCACTCTGCAGTGGGGACCCCTCCCCATCCTGCTGCTGTCTCACCACTGAAGTGCCCATCCGGCAGCGTCGGCACCACGTCCTCCCACAGCCCCTTGAGGGGCACCACCTGCGGGCGGGGGCAGAGGGGTGAGCTGGGGGGTCACAGGCGCCCCCCGAGCCTGGCACAGCCCACCCCGCCCTGACCTTGTGTGGCTGTGCCTTGGCCCACTGCTCCAGGCGCCGGAAAACGCCCTCGTTGCACTCGATGATCCAGTGCTCCTCGATGTCGAATTGCTGCACCTTGGAGGCAGCGATGGCCATCCCGAACCCCACCTCGAGCACGCGGCCGCCTGCAGGTGAACCCGCACTCACAGCTCCGGCTTTTCTCTGCCCCAAAATCCCCCAGCCCTGAATTCTGAGCCATTCTTCCCCCAAACTGGGCAATTTGGGTGTGGACTGGGAGAACGTGGTGCTGCTGGCACTGGGGGGAGAAGTTGGGAGCTGCCCCTATGTCCCTGTCACCTGCTGCCCCCGCAGCTGCCCCTGTGTCCCTGTCACCTTGTGCCCCCCACAGTGGCCCTTTGGCCCCACCAAGCCCCCGCAACTGATCCCAGTGAGAACAAACAATGTCCAACCCTCCCTCTGCCAGGGAAACAGCCCCAAAAGCGGCAGGTCCTGGGAGGGCAAACAGCCCCAAAATCAGCAGGGCCTGGATGGGACGTGACTGCATCCCCTCCCCATGTCCCCATTCCCTTCCAAGAACGCCTCACCCTGGCACAAGCACACAATGTCCCCATGGCCCTGCTGTCCCTGTCACTGCACGTGGGCCATGTGCAGTGCAGGGCACATACGGTGGGATCCCCCAACAGAACATCTCCCCCAAAGTCAGTTGTTTTTGGGGAAGCTGCACCCCCAGCACATCCCCAGAGCTTTATGGGGTCTCTTTTACCCTTCGATGCTGCCACTGTGGCCAGGGAGTGCATGTAGGGCGTCTCCCAGCGCTCCATCACCGGTTTGCCCAGGATCTCCAGGTGGGCGTCGGGCTCATCGTAGCCGGCCGTGGCTTCTCTCCAGGCCGCCCTGCAGTCCTCGCCCTCGGCAAAGATCGGCCCCGCCGCCGCCCCGGAGCTCATGGCTGCGGGAGGAAAGTCCAGCTGGCCGGGCCGACACTGCCGGGGGAGGGAAAGAAAGGGCCACCGGGCTCTTGGCCGGCTTTAAATAGCCCTGCTGGAAAGTGCTGAGTGTGCACAGCCGGCTGGGGCCCCTCCGGGGATCGGGAGCCCTTATCGGGAATGGAGCCCTTATCGGGAACGGGGCACCACGGGGCAGACTGGGGCTGGCAGGGCTGAGCGGCCACAGGTGGCCTGGGGGTCACTGGGGTGGTCTGGGGGGACAGAGGGTGTCCCTGCCCCCGGTGGCACCGTGCTGTGCATGGCTGAATGGGAATGAGCGGCTCTGCTGAGTGCTGGAGCCGGGCTGGATCAGGGGGACACGGAGGAGGGGGTTTGCCCTGTGCACGGTGCTGTGCCACACTCCGGGGCTGTGCCACCCTCTGGGGCTGTCACACACAGCCCTGTGCCCTTCTCCAAGGGCTGTGCCACACTCTGGGCTGTCACACACAGCCCTGTGCCCCTCTCCGGGGCTGTGCCACCCTCTGAGGCTGCACAGCGGGACTGTGTCCTGCTCTGAGGCTCTGCCACCCTCCAGGGCTGTCACACACTCCGGGGCTGTCACACACAGCCCTGCACCCCGCACTGTCCCGCACAGCAGGACAGCACACCCGGGCCGTGCACAGTGACAGGAGTGACCCGCACGCCCCGGGCAGAGCCGGGCTGGGCCGTAAAGACCGGAGGGAGGGTCCCGGGGGGCTGCAGGGGGTGCTGAGCCCGGTGGGGGCGAGGCGGGACCCTGCAGGTGGGCAACGGGACCCGCGGGTGAGGGGTGAGACTCCACGGGAGGGCAGTGGGACCCTGCGGATCCCGGGAATGTCAGGGTGAGTGACATTCCCAAATGTGGGCGCTGAGACCCCCTGCGGGTGGGCAGTGGGACCCTGCAAGTGGGTGGCAGCACCCCGCAGACCCCGGGGGTGGGTGATAATCCCCCCAGATTAGGAAGTGGGGCCCCCCAGGGATGAATACCGGGACCCCACGGACTCCGCAGGTGGGCACTGAGACCTCCCGCGGGAGGGCAGTAGGACCCTGTGGGTGGGCAGTGACATTCCCGGGGGGGGCACTGGGGTTACCAGGGCGGGTACTGGGGTTACCGGGGTTACCGGGGGGGTCACTGGGGTTACCGGGGGGGGGCACTGGGGTTCCTAGACTGGGCAGTGACAGTACCGGGGTGGGCACTGGGGTTACCGGGGTGGGCAGTGACATTCCCGGGGCGGGCAGTGCCATTCCCGGGGTTTGCACTGGGGTTACCGGGGTGGGCAGTGCCATTCCCGGGGCTGGGCACTGGGGTTACCGGGGTGGGCAGTGACATTCCCGGGGCTGGGCAGTGACGTTACCGGGGGGGGCACTGGGACCCCCCGGACCCCGCCGAGGCCCCGCCCCCTCCGGCGCGCGCGGACTGCCCTTCCCGCCGGCCCCCGCGCGCGCGCGCGGCCACGCCCCCCTCTGCCCCTCCCAGGGCGCGGCCCCGGAGACCCCGTAGCGAGGGGCGGGTGCGCGCGCAGCGGCGGCGCTGAGGGAGCGCGAGCGCGCGGCGGGGGGGGCCGGGCCGGGCCGGGGGCGGCGGGGGGGGAACCGGGACACCAGAACCGGGACACGGCCGGGAGCGCCCGCCCGCGGCCCCGCGACCCGCCGCCGGCACCGCCGCCACCGGAGGGAAGAGCCGGGCGCGGCCCCGGAGGAGCCGCCGCCATGAACAGCGTGGGAGGCGCCGATGAGATCGGGTGAGGAGGGGAAGGGGAGGGCGACGCGCTGGGACGGGGCGGAGGGGGGAAGGTTCGGTCACCTTTTCCCGCAACCTCCGGAGAGGTCCCGGCGGGGCTGGCCGGGGCGCTGAGCGGGGAGCGGTGAGCGGAGCCGGGCCGGGCGGTGTTACGGTGGGGGGGAGAGGCCGGTCCCGGGCCGGGGGCGCTGAGGGGGGGGCCGGTCCCGCCATGTTGGGGCCGTGAGGGCGCGCACCCCCCTCCCGTCACGTGACCGGCGCGCGCGCGGGGCTGCGGCAGGTGCGCGCGCCCAAGGTCACCCGCCCGCCGCGCTTCCCGCGCCCGCCCGCACCGGGGCCCGCACCGGAGCCCGCCCCTGTCCCACCTCGTGTCCCCTCCGCGTCCTCCTCTCCTGCCCAATGACGCGGGGATGTGGGGCGGGGGGGACAACGCGCCGGCCGAGGGAGGGGATTGTCCCGCTCTGCCCGTGCGGCCTCACCTTGAGTCCTGCGTGCGGTTTTAGGCGCCACGATAAGAGAAGAGTATCGAGGTGTTAGAGAGCGTCTAAAGGAGGGCAGCGGACATGGTGAAAGGCATTGAGGGGAAGCATTAGGAGGAGGAGCAGAGGTTACTTGGTGTGTTCAGCGTGGAGGAGACTGAGGGGAGAGAGACCTTGTAGTTTAAAACTTCCTCGTGAGGGGCAGCTCCGATCTCTCCTCTCTGGGAGCAGTGACAGAATCCGAGGGAACAGCTGGAACTGTGTCCGGAGAGGTTTAGGGTGCCTATCAGGGAGGTTTTTACCCCCGGGGGTGCTGGGGCAGTGCCCAGGCTCCCCAGGGAACGGTCCCAGCCCCGAGGCTGCCAGAGCTCCGGGCGTGTTTGGACAGCGCTCCCAGGGACAGGGGGGATTGTTGAAGAGTTCTGTGCAGGGCCAGGAATTGGACTCGATGGTCCTTGAGGGTCTGTTCACTGAGTCTGTGACTCCGCTGGGGACTTTGACTCCTCAGGGCTGCCCCGAGGGGCTTTGGGTGGAGGAGGGGGACGGTGGTGGGATAAAGGTGGCACCAGGAGCTTCCCCTCGCCCTCCGTGTCCCCCGGCAGGGCCGCCCTCCCGAGCTCCCCTGTGCCGTGCTCTGCCGTGCTCTGCTCGGGATGTGCTCCAGGCAGGAAAACCCCGCTTTTAAGCGTTCCCGGGGGTTTTGTGGTTTCAAACCGAAAACCTGACACACGTCTGTTTCTTCTGACGTTCTTTTAGAATCACAGCAAGGCTTGGGTTGGAGGGGACCTTAGAGATCATCCAGTTGCACTCAGTATTTTTCTGCTTGAGAGCTGTACCCTGGTGACATTGAAATCATCAGGCTGCAGACTTGGGCATGGTAGAAACTCCAAGTAGCAAAAACCAAATTAAAAAAATCCTTGTCTGGTTCTTCCAGTGCAAGTTTTGGCACAGAATTTGACCAGACCAAGGACTGGTCATCTCGTTTGAAACTGGAAACACAAACCAGTTGCCCCATGCTGCTTGCACTGCCTTACTGCACGTTCTTAATGTGTAAATACTAAAAGTACAGGAGGCAGGATTAGTGATTGGAATATCACGTTGGAATGGTTTGGGTTGGAAGGGACCTTAGAGAGGATCAAATTCCAACACACATTGCATGAGGCCTCGTTAAATATGTGGATTTTGCTCTGAAAGTGTTTTTATTTGCTCCTGGGCTTTAATCACTGTCTGGTGCCTTATGAGAGACCTGATCAGGTCTGGCCTCTCCAGCTGTAGGTGAGTGCCAGGTCCAGGTTATTCCATGGAATATCATCAGCTCCCCTTCTGAGCAGGCTTGGCTGTCCTGGGGTTTGTTCTGTGATCCTTCTGAGCTGTAATCAGATAGAAAAGGATTGGGGGTTAATCAGAGAGGGAATTTTTCTTTATTCTCCTCCCCCAAAAGCCCTCAGAGGGAAAGGTGAAAGTGTAGAACGAACTGAGCTGCTCCAGCCCTCGGAAGGAAGCTCTGCTTTAAAGCCATTGTGAGAGACAAGTCTGGATGGGAAGTTATGAATGCAGCTGCTTTTCTAGGCAGAGATTTTTAGAGAAAACACCTGAGGAAGCTGTAAGCCTTGCAGGTGTGTTGGCATGGGTGGGGATGGGCTTTGTGAGTGCTCTTTGTTGTAATTAATTAGTACTTGGAGCTGGTTTGGAGGAAGAAAAGTGCTGATCTTGATCCTCCTGTCCTGCAGCTGATGGGGGCTGTGCTGAGGTGTTGATCAGAGCTATTAATCAAACTCCAGATTATTTGTGTAGGCACAGAATTTGTGCTTTTGTTAAGTTTTGGTGGTTTAAAATACCTGTACATGCTTTTTTACTAATCCTGAGTTGATCTGCTCCAGCAGCAAATATGTTTATAGCAACAAAGAATAAATTAGGAATTAAAATTCTCCCAGGAAGTGGTGAGGCAGAACACTTGGTTAAAACTTCTTACACAGCTGCAGCTTCTGAGGAGTCATTATCCAACTCTCTGCTCCTGAGGTGATCCCTGTGGGGAATTCTGCTGCTTCAGGGATGTTTCACCTGCCAGGATCTCACTGCTCATGGTGGACAGACTCACCTGCCCAAAAACCAGGCTGCTGGTTTGTGCTGGCTTTGCATTCCAGTGGGGATGGACTGTAGTGTGCTCCAGTCTGTCAGTTTGGAGCTTTATGGAGGTGTGGGGTTTGGGATGGTGTCAGCAGCTGTGAACTAAAAACATTGAATAGAGTGAGGGGAGGCTGAGCAGGATCTGCAGCTTCTTCCCAAAAGGCAGCAGCAACCTCTGCTCTCTGGGATGAGGGGCTGGAGCTGAGGAAACAGCTGGAGCTGTGTCTGGGGAGGGTCAGGCTGGGTTTTAGGGAAAGGTTCTTCCCTCAGAGTGTGCTGGGCACAGCCCAGGCTCCCCAGGGAATTCTCCCAGCCCTGAGGCTGCCAGAGCTCCAGGAGTGTTGGGATAATGCTCTCAGGGTGGGATTGTTGGGGTGTCTGTGCAGGGCTGGGAGTGGGACTCAGCTCATGGATCCCTTCCAACTCAGGATGTTCTATGAATTTTATACGTTTCTATGAACTTAACAACTGCCAGCCCATAAACTGTTAGGAGCAAAGGTTTTCTGGGGTGGAGTGTGGGTGAGACCTTGGGAAAGGGCTGCTGATGCAGTTGAGCGTGGGGGCAGGAGCACTCACACCCCCTCCTGCCTCACAGCTGGCTTGTACCACACCACATCTGGATTTCTGTAAACTCGGCCCTGCTCAGTGTCTCCAAACCACGGAGGATCCCAAGGCAGAGGATTCCTGGCTTTTGGTGTTCCACAGAGTGTGTACAAACCAGGGCTGCTGGAGCTGGTGTTGAGCAACCCAGCTTTGCTGTTTCAGTCCATGTAGGGTGACTACAAATAATTCATGGTGGAATTGGAAGGTTTCAGTGACCTCCCTCTTTGCAGACAGCTTGGTGTTCTCTCAGAACACAGCTGGTACTTCTACAAAGATATAAAATAGATAAGTCTTGTATACCAAGCTATCAAATTTAGTTAAAAACACCCCAAAACAAACCATGAGCTCAAATGTGTTTCGTCAAGAAAATAACCACACATCAAAACTTTGTTGTGAATACAGCAGTAGATCTGGTTTTGGCTGGGTTTACTTTGCTATTAAGAAATTAGAGTTACTTATTTTCCCTAAAAATAATGGCACAGCAGAGGGGTTTATGTCCTGTGTGTGGAAAGGTGGTCAGGGGACAGTTGTGGAAAGGGAAGGGGATCAAGGGACAGTTGTGGAAAGGGAAGGGGATCGAGGGACAGTTGTGGAAAGGGAAGGTGGACAAGGGACAGTTGTGGAAAGGGAAGGGGATCAAGGGACAGTTGTGGAAAGGGAAGGGGATCAAGGGACAGTTGTGGAAAGGGAAGGTGGACAAGGGACAGTTGTGGAAAGGGAAGGTGGACAAGGGACAGTTGTGGCCCTCACCAGGATGGCAGGGCTGCCTGGGCAGGGCCTGGCTGATCCAGAACACGACCTGTTGCCATGAACTGGCTGCTGTTGAGCAAGGCCCTGAGCCCGTGCCAGGAGCCAGTGCTCTGCCAGAGGGAGCTGGGGGCACTTTTCCAATCCTTGAGGGAAACTCCGTCATCCTGAACATGCCCGCAGAAAACAGGCCTGCCCTGGGAGAGGGCAGGGCAGCCGTGCCGGGCCCTGTGCTGCTCTGGGGAGGGCTGGCACGTCCTCCTGCATCACGATAAGGCAGCAGAGGCAGCGCTGTCTGCTGTGACACTGAGGGCTGTCTTTGCCTCGTGTGTCACCAGCCCCGTTGTTTGCTGCTGCTCAAGGAGACGCTTTGATCAGCGCTTAACAGTTGGTCTGTTTTTGTGAAAGACAAGACTCGTGTCACGTCTCGGCTTGTAGCTTAGGAACAGGATTTGCCTCAATGGAACAAGGCTCGGAGGTGCCGTGTAGTGTTTAATGTTGTTGCTTTGGCTGGTGCAGAAGGGTCGTGACATGATGTCCTGTCACAGAGAAGGGAATCAAAGTGAAGAGGGACGGGCTGGATTGATCAGTGAGCTGCCCTGCTCCACAGGAACTTCCAGTTGCAAGGCTTTCACTTCCCTGGTACTCCCGGTGCACCTGCAGCTCTTACTGGGATGACTGGGCTCTCCCTGCCGTTACCTGCTCTTGAAAAGAGTGAGAGGATGTTTAATTTTTATTTATTTGGAGAAATACAACTTTGTCCCTGTAAGTTAGGATGCAGAAATTCCCACCACTCTCAGCTGTACTCGGGTATAGGTGAAGGTGAGTAGAAGACAAAGGTTCTCTTTGAAGTCTCATGGAGAACTAGAGGGCATCTCCCAAAAATAAACTATCCCAGTGCTTGTCTGTGCAGAGCCATGGAGCCATTAACAGCAGAGTTTTTCACAGAATCACACAATCTCCTGAGCTGGAAGGGATCCCCAAGGATCATCAAAGCCCTGCACAGACACCCCAACAATCCCACTGTGTCCCTCAGAGTGTTGTCCAAATGCTCCTGCAGCTCTGGCAGCCTTGGGGCTGGGACCATTCCCTGGGGAGCCTGGCCAGGAGAACCTTCCCCTGGGCTCCAGCCCTTCCCTGGGTCCTGCCCCTGCTCCAGAGAGCAGAGGTTAATGCTGTTCCCCAGGAGGAAGCTGCAGACAGCTATGAGGGTTTTTTAGGGGTTGATTCTTGGCTCTGACAAGGGCCAAGTGTTGGGGTGGCTCTGACCAACCTGTAATTACCGAGTAAATGACTGTTGGAAGTTTCGTCACGCCCAGGAGCTGATAAAGAGCTGCAGAGCCTGGCATGGAGCTCCCGTAGCACCTGCCCAGCTCCTTGGGCGTGCTGGGACACGAAACCCTGCAGTTTTGGGTGCTCTTTACAGAGGAAGAGTTGAATCAGTTTTAAGCAGTTTAGTTTGGGGTTTAGCCATGACTTTCTCACCTGCTCGGCGCTATCTCGAAACTGGGTTGTCCAATGGTTTCACAACTGGTGCTGGATTAGTGCTGCTCTGTTATTTAGTACCTGCTGCACAGGTTTGACTTCTGTCTCAGGCCTGAGCTTGGCAATTCTACTTTTGCTTTCACCCCACGAGAAGGTGCTGGCAGCCAAGGGAGTGTTTTGTGGTGAGGGAGGGAGGAAGGCTTTGGTTTAATCAGCAGCACCAGCTCTGTAGAGCCTGTTGGAGGCCGTGGTACCCCCAAACCTGTCCCAAAGAGCTGAGTTGTGCCTTGAATAAACGGAGCATCTGCTGTAGCCCCTAAACCTGCCCTGTGCTTTGTTTGCAGGAAGCTGTTCGTGGGTGGCCTGGACTGGAGCACGACACAAGGTGAGCAGCGTGTGCTGCAGGCGTTGGGATGTGGTGAAAACACAGCCAGGAGCTTTGAACAGGCATTGCTGTGCTGAGGAGATTGGGCTTGAGAGCCTCCTCTTCCTCTGCTGATTAATAAAACTTCCTGTAGAGACAGCTCAGATATGTATCATCATATATTTTTTATATACATTAATACTTTCAGGTTAATACTGTTTGGTGCTGAAGTTTTTGTCAGCCCAACAGACAACCCTTTTTATAATCACTTCCCTACTGTTTTCCATTTGTATGAGTGGAAATAAACTGTTGTCTGCCATTTGTTTACAGGAAGTAAGATGTGATCATTTTCAAAAGATGAGTTTGAACTTGTTTTCCATGTTTGCTGATCTGTTGTCTCATAATTGCAAACACAGTCTGGTGTTGTTAATATCTGGTTCTGTTTAATATTTGCTTTTTTTTTCTTTAACAGAAACCCTTCGTAGCTACTTCTCCCAGTATGGAGAAGTTGTAGACTGTGTAATAATGAAAGACAAAACAACAAATCAATCTCGAGGATTTGGATTTGTCAAATTTAAAGATCCCAACTGTGTGGGAACAGTGCTGGCCAGCAGACCTCATACGTTAGATGGCCGAAATGTAAGTTGCTTTTATGTTGTTATTTTTTTCCTGCACCAGGTTCAAAGATTTACTTTAAATTCTGGGTCCTTATTTGCAGAGTTTACCTGGTTGTTGGTTAAATGATTTATTTTAAGGCAGCTCTAACTCCATGGCTTGTGTTGCTTTGAGCTCTGGGGAGCTGCATGTCAGCAGGGCTGGGTTCAGCTGCCACAAATGTAACTTTTAGAGCAAAATTCTTCATGCTGAGGTCTGACCAAACTGGAACTTCTTCCAGATTGATCCAAAGCCATGCACACCTCGGGGGATGCAGCCAGAGCGGACACGGCCGAAGGAGGGATGGGTAAGGAGAGATCCCTGTGTGTCCTCCCTGTTGTCTGAGTTATCTTCATTTCCTTTGGATTATATCCATGTTTTAAAGGCAGAAGTCTGTATGCAGAACTTGAGTGTAAATTTAATTTCTAAAAAATGTCTTTAACTTAAATTTCCAGGGGCAGACCCTGTACAGCACAGTACCAGTTTGGGTGTGGTGTTTCCCAAGCTCTTAGTGATGCTTTTAGTGGAGTTCTTCAGATTTGAGAGCAGTGTCTGGAGGGCCCTGGCAGGGCTGATGCTGTTCCAGCCCACTCCACACCCTGCAGCTTCACCAGATTTCAGTGTAAAATGAGTCAGTGGCCTCAGAGCACAGTCCCTGGATTCCTGCTCCTCTGAAGAGCAGAGCACACTGAGCCTCTGAGCTCAGAACGTGCTTCCCTTTCATGCCTGGGAGACTCTCCCCTCAGCCTGCCAGAGCCCATTGTTCATGGTTCAGTGTGAAATGATAGAAGCAGCCACCCTTATTGTCCTGCTGACTGAATTTTCTCCTCCTTGATTTAGCAGAAAGGATCCAGGAGCGATAACAATAAATCCAATAAAATTTTTGTTGGTGGGATTCCTCATAACTGTGGCGAGACAGAGCTCAGGGAATACTTCAAGAAGTTCGGAGTGGTGAGTCCTGGGGGGGAAGGTGCCTCCCCTCCCTGCTGCCTCCTCTCACATTTCCTCAGGCTGTCAAATTTAGGGGTAATTTGGACAAATTGCTGGAGGGGCACCTGAAGCATTTTGTGTGAGCCTGTAGTGAACATTCATCATCTGGAAATGTCCCTTGGCAGAACCTGCTGCTCATGTGGAATTTACTTTGCTGCTTCTGTCTCCTCATGTTTAAGTCTACCTGGTACATTCTTCTGTCCCTTCTTCCAAAAATTCCTGAGCTGGCTTAAGAATGTTTCTTTTTATTATTATTATTATTACTATTTCCACCCCCACCCCCCTTTAACTTGATAACTTTCAGCTGGGCAATTAAAAATGTCTGCTGATTGTTTTTTGGGAACAGTGAGTCTCTCAATGGGCTGAATTTCAAGGTTCTGGTGTTTGACTGTGTGTACAGATGGGTTAAATTTGGGTCTCCTGCCATTATTTTGGGAGCAGTAGCTGCTTTCAGACCATCTGGAATCTCAGTTCTGGTGTCCCTGGGACTTCCATTCTGAGACAAACTGCTCCTCATGCACCTTCTTCAGTTCAGTTTGTAACCTTGGACTGAAATGACTGTCTTTTGTATAGTTTTTTTATTTAGTTTTAATTCCCATTTATCCCAGCTCTCACTGCCCGTTTAATATGATAAATGACTGAATTAAATAATTCAGCTGTGAATAAGTTTGAGGAAGTTAAAGATTGCCTGAGTTAAATTCAGGACTGTGCTGGTAAAAATGAACTTGATTGGCATTTAGTGTAGTTTTTGATACTTTTTTTCAATAACCTTTTCCTGACATTTCTTAGTGGCAACAAAGAATTTATTGAGAAACAAACTCATAAATTTATCAAGAATTAAATCAGTGTTTAAAATTCCATTAAGATACTCTATTTAAAACACAAAAAGCAACAGCTAACAACTGTTTCTTTAGCTTGACAAGCTGCAGTAGACTAATAATAAAAAAAACAGGGAGCACGTTCCACAGCTGTGGGATGTAGTTTCTAAAGGCTCTTCCTCACAGACTTGGCTTTCCAGCTGTGCCCTGGATGCTGGGGAGATACAGGGTATGTCCTGCAGATGTAGAAGGCAACAGCCACAACTGTAAGTGCCCTTAAAAAGTAAGTAGTAGCACTTTGCTCTTAGTATAGAAATCAGAAAAATCTTCCTGGAGTTGTAACGAGTCCCCTTTGGCGCAGTGGAGTCTCACAAATGTTTTTGTGGCCACAAGAGTGAAGAGCCCAAGGCAGGCAGTGATTTTTAGCCCTGGTAATTGCTGGGTCATTAAGATCAGGATGAAGAGGATCCAAATGGACCAGGGGAGGGACAAATGTGGCCCTGATTGTCCCTTGGCATGATCCCCACCTGGATCCTCCAGCCCCAGCTGGGAGCATCCAGTGGGATGTGCTCGAGTGAGTGCAGCAACTCAAACCCAAATGTTTCCTACCTGTAAGCAAAGATAAAATTGTGTCCGATTTTAAACTCATTTTTACTCAAGTAAAAATATCCTAAGATTGTCTTGAAGATGCAATTTTACAAAATCACACCCATTTTGTGACCACTTCCTGCATCTGTGAGGTTTTAGAGCAGTTCCCTTCGGTGGTTTTAATGTTGACATAAACATTACACCTCAGGTTTTGTTTAAATTGTAGCTCACTGTGGTGCTCATTCTGAGAATAATCCTGAAGCCCTTGAACAGCTTGCAATTTCCATTTTTTCTTTTTTTAGGTTAAAATCACACTGATACTGCTCATCCAGAACTTAGAGGGGTTTTGTAAAGCTGTTTATGCATTGCTTTAACTGGTGCTCTGGGCCTCTCTGGTGCTCCAGTAATTCAATCAGAGGAACCCTGCATGTTCCTGCAGCTCAAGCTGCTTCTCATGGCTAAAGTGAAAATGCTTAAAAATGGGGAAAATCATGTTTTAAAAAGCGACACTGATGAGTTGCTGGAAAACAAACCTTTGGGGTGTGTGATAGGCTATAGAGTGGGTACAAATAACGCAAAAGCTCAATGTTAAATTAAAATGTTAAGTGTGATGAGACAACAGAGATGAACTCAGGCTTTCTAAACTCCCAGGAAGAGCAACATTGCCTGTTTTTGTGCTGTTGCTGGGATGATGGCTGCAGCTGGATTGTGCTTTGTGGGTAGAGAGCAGGAACCAGCCTGTGGTGACTGTTCCAGCCCTCCCCTGGTAGCACAGGGAGTAGAATTTCCCTTCTCTCTTCCAGGTCACTGAAGTTGTAATGATCTATGACGCAGAGAAACAGAGGCCCCGAGGTAAAGGCTGATCTAGTTTGTCCTTGAAATTTCTTCATACTCTGCTATAGTCAGATGGCAAACTATTTCACACCATCAGAAAAGGTAGATTTTTTTTTTTCCCTATGTTGCCTCAGGAAAAAGAATAATTCACTGGGCAAACATCACTTCAAGTCTAGACTCTTCATCTCCAGCTTCACTTGGGTCTGTGCATTTCAACTCAGATGTTTCATGCTCATTGATGGCTTGGGGTTTTTTTTATAGTTGAATGAAATTTGATTCTCGAGCCACTCCTGTGGCTTAAGTTACTTTTGAGGGGAGGAAAAATAAGCAGATTTTCCTCCTGTTCCACAGGAAAGGTATGTTGGGTCTGCAAGTGCATGTGGGGTGCTCCAGCCAGAGCACGAGACAGGACAGAATCCATCCATCACCTGCTTTTTGTTTTGGTTAAATGGCTTCACCTCTAATTAAAGAAAAACCCTTCTTAAACAGCACAAAATAATTCTGAAATATATATATATACACATGGATATTTTTAATTGGGATATACAATCTCTGTATACCAGATTGCTTTTAAAGAGGGGAGGGGAAAGAAAAACACCCAAAAACCTGAAAGAATCACTAGATATTAAATCAAGCTGAGAACCTTTGGTCAAAATATGAAGCAAGTTCCATGTCACCCATGTCCCTTTGCATCACCATCTGTTTGCCAAGGAAGAGGCAATATTTTGGCACGTGAAGCTTAGCTGTGCTCCCACCCTGTAGCATGTTGGACATGCTAGAGAATAGTTTGCCATCTGAACTTTTTCATTTCTCTTCTGCCTCATTATTAAGAAATATATCCTTCACTTCATATTTATTAAGCTGTTAAGTCTTAGTTTTATTTTTAATTTAGACATACATCCTTAGTGACATATTTAAGTGTTTCATAGTAAAGTATGGTAACGTTAAGTAAGTTCTTTTTTTTGTTTCTTTTCTCTCTGTGAATTGTTTGACTGTGATTAACGATATCTCTTTAGATTTCTTCTCTCTAGGTGATAATTTATCACAGAGGTACAGGCCAGTTCCGCAGTCAGAGGAGGGACGGGCTTTGTCTTTTATTGGAGTGTAAACGAAGTTTCAATATATTTGTTTTTTTTTATTTTCTCGCTTTAGCTATCCTAATCTTCTTCCAACAGATACCTTTGATTTAAGCAGCACATAAATTCATCTGTTTCAGTGCTCTAGAGCAGCTGGTTTTGGGTAGAGGAGACAAAGGCACTGGCATCCAAATGTGACTTGAGGCTGAAGTTGTGAAATGTTTCAGTAATTTTTGTACCATCTCTATCTTTGCAATATTTAATCCCAGCCTTGCAGCCTCTGTGCAAAAGGTACTTAAACATCATGCCTGGTCTGAATTAATCCTGTCTCAATTAATGGCTTCTCTGCTTCAAGCTCTACTAAAAACAAAACAGGCAAAGGAGGGCTTGGGGTGCAAAGCACAAGTGCCAGGTGGGGGAAGGGTCTTGTCTCCACCCACAGAAGGCTTCCTCCCCTAATTCATCAGACTTCTTAAGCACTTCTTGAGTCCTGACTCTCTGCCTTTCATTTCTGTGCTGTTCCAGGCTTTTTTTAGTGTGCTGACTAACAGTCATCTCCCAAAACGGCCTTGGCAGTCCCTGGGGGGTGCTAGGAAACATTCCTCGAGTTTGTATTGGGTACTCTGGTTGTGCATCCCAGAACACATTTTCTCTTGCCTTCTCTCTGTGTTCTCTTGCTGTTCTGTCCCCTTATCCTTTCCATGACTGTTGATAAAATTCCAGAGGCCAATTCAGTGCCATCTCTCCTCAGACCCTTCTGAATTTTGCCTTTTCCCATTCACTTTACCCTTCCTTTGGAAGTACACATTGGTTTACTGGTAGGAGGAGGGAAAATGCTCCCTATTCCTATTCCCTGTAACATCCATTTATCTCCAGCTCCTCAGGAGGCACCAAATTCTCAGATGATGTCCTTGAGGAGCTGACTGGGGTCAGGTATCCCCGTCATCTTTGCTTCCTCCCAGTCCTGCCAGCTCTGCCTCATCAGACTCTTCCCAGAGCGCCAGGCACAGCAGCCATGTCACAGCTCTGAGGGAACAAAGTGGCTTTGGCGCAGTCTCAGCTGCCCCTGGTTCCTGTTCTTGGCCAAGCCAACAGCTGGGAAGGGATTTCCAAGTTCTTGCTGTGTCTGTTCTCCTCCTCCCTTGGCTGCAGACCAGCCCTGTCACTCTGCTCTGGTCCTCTTGGATCCCTGCTGGATGCAGTTCATTTCTCCTGCCTTTAACTGAGTCCTGTCCTTCAAAAACTGAAGCTGCAGGTGGTGGGTTTTATCACTTCTGCTCAAAACTTCACCTTGGAGTTTTGCTGTGTTGCTCTGTTTTCTTCACTCTTCCTGATCTTTTGCTGTCTGACCCTTTTTAAAACCGTTTTTAAAATTTATTTACTGCTTTCTTCAATGACCTCTTGCTCTCCCTGTTCCACCCCTCCAACCCCATCCCACAATCTGTTCCCCTCCTTTAGCTTTGGAATCAAATTTAACAACAACCTTCACATCCAGATGGAGTCCATTGTTTTCCTTCCCCATCTCTTTTTTAGACAAAGGCTGGAATACTAAACGTGATTGAAATACAAACACTTTTTCCTTTGGCTCCAACACTCGGATTTCTGGTTAACTCAGACAAATATATTGTGATGAAATGCTGCCCTCAGCTTTGAGGCTGCTTTCATCACAGCTCCACAAAACTTCGTTTATACTGCCAGTCTCTTGTGTGTGGGAAATGCCAAGTTTTTTCCTTTTTATTTTCAGTTTATTTTAGTGATGTCTTTTGCTCTTGTTGCTGACAGCAGAATTTGACCTGCTGGAATCTATTTTGGCCTGTATCTTTGTGTATTTTTATATATATATATATATATAAACTTTCTCTACACTAGGCCTCTTTGGGCTTACCCAACGCAGTTGGATAAGCGTGGAGAGACATTCCTGTGCTAGATCCTGTATTCTGTAACGCTTTAGAGCAAGATTTGGCTGCTGTCAGCACTAGCTGCAAAGCAAAACGCAAACCAAGGGGGAAATCTTGGGTTTCAGAAAAGCAGAACCGCATCCATGTTCCATAAACGCTTCCCACGCCGCACCTCGGGTTTCTTTTCTAATTTTTACTGCTCTCCCCCCTTTTCCCCCCACCCTCCGTAGCTAATCCAAAGAATGGCACAATTCCTGTACTGCATGTGTCCCTCCCTGCCCTGGGTTGTCCCCACCAGCAGCCAGTGGGTGATGGCATGAAGCAGCCGCCGTGTCCTGGGGGATTAACCACTATTTTGCCACTCTCTCGGCTGTGTCAGCAGCTACAACCTACGTGCAGTGGTTCTCAGAGTGACCTCCAAAAGGGCAGCTTTGCCTCCTTTCCCAGAGTTTTCTCCAAGCTGCTGGATCCAGCTGAGCTGCCAGCAGCCGGGGCTGTGGTCAGGGGGAAGGGAATGAGCCACCAGTTGGGGGCAAAAAGGTCTGGGAAGTTGTGTGGATTTTCAGAAGGAATCCAACAGAAAATACAAGAAATTAAACAGATCCAGGACGTGGCAGCAACACCACGTTCTGTATGAGCAGCACCTCACAGGGGGTTTTTGTGTTGGGAAGGAGTAACACCTGTTCCCTGCTTTTTCTCCAAGGTGTGGAAAACTTGAGAACCTCTGATGTAGGTTGTTAGTTTCTGAAGCTTCTCATTCATCCATGGAGTGGTAAAATTTCTCATGCTTTAACAGCTACATTTCAAAACTAACGTTCTTATTTTCCACGGAAAATATTCCCTAACTGGAAGCTGGGCTAAGGGATTGGGAGGAAGTTGCTTTGCAGCTTTGGGGAACAGGGATCTCTGATAGGTTTTCCTTGGGAAACTAGGCTGAATTCAAAGGGAGGAGCAGCAAAGTTGCTTGACTTCAATCTGCTGTCCCACAAGTAATTTTGATTTTAGCAGTTTTTTTCCATTTCCTGGTAGGTGGATGAGGAATAAAATCAAATTAAAAGCCGGTTAACGAGCTCAGTTCGAAGCTGCATGCGTGCAATCGAGACGAGGCCCTAGAGCCTCTTCACAGGAAGTATCCATTGCAATTTCCTCAGAGTTTTTTGCCAATTGAACACAAGTGTCGTTATCTGAAACCCCTGCTTGAACCCTTGGTCTGCCCCTAATACTGTTCATCATCCTGTTTTGTGTCACAACACCCTGCTACCTTGATTCACTCTTCGTCGTTGGCTAGGTTTTGGATTTATTACTTTCGAGGACGAACAATCAGTGGACCAGGCTGTCAACATGCATTTTCACGACATCATGGGCAAAAAAGTGTGTAGTTGTAGTTTTATTTTACCTTAAGAAAGAACTAAGTCTTGGGCAACGAGCGATTTCACTGGGGAATCCAACTTAATTGTTGATGGGAGGGCAGAGCAATCCAAATTCAAGGCTTTATCCATGGAGGTGGGGAAAGTCTGAGTTTGCTGGAGAAGGGCAGTTAGGATGGGGGCAGCCTGGGGAAGGGAGGGCTTGGAAGCCTGAGGATTCAGGCTGTGGGCTCTGCTTGGGGTGAGGCCTTGTGTGTACAGACCTGGGGGCTGCTCTGGCTGAGCAGATGAATTGGGATCATCATCACTGGGATGAACTGGTGCTCACTGCCTCTGCTTTGAGCACTGCTGTGGTGCAAGGAGAGAAATCAGTGATTTCCAGCTGTTGGAAAAGCAGAATCCCAGTGAAATCTGAGTTGTTCAAGGCTTGGTTTAAGATACCACTCCTTCAGATGTGCACTCGATACTCAAATCTCGAGGTGGTGTCAGACAATCTGCTTTATATAATCTTAAACTTTAAAAGAAAAAGGGAGAAAAAAAAACATCCTGAAGGATTGGTTTTTTAAAAAATTGGGTCACTTACTGTGAAACTTTGATACCAACCCACATACTCTATATAGTATTTAACCACAATACAGTTAAGTGACCTCTGGTTGTTTCATCTTCATACTGTGTTGTCAGCAAACGGGGCTTGGATAGGGAGGAATTTTTTAGGCTCCTTTGATGTTACTCAGCAAGGAACATGGTTTTACCTGTGGAAGAAAAAAAAACCCCAGCAGACCTAAAAACAAAATAAATTGTTGCAGGACACCCAAGTTTTATATATAGAGAAAAGAATAATTTAAAGAAAAATTAACCACAGGATATGCTGGTAAATTTTAAGTCCTTGCATAGCTTTAAGGTATATCCAGATTTTAAACTAAATGTTAAAACTGCCAAACTTTGAGTGAGGGGAGGTTCAGGGAGACACAGAAGATTTTCACATTCCTTAAATTATTACATTCTTTGAGTTTTTAATTGTCTTTAAAGTCTTTTATGTGCTGATATTTCATAAGCCCTTCCTTAGCTAGCAGGGGACACACTGCACATCAGTGGAGTTCTGGTTCATTTTGCAGTGTAATAATGCCTTTAATTCCTGGGAATTTGTTTTGGGATGGAGGGCTGGGTGGTTTCCTTACAATGGGAACAAAGGAATGTGCTTGTGGGATCCAGAACATCAGTTCTTGGTTCCAGGTGTGAACAGGTGCAGTAAATCACCCAGGGGTGTGTAAGGATCACTGTGTCCCCCCAATATTCCCTGATCTGCTCTTGGAATTGCCTTCAGCAATCCCCTACACTGGGAGCTGATCCCACAGAGCAGCAGATCCAAATGGGAACAAAGGATAAACATCCACGAGGTGCTGGGAGAGGATGGAGAGCCCAGTGTGACCTGCAGATGTCACCTCATTGCTGCTGGCTTTGGGCAGTGCTGGGACTCTGAGTTCTCAGTGTTCCCCAAACAAACCCAATTCCAAACTGAAATAATCGATTTTTGCCCTTTCCCCCCCACTTTCAGTGACCAAAAAAAGCAGGATTCAGGGAGTTTTAGCTCAGAGTAACAGAGCTGCCTCAGTTCTTGGGGTAACCTGGGCTCTGGGCAGGTGTGAAATTTGAACCTCCCTATTGCACAGGGAAATTTTCAGTCCTCACTTTGGCAGTTCCCCGCTTCCAAGTGAGCACTGAAAAATTAATGGGATTCTTCCACAAGGATTAATGAGCTCCAGATCCCCTGCTCTCTCCTTCACTGCCTAATCATGCCTGCTTTAAAAATGGTATTTCTGTCTTTTTGGTAATTAAAAAGGTATTGCTGAAATGAATCCATATGTTGTTGAAAGAGGGGGGGAAAAATTAAAATTGCAAGAAGGCCTCTGCTTTTGTAAGCAATAACCGAATTCCCTCAGGGCAAATGTGTTAAGACTCATTAATTTGAGTCCTTTGAAAAATTCCCTTGGTTCCTCTCTGGAAGGGCCTTGAGCTGACAGAGATTTGGTTACTGTCATGTCTCATGTCCTTGGGGCATTGGCAAGGGGGGTGTGGGGGGCTTTGTCCTTGCCTTGTGCCTGTTTCCTGTTTGTTCTCCGACATGAATGGCTTTTAAGACATGGCAGGAAGAATTCTGAATACTTTATTTTCCATACTACTCAGGCCCATTGATGATTGAGAATTATTTTCTTTGTACTCTGGCACCCATTAAAATTAATCATGAAATGAAGAAAAAAAAAAAAGCCTCAAATTCAGCGAGTGCTGAGAGGGTTTCATTAAATCAGAACTGGATTTTTTTTTTTTTTTTCTGAAGAGGTTTATGTTGAATG
The DNA here is from genome assembly GCF_965231275.1 of Zosterops lateralis. Lineage (NCBI taxonomy): Eukaryota > Metazoa > Chordata > Aves > Passeriformes > Zosteropidae > Zosterops > Zosterops lateralis. The sequence goes on from NC_139789.1 coordinate 3,538,638, forward strand.
TGCAGCTTATTTTAAGTAGGTCAAACGCACTTATTCCATGGCTGGGAACACTAGGACATTTTATCTTGGAATGAAATAAGTTAAGCACTGTGGTTACTAATTTTTAGAACAGGAGGGGTTTTGTCACTGACTTAACACAGTATGAAGATTTGCTTCTTATTGACTCAACTGTCCATTTTTATTACTTGCATGTTTGTTTACTTTTTTGTTAGATGTAATGTAAGATTCTCTTATCACATCCATTCCCTCTGACATTGTTTGAGTTAACTGAGATTCTTTAAGCGTTAGCCTGGGGAAGGTAAGTCTTTATCTTCCATTAGACATTTAAATAAAATCTTAAGTTTAAAAAAAAAAAAAAAAGACAACAATACAAAAAAAAATACAAAAAAATGTGTGTTTCTCAGGTATGAGCAGAGCTGAAATTGCAGTTAGTTGGGGTGGGTTAAACTGTCACTTCCAAATGGACCCCAAACATGTTTGGTTAAAGCATTAGTACCCTTTTTCAGAGCAGCCTCTTCACTCAAAATCCTGGTTTTTTAACTGAAAACATCATCTTCATATCTCCTGCCTTGAACATGAAATCAGTCTGTCATTAATGTCCAAGATTCTGCTGTTTTAAGTGCAGAGCTGCTGTAAGAGGGTACTGCTGTTTTAAGATTAAAGCCAACGAGAACGAAGCGATTCGTAGGACGCTTTTCTCGGAATCCCTCGGCAGTAGGACTCGTAATGCCTTATACCATCACCTACACTGTACCTGAGAAACATTGTAAATTACTGGCCTTTAAGTTTTAATAATTTAAGTATACTTTAGACATAAGTCATAAGATGCTAAGTGTAGTCTTAAGTGTAACTGCGGGTGTGTGTGCGGGGCCGGGGGGCGCGGGGCCCCCCCTGCCCTGCTGAGCGCTGCCTCTGTTTGTTTAGGTGGAGGTGAAACGCGCCGAGCCTCGGGATAGCAAGAGCCAAACTCCGGGGCCACCGGGGGCCAGCCAGTGGGGGAGCAGGATCATGCCAAGTGCTGCCAACGGCTGGGCAGGGCAGCCCCCTCCGACCTGGCAGCAGGGATACGGCCCCCAAGGTACTGCCCGCCCTGCCCGGCCTCCCCAGCTCGCTGCACGCCGGGTTTCTGGCCTAGGTGGTGTTCCCACCTTTATCTCTCTGATAGCAGGAGTAAATTTCTACACTCCCCACCCACCAGTTCTTCCTGGGGTTTCTTTGCTGCTTTTCCCAAAAATCTGAAGGTAGTGCCAGGTCTGGCATGTGTCCCACCTGTTCCCTTTGGAGCTGTCTCTCCCCACATGGAATTCCCCATAGGTTGAGGGAACTCACAGAACGGGTTGGGAAGGCTCCAGTTGTGACTCCAGCTGTGCAGTGAGTTCTGACAACACCCCAATGACAAATCTGGTTGAAATATGGCTTTTTCAAGGATGAGGCAGTTTCAAAGAAAGTTATCAGGAAAATCTGAAAAGGGATGAAGGGAAAATGGATGGCCTTGCCTTTGAATTTTATTGCTTAATGTAGCTTAGGAGAGCACCAGGCAGCTCTGGTGCAGGGAGCACTTAGTGCACACCAGGAGCCCTGCAGGGCTCAGGAGCAGCCTGGGTTTGATGGCTGCAACCCCCCTGAGATTCCAGAGGCAGGATAAACACGCTGAGTTCATCCAAAGACAATTTTGATAACTTGTGGAGAAATGCAGAGGGATAATTGAGTTGCTGTGACTTGCCTTGCTCTGAGAGATGAGAAATGTTCACCTGGGGGGCTGCAGGGAGCGTGGCTGCTCCATCCCTGCTCCGATGGAGGAAGTGCAGCACAGGGATTGCTCCTTTCCCCACGGTGCTGATTAACTTGAAAGCTGCAGCTGAGGGTTGACATCGTGCACAGATGTGCTAATCTGCAAACTGAGAAACTCCCATTATTTTCCATGCAGTGATTAGTAGGGAAAATGATATCTGATCTCCTGGAAAGATTAATGTCAAACACAGACAGGAGATTTATCCTTCAATCTCAGCACTGCACAAGGGATGGGAAAGGCTTTTTTTATGCTTCAAAAACTGCAGAAATAACTCGGATAAACCTGGTAGTAAATTAAGAATCCTTTGGATTTGTAGTCTGCTGGGATTCTCCGGGGTTCTCTGAAGTACTGGAGTTTCTTGCATTTAGTATGTGGCAGCTCTCAAATGCTCCATCTGATTTGGGTTTGAGAACTGCTGTCTTTCCTGAGTGTCATTTGCTGAATGATTCAGAGTCTTTCCAGATTTGCACATTCAGAAATAGTCCCACAATGTTGTTTGGGCCATAAAAATAGCTCTGTGAGGGACACGGGGAGGATACCCAGTCTATCCCAGAGCCAGATCCTTCCTCTTGCATCATCCCTGCTCCTGACTGTGCAGCTCCACTGATGTCTAAGGCTCTTTTTTTGTTCTGTTTGTAGGGATGTGGGTGCCAGCTGGACAGGCAATTGGTAAGTACATTATATGGGACCAATTCTGAAAGGAAAAAATCCTTCCGAGCACGGGCACAGCTTCTTTGAGCATTCACAGTGATTTGTGGATTTCTGTAGGATTTAACCTACATTTAAAAGCTTGATTGAATTTGTCCTGGAGGAACGAAGGGGAAGACAGTGGATTCTTAGCAGCTCAGTAATGGGAGCTGACACACATCCTGCTGTTCCAGCCACATTAATTTGTTACCAAGGGATTACATGCTAAACTGCAATTATTTACAGTGGGGATACTTGGAGGACAAATATTTCCCAAAGTGAGGATTCATAGAAGGCTGAACCTGCGCTTGAAATCCACCCAACAGCCTTACCCCATCTAGAGGAAGCTGACTCCAGCAGCAGCTCCTTGCTGCTCATCTGCTTCATTTTCTGGGTTTCTCTTCCTTTTGCAGGTGGATATGGACCCCCTCCTCCGGGCAGAGGAGCTCCTCCCCCACCACCACCATTTACCTCATACATAGTCTCCACACCTCCCGGGGGATTCCCGCCTCCACAGGGGTTTCCACAGGGCTATGGCACCCCTCCACCATTCAGTAAGTGACCCCCAGCACATCCAGCTCCAAAATCATCATTTGCTGCACTTGGATTTCCCCCTGTCCTTAATTATTTCTCCCAGATTATATATTCTGAGCTATAATTAACTATAGCATTATTTTTTTTCCTTGGATTATTTTATTCTTGGATGCAGTAATCATTTCTGTTCTCTAGTTTAAATCTGTGTGGGTAAATAAATTTAGATATATTGTGCACCTTTGTTAGGATATCTGAGAGAAAACTTAGAGCTCACTGCTGGTGACCTGGGCCAAACACAGGCAGGGTTTTTTGGAGGAGCTTAAAGAATTAAGGTCATAACTGGGGCTGGAAATACAAATAGGATTTTAGCACCTACCTCTCAGGCTACCTTTTCAAAAGTCTGTTGCAAACCTGCTTTAAAGAAGGTGGAAAATAGCATCCAGTTATGTTGAGATATTTTAGGAAAATCTTGGATATTACAGCTTCCTCCTCATTTCTCATGTCTGTGAGCACAGAGTTTGGTCCCCAGTTGTGCTTTATCCCTTTCTCTGTGCTGGCTGCTGCAGCCTGTGCCTGTGGGGGGGACATTTCTCCCACCTGTGCAAGGTGAGCTGCTGACATCTCTGAGCCCTGGGGTGACCGAGGTGTTGAGGTGAATCTCTGGTCACAAACTTGGGGTTTAATAGCTTTAGAAATGTTGGGTTTAAATTGCATTATCTCTAAAGCCAAGCAGGACGTTGACATTCACCTGTTTGTCCTTGCAGGTTTTGGTTATGGTGCTCCACCTCCTCCACCTGACCAGTTTGCCCCACCTGGAGTCCCCCCTCCACCTGCCACTCCGGGGGCAGCACCACTCGCTTTTCCTCCACCACCACCACCATCTCAAGCAACTCAGGACATGAGCAAACCCCCGACTGCTCAGCCAGAATTCCCTTATAGTCAGTTTGGTGAGTAACTGCTGCAATTCTTCCCCTTCCTCTTCAGTCCTGGGGACACAGTGTTGGACACACTTTGCTGCAGGCATTTCTCAGGGATGGGAATGCTCCCACCAGCTCAAGCCATCCTTAAATCATGCAATATTCTAGCCAGAGGGAATTTTCTTAGCTCTAAAGTGTTGCTTTTGTGCTGTAAAATAACCTTCAGGGATTTGTGCACTGCCAGGATGAATTTCTGGTTTCCACTCTCCCCAAACCTGTAGCTAAAACTTTCCACTCCACGAGCTTCACAGAGCTTGTAGAGAACTTTTTTTGTCTCTCCAGACCTTGGAGAACAGACTTGAAGAGTAAAAGCAGCACAGAGAGACAGGCAGTGCATGTGTAAGGATCCAAACTGGTGCCTTTTTCCATCCCTTCCCCGTTTCTCCCAAGGTGCAGCTCTCTGCAAAGCTTTGTGGTGCTCTGTAGATAACTTTGAGGTGGAAGGCACTGAACTAACAAGTTTTAAACCAGGCAGGCAATGCTACAAAAAAACAAATCCTTTTTAAAATTGCTCAACGAGTGCCTGTGCTCCAGAGTAAAATTGCTGCTGCTGCTCCCTGAGGGAGCTCAGAGGGAATTCTCATTCTCATCTTGCTCTTCTCAGCCCTGTTTTTCAACAGTGCTCTCCAAATACCTCTGCAGAGATCTCTGCAAACAGCTCTGTACTAATGTTTTTAAGGGATTGTAATTGGTCAGTTTTTACTTCTGAAGGGAATTTTTCATGCAGCAGCCCCATGGATTCAGGCTGTTCTCTGCTGGAACACGTTCTCCGTGTGGTAGTGCTGCCTCAAGTTCCTGCTATGAGATGAAAACCTCACAAAATTTATTTAAATACATATTTAAAGTTCCAGCAATATAAAGCAGCCTCTGAAGGAAGATGAGGCTTTGAGATGTGTTTATGGAGCAGCATGTTCTCATGTTCATGAGTTCAAAATGTTTTTTCATCTCTTTCTTACAAACACAGTTGATTTCATGGATAGTTTTACCCTCATGAATCGAGGAAGTTTTTCTTGTTCTGCCAGAATTTGGCTCTTTGCAGACTCTTTTTGGAGTGGGTTGGACCCTTCTAAATAAAGCACAAATCCCTGCACAGCCAGTTAGTCAGAGAGGAGCCAGAGTTTGTGAGGTGTTGGAAGTTCAGGAAGGATTTGATGGAGAAAGATTCTTCATCTGGAGCTGTAATGACAGACCAAGGGGAATGGCTTTGATCTGGAAAAGAATGGGTTTAGACTGGATATTAGGAAAAATTTCACTCTGAGGGTGGTGAGACCCTGGCACAGGTTTCCCAGAGAAGCTGTGGCTGCCCCATCTCTGGAAGTGTCCCTGATTTGCATATATTTACATAAATGTGTAAAGCTTGTGGGCTTTAAAGAGCCACAGAGTTCCCTAGTGAGTGTAAGGCACTGTGAGGTTTATGCTGGGCAGTGTCCTAAATCCTTCAGTGTGTGCCCCCAGGAGGAGTGTCAGCACTAACACTCCCCTTGCAAAATCAAATTAATTAATTACATTAATTTAAAATAATTAAAAACTCATTACCTCGGTGCAGGGCACTCTTGAGGCTTGTCCTTGCAGTCCCCTCAGCTCTCACCAGGATGGGTTTGTCTGCTGCAGACCCTTCAGGCCACACCCCAGAGCTTTGTCTGCCCTCCCAATGTCAGGCTGAGCAGGGAGGAGCAGCCTCAGGAAAATTCCCTGGTGTTCCTTGCCGGGGCTGTTGGAGAGGGGGAGAGGCAGGGATGGGGCTCAGATGTTGGGGTTTTGTGTCAGGGCAGCTCTTTGAGCTGGGTGAAACCCCACAGTGAGCTGTGCCTGGCTCTGCTCACCCCCACAGCCTGGCCAGGAAAAATCCTGGTGATTGATCCAGGCTCAGGTTTGGAGCCAAAAACACTCAAACCACACAATTGGCACAGCCCAGGGGAGCAGACTCAGGGAAGGCAGAGAGTCCTGAGTGGCTGTGCTGGTGTGTGCTGTGGCTTTCCTTCATCATAAACAACCTGAGCCCTGTGCTGAGCTGTGGGTTGTGTGCAGGGAGAGCAACTCAGGGCTGTGTTTTTCCCCTCCCAGCCTCACCCCTTGGCAAACAATCCCCTTGTAGTTTAGGGCGCCTGCTTATCTGTGTCTGAACAAATGCCAGGAGGAGCATTTGGAGCTCCCAGAGCCTGAGCTCGCTGTGTTTTAGTGCTCATTAGTGCCAGCAAGTCCTGAGGGACAGGCAGAGCTTGAAATTGAACTGCTGAAGGACGTGCTAAGAGACTTTGTTTGGGATTAAGAGAGTTAAACCTGCTCTAAGCCTGCACAGAGAGAGGCAGCACTGCAGAAATGCTCTTGGTAATTAGGAGCCTTAATAGCATCTTTCAGAGCAGGGGCTGGCACTGATGCCAGGATTAAGAGTCATATTTAATTATGAGAATTTGAATTAAATTTCTCAATTCCTCAGTCGTCTTAATTTACATCTAGCTGTAAATTTTGTGTTGGTAGCAGGAATTCCAGCCAGTCTTATCTCTTGGAAAGAAGACCCCTGTTTTTTCTCCCCTGTCCCTAAATTCTGCTCACTCCAGAGTGGTCTGTGGTGCAGGTCCCAGTATTTATGTGTGTTTTGAAAGGGAATTTTAGGATTGTCTGTTCAGTCCAGGAAGATTTTTGAGTGTGCAGGTGATGGAGCTGAGTGTGCAAAGCCAAAATCTGATAACTCCACCCTCAATCTAGGAGGATCTCCATCTCTCATGTGTGCTGTATCTGACAGGTTCTAGCCAATAAAAAACCCAACCCAAAATCAAACTGCTCCCAAGCTCACCCCAGAGCCGTGAGCAGATGGTTGAACTGCCAGCCTGGCTGGGATTACCCCAGACACAGCTCCCCCTTCCTGCACACCTGTTCCCTTCTGCTTTTTGCCCATTTCCTCTGTGAGGAAGGAAAATCCCTGCAGGACCCCAGAGCTGCTGCTCCTCGAGGTGTTCCAGGAGGAAACAGTGTTGTTGCTTTGGGAGGGAGCATTGTCAGCTGTGGGATTCACACCCATGACCGCTCCTGTGAGCTCACCCTGTGCCTTTCCCTTCTCCCCAGGGTATGGACAAGACTTGAGTGGGTTTGGACAAGGCTTCTCTGACCCCAGCCAGCAGCCCCCTCCCTACGGAGGCCCCTCGGTGCCGCCCTCCAGCGGCCCCCCGGCCGGCGGCAGCGGCTTCGGCCGGGGACAGAACCACAACGTGCAAGGATTCCATCCCTACCGGCGCTAGCCTGGGCTGGCAATCAGGGAGTGCTGTCCACAGGGAGCCCTGGGCCCAGCTGAACCCCGGGATCCCAGACTTCTGAACTTGTGACAATCACATTACTTGATGGAAGAAAAAAAAAACCTAACAACAATTTTTTTTTTTTCGTGGCGGGGGGGTGGGGGGGGTGGGGGCAGATGGCTTCTGAAGGCAGAGCTGTGGGTGTTTGGACTGCAGTTTTTAAAGATTTTCCTTTCTCTAACCCATCAGCACAAATAAAGAAAATGTCACTGGTTCAAATTACAGGGTTTTAAAAATGTCTTCAGCTTTAATTCAAAACTTCAGGTTTCTTTTTTTTGAAATTATTTTTCCTGAGCCTTTGTTTTACCGTATATTGTAAACTTTTATGTTTAAAAGAAAAAAAAAATATATACATTTACAGATTGTGAAATTTTTAAGAGAAATTTTCTACTATGTATGCTGGCTTATTTTTTAATTTAAAAACAGGGTTTCCGTGAGCGCTGTCGGAGGCGGGTGGGAGGGGAAGAGCTGCAGCCCCTCCCTCCCTCCCTCCCCACGGCAGCGCTGGGACGGAGGGTTCCGAAACTCTGGGAGTTGACAGAAAACCTGCTGAGTGTATTTTGCTGTTTGTTCTGGGGGGGCAGAGCTGGGCCAGGGCAGGAGCTGTGGATGCACAGAGGCCCCGGGGGAGCTCCGGGCTCTGCGCTTCCCTCTCGGGGCTCCGGAGGCCTCGGCGAGATTGTGGTTTTCCCTCAGGCAAAAAAAGGTTTTGGTGCGTTTGGCACTGAGCAGTGCTGAGCCCTGGTTTGAATAAAGACAAGAACCTTTGGATTAGAAACACCAGCCTGTCTCCATTTTTCTGTTTGGTTTATTTTTTTTTTTTTTTTTTTTTTATTTTGTGAGTGTGGGTTTTCTGGAGAAGTGCCTTGGGAGGCCTCGGGGGCAGCTTTGCTGGGTCTGTGTGGTGTCACCAGCTGTGCCTTCCCCACTGGGTGGCAGTGCCAGGAAGCCACTCCTGGATGGGATCTGACCTGGGGAAGCATTATCCAACCTCGATCAGATCCAGCCTGTTGGAAGAGTTTTGATCCAACCTGATGTGGTGAAGGGCTTGGACTGGGATTGGGTCCAACCAGGTAAAGTTCCACAATCCTCCAGCCTGGATTGGATCCCTCCTGGCAAAGGGCTCCCACCTGAATTAGATCCATCCCAGGGAAGGGCTTTAGATCCAACCTCATGTGGTGAAGGGCTTAGACTTGCAGTGGATCCAACAAGGTAAAGGGTTCTCCAGCCTGGATTGGCTCCATCCTGGTCAAGGGCTTTGCTCTGGCCTGGGTCTGATTTGATGTGAAGGGCTCTGATGTGGATCAGATCTGAGCTGGTGAAGGGCTCCAACCTGAATTGGAACATTCTTGGTGAGGGGCTCCTAAACCCCTTGGCCTGGCCCTGTCTTGGGTCACACATGATGGGGGCAGTGACACAGATCTTCCTCTTTCCCCTTCACCTCAAGGCACAGCAGGAAACTGGGTAGTTTATGGATTTATCAGCATCTTCAGTGGATATCAGTGTCTGTAACTTTGCCTCGTGTCTTCTGGAATATCAGCCCGGGGTTTGGCTCAAATGTGGGGCTGAGCTGTGGGGAAGGATCTCTCTGAGGTAAAATTGTCCCTTGGTTCAAGGGCAGCCCCAAATCCTGCCCATGGATCCTCACAGGGCTATGTCTGTGCTCATTAGCCCTGTCTGGTGTAATTAATCACTGTTAATGAGGCGGGATTTGGGATGTGTTGGGACATGTCTGTGCTGTGGAGATCGCTGGGTCGCTCCTGATCAGTTCAGAGGGGGTTTTGTATTTTGTGTGGATCTGGTTCCTCTCGCTGTGAATCCTTTGGGCTCCAATCATTGCTCTGCTCCTCGCTCTGTTACATCCCTGAGCTCAAAGTCCCTGCTGGAACAGGAGCTGCTCCAGTGTTTGTGCAGGTGTCACTGCTGGGAGCAGCTCAGGAGTGTGAAACACTATGGAAATGGCACAGCACCGCCCTGGAGCCTCGGGAACAGCGGACACCCAACATTTTTACCCTCTTCTGGGATAAAAGCGTTTGGATTTGGATCCCGTCTGCACAGAACCAGCTCTGCCAGGCCCGTGTGGGCCGTTAAATCTGGAGCCTCCTACCGGGGCCCAGAGCAGACCGAGCTGGGCCGGTTCTGCTCTGCCGTGTCCTCCCCTCTGAGCTGCTGCCTCCCGCGGCAAGGTGAAGGTCCACGGGGCAAAGACCAAGGTGGCTTCTAAAAAATATGCGGGAGGCTCAGAGCTGGCCCGGAGTGACCGCCAGCTCCAGGCTGTGCTGCCGGCCGGGGGACTGTGACCTGTCCCTGCTGGGCTCCACTGAGGGGACTGTGACCTGTCCCTGCTGGGCTGCACTGCTGGGCCAGCGGGGAGGAGCGGTTTCCTTGGAACCTGAGATTTCCCTGGATCACCAGGGGCAGGTTCAGGGGGGAAGAGGAGGCTCCGTCCCTGACGGGTGTCCCCTCAGTGTCCCCGGAGTGTCCCCTCAGTGTCCCCGCGCTGCGGGCGCGGCCCCTTTAAGGGCAGTGAGGGCGGAAGCGCTGAGAGCGCGCTGCTCTCGCGAGATCCGGCGCTTCCGGCGCGGGCCCGGCCTTTCCGAGCAGCCCCGTTCAAGATGGTGGGTGCGGGGGAGGCCCCGCCGGCGCCATCGGGCCCCATCCGCCGCCATCCGCGCCCCATCCGGGCCTTACCCACCGCGGCGGCGCTGCCCGGAGCTCGGGGCTTCCCTGGGGGACGGGGAATGGGCTTCCCCCGGCCGGCCGGGGCCCAGCGCGGCGGGAACGGGGCTGAGGGGAGGGAGCGGCCTGGGCGCCCCGCGGGGCTCGGTGGGGCCGCGGCCTTTCCGTGTGCGGGGCGGGGAACGCGGGGCCGGCCGGCCTTGAGTCCCCCGATCCCCCGGGCCTGACCCCCTGTCCCGCTGCAGGCGGAGGTGGAGCAGAAGAAGAAGCGAACCTTCCGTAAATTCACCTACCGCGGGGTGGACCTGGACCAGCTGCTCGACATGTCCTAGTAAGGGTTGGGGAGCCCCCGGGCTGGGGTTTGGGGGTCGGGGAGCTGCTTCTGCCCCGTACTCGGGTTGTGTTCAAACAGCGGCAATAACGGCGGGTTTGGGTGCTCAGTGGCTGCTGTTTTGGGCTGTTCAAAGTCCCTCAGTGGGTGACACCGTCAGTGTGGGGTCCCGAGGCGCCGCTCCGGGCTCGGTTTGGATGATGCTGTGGGTGTGGGGTCCCTGGCGCTCCTCGGGGCCGCGCTACGGGTTCAGTTGGGGTAACACTGGTATTTTGGGGTCCCTGGGGTTCTGCCTAGACTGTGCCTCAGCCTCAGTCTGGGTACCACAGTGGCTTTGGGATCTCCCCTGGGCCGCACCCCAGGCTCAGTTTGGGATCCTCGAGGTCTCCTCAGGCTCTACCCCTGGCTCACCTCCACCCTCGGGGGTCTCCCTGGGCCTTAGCTTGGGTAATTCTGGCTATGTGGTCTCTGGGGGTCTCTCCAGGCTCAGTTTGGGGTCCCTGGGGTGTCCCCAGGCTCAGATAACTCTGGGTGTGGGGCCCTGGGGGTCTCCTGGGGCTGTACCCCAGGCTTTGTCCGGGTAACTCTGTGGCTGGGGGGTTCCCTGGGCCTGCTCTGGATAACACTGTTATTGGGGGGTGCCTGTGGGACCACCCCAGGCTCGATTTGGGGACCCTGAGCCTGTCTGTACCCCAGGCTGTGTCTGGTGTCCCTGGGGATGTCCCCAGGCTCAGTCCAGGTAATGCCACTGGGGATGAGGCCCTGAGGCTCAGTCTGGGGCCTCTGAGGGGTCTCATAAGGCTGTACCCCAGGCTTAGTTGGGTAACTCTGGGAGTTGTCCCTGGGCTGTTCCCCAGGCTCAGTTCAGGATCCCTGGGGGGTCTCCTGAGGGCTGTATCCCCTGTTCTGTCTGGGTAACTGTGGCTGTGGGCTCTCTGGGCTCTGTCCAGGCTGTACACCAGGCTGGGTTTGGGGTCCCTGGGTTGTCTCTGGGTTGTTCCCCAGGCAGGGTTTGAGGTCCCTGGGGGTCTCCTGGGGCTCTGTCTGGGTAATTCTCTGTCTGTGGGGGTGTCCCTGGGTTGTTCCCCAGGCTCAGTTCAAAATCTCTGGGGATCTCCTGGGGCTTGTACCCCAGGCTGTGTCTGGGTAATTTTGTGGGGTCTCTGGGCTCTCCCCAGGTTGAGTTGGGGTCCCTATGGGGGTGACCTCGGGCCACACCTCAGACTCAGTTTGGGATCCCTGAGGGTCTCCTGGGGTGATACCCCAGGCTCTGTCTGGGTAATTCTGTGGCTGTGGGCTATCTGGGCTCCACCCAGGCTGTTCCCCAGGCCGGGTCTGGGGTCCCTGTGGGGGTGTCCTTGGGCCATACCCCAGGCTCAGTTTGGGATCCCTGGGAATCACCTAGGGCTGTACCCTAGACTCTGTTTGGGTTACTGTGGCTCTGGGCTCTGCCCAGGCTGGGTCTGCGGTCCCTGGGTTGTCCCCCAGGCTGTGTTTGGGGTCCCTGGGTTGTCCCCAGGCCGGGTCTGGGGTCCCTGGGTTGTCCCCAGGCTGTTTGGGGTCCCTGAGCCACCCCTGACCCTTCCCTGTCCCCCCCTGGCAGCGAGCAGCTGATGCAGCTGTACAGCGCGCGGCAGCGGCGCCGCCTGAACCGCGGCCTGCGCCGCAAGCAGCACTCGCTGCTCAAGCGCCTGCGCAAGGCCAAGAAGGAGGCGCCGCCCATGGAGAAGCCCGAGGTGGTGAAGACACACCTGAGGGACATGATCATCCTGCCCGAGATGGTGGGCAGCATGGTGGGCGTCTACAACGGCAAGACCTTCAACCAGGTGGAGATCAAGGTGAGCTGGGGCCTGGCAGGTGGCTCTCGCACTGGGCTCAGTGTCTGGAGTTGCTTCTAACTCTCTTTGTAAATTCTACTTGTCCCCTCTGTCTGGGAGGGGTCCAGGCTGCTCCTTGGAGTGGGGTTGGCTCAGAGGGGCACCTGGAGGTGTCACCCTGGGAGCTCCATGATGCACTTTGGAGCAGGGCTAGCCTGGAGGGACACCTAGGTGTCATCCTGGGCGGTTCAGGCTCCTCCTTGGGGCAGGGCTGGCTCAGAGCGACACTTGGAGGTGTCACCTTGGGAGCTTCAGGATGCTCCTTGGAGCAGGGGTAGCCTGGAGGGACACCTATATGTGTCATCCTGGGGGCTTCAGGCTCCTCCTTGGAGCAGGGCTGGCTCAGAGGGACACCTGGAGGTGTCATCCCAGGAAGGGGCAGCTCCCAGAGGGGTCTCATTGTGGCTCTGAAGCACTGACATAGCTGTGGAGTGATCCATGTGCTCAGCCCCTGCTGGCACCCTTCAGGATGAAACAGATCCCTGAGCTTTCCCAGGAGTGGAATTACCCACGGGGTGGTGTCACTTGATCTCACCAGTGGGATTAAATGCCATTTCTCACTCCTATCTGGCATTAAATCCCACCTGAGAGGACACAAATGTCCCTGTGGTTCCCAGGAGGGGCAGAGCTGGGGGAACCCCTCTGGCTCCACATCGGGGCCCCACGGGAGGAGCCCAGCTGGAATAACCCAGCTGTGCCGGGCTCCTGCCAGCCCCGAGATGGGGATGGGAACAGGGACAGGAACAGGAGGGGGCTGTCCCTGCCCCCCTGTCCCCAGCACGGATCTCTCTCTCCCCTGCAGCCCGAGATGATCGGCCACTACCTGGGCGAGTTCTCCATCACCTACAAGCCGGTGAAGCACGGCCGGCCCGGCATCGGGGCCACCCACTCCTCCCGCTTCATCCCGCTCAAGTAACGCCTTGTCCAGTGTAAATAAAGAAATTCCACCTGGATCCCTCTGTCTCCTGCCTCTCCATTCCCCGAGTCGGGGCTGGGTTGTGTTAAACTCAGCACTCCACCCTCATTGGATGTTTTCCCGAGTGTCCCCAGGGTTTTTGGCACTGCGTGCTGTGGTCACCTGCAGCAAACAAATCATCTTCATGTGGGTTTAGTAAATGAATGAAATTCCTTGCTGTTGGCTGGGAAGTGGGGAATGGGACTTTAATTTTTACAGCATTTCTATGTATTTAACTTTATTTGTTAATATAAACACTGGGAATGTGGAATTGGGGGAAGGCGGGGGGGTTCCCAGGGCTCACCCAGCCTGAGTCCCAGGAGAAGCTCCCAAGACCCATCACAGGATGTCAAAACCCCAAAACATTATTTTGTCATCCTTACTTTGGGAACCCAAAGGATTGTGGTGACAGGGATCACAGAGTGACATTGGGTGGGGGTGAACTGGGGGTTTACAGCCGAGGCTGGGGGGGAGGGATGTGTTTTTGGGGGAGGCTCTCAGGGATGAGGCTGATGATAGGAAGGAAGATGAGTTGAGCCCGGGTGGATGATCCAGTTTGTCCCTGAACTGAGACAAATGAACCCAATGTCCATCACCAGCACCAAGTCCTGTCGTGAAGCCATTGGTGGAGAGGGACCATTTGTCCCCAGGGTGGGCCTGGCTTGCCCCTGCTGCTGCCTGGGGTCCCTTTGGGGTCCCTTGGGGATTCCTCAGGGTTCCCTCAGGGCCCAGCTCCAGCTCTTTCAGTCTCGCACCCTCCACATCCCATTCCCGTGGCTGGTTGTGCCGGGGCCATTTGTCCTTTAGGGGAGGTCCCCTGGCTTCAGGTCCCTTTTTGTTCAAGCAATGTGACCTTGAGAGTCCTCCCACACCACTGGTGGAGGTGGGAGAAGGGGCCGGGGCCACTGTCCAGCCGGGATGAGTGTCCAGCTGGGGTCACTGTCCTGCCAGGGTCACTGTCCAGCCGGGGTCACTGTCCAGCCGGGGCCGTGTGGGGACTCTCAGCCCCGGGGGACGCTGCCCGGAGAGCCAGGATGCCCCAGCTGGGAGGTGGGTGGTGACAGTGACCTCGGCGGGTGACAGTGACCTCGGCGGGTGACACTGCCCCGAGCACCCGGCAGAAGCCACGGTCCCGGCAGGGATGGGCTGCAGAGGGGTCCTGGTGAGGGTCCCGCTCATCCCGGGGGGACACCGGGGCTCAGCCGGTGCTGCCGCACCTTGGGTGGGTCCCCAAGGACGTGGGGATGGCACCGGGCGGCTCACGGGGGACGGGTTCGGTCGGGAGGGGCCGGTTCGGTCTGGAAGGGCCCGTTCGGTCTGGAGAGCCGGTTCGGTCTGCAGGGACCGGTCTGTAGGGGTCGGGAGGGACCGGTCCGGTGGGGAGCGGCAGGTGCGTTCCGGGTCGTGGGAACGGGGCAGATCCCGGCGCTTTTGCGGCGGCCGGAAAAGAGGCGGAGGGAGGGCACCGGAGCCCTCCCCGGGGGTCCCGTCTCCCCCCGCCCGGCGCAGTCCCGGGGAGAGCAGGGGGGCCGCGGGGAGCCCCCGGTGCCGCCCTCTAACGGCGGCGGCGGCGCTGGAAAATCCCGAGCGGGAGCGGGGGGGCGGGGGCGGGATGCGGCTGCTCGGGGCCGCGCCGGAGCCTCGCCCAGCTCCGCACCGCCCCGCGCCGCCCCGCACCGCTCCGCACCGCCGGGGATGAGGTACGGCCGCACCTGCCCCGGAGCCCCCCGATATCCCCCCGATATCCCCCCGGGGGTCCCCCGGCTCCGGCCGCTGCAGCCCCCGGGGATGGGGGAATCGGGGGAGGCTCCGCGGCGGGGCCGGGGGGGGATCGGGGTGCGGTGTCGGTTTGCGGGGGGTTGGATGAGCCGGGGGGGCCGATCTGCGCCCCCTCCCCGCGGTGGGGATCCCCCGGCCCCGGGTGCGGCGGGCGCGGCTCCGTCCCGCGGGATCGGGAGGATATCGGGGGGATCTCGGGGGGATATCGGGGACAGGAGGGTTCAGGGCGGATCAGGGGGTTCAGCTCGAATGGGGAGGGTCGGGCAGCGTTTATCCCCCGCATCCTGCGGGGACAAAGGCCGGACAATGCCGGGGCTCGGCGGGGAGCCCGCGGGAGGGGGGGGAGAGAGATCAGCCCCCCCGTCCCCATTCTCACCTTCATCCCCATCCCCTTCCCCATCCCCATCCCCATCCCATCCCATCCCATCCCATCCCATCCCCATCCTGCGGGCGAGGCGGGGGGTCGTTCCTGGGGTGACCGCGGCTCCCCCCGCCCCGATGCGAGCTCGGCTCCCGCAGATCCCCCCCCGCTCCTCCCCTCCCGCTGCTCCCCCAGCGCGGCTGGGCCGGGATTGCGGCTGAGCCCCAAACCCTCCCCACAAACCCGCACCCCAAATCCACCTCCCAAACCGGTCCCCAAAACCCTCTCAGCCCCACCCGGGGGCTCCCCGAGGGTCCCGGTGCCGTGTCCCCGGGCAGGGCTGTCCCCAGTCACCCCGGGGGGGTGGGGAGGTGCTGCTGGCCCCGGCCTGTTCCATTCCCACGGGTGTGGGGAGGGCCAGGGCGGCCCTGCATTGTGGGGGGGGCTGTGCTGGCGGTGTTGGGGACCCCAGTGTTCCCCCCACCAGGGCCCCACATCCATCCCCAGGCCAGGATGTTCAGTGTGTGTGTGCAGGTGCAGTGCGGGGATCAATGCTGTGCAGGGCTCGGGTGATGGATCCATGTCCCCGTGTCCCTGCAGGCTCCAGCTGGGGGGGCTGTGCTCCCCGGGGGGGCTTTGCTGCGGTCGGGGGTCCCCGGGGCCGGGTCGATCAGCCCGGCTCGGTGACAACACGCTGTTTGTTTAATGTCCCCGGGGGCTCCGGAGCCGCAGCCGGCCGGGCTCAGCTGTGCCTTTGGCGGTGGCTGCGGGGCCTGTCCCCAGCCTCGCCCCCAGAGCTGCTGCCGGGCCGGAGGGAGGGGTGCAGGGAGCTTGGGGGGTCCCCAGGGCTCCCCAGGCCCTGCCCTGCTCTGCCCAGGCCAAGGTGGCATCGTGCATAGTGAGCATTGGCCGATGGGTGAGACACTGCGGTGATGAACAATGCAGAGCACGGTGCTGGGCAGTGCTGTGGGCATTGTGGGCAGTGGGCACTGTGGGCAGTGCTGTGGGCATTGTGGGCAGTGGGCACTGTGGGCAGTGCTGTGGGCACTGTGGGCACTGTGGGCAGTGGGCACTGTGGGCAGTGCTGTGGGCAGTAGAGTGGTCAGTGGGCACTGTGGGCAGTGCTGTGGGCAGTAGAGTGGTCAGTGGGCACTGTGGGCAGTGCTGTGGGCAGTAGAGTGGGCAGTGGGCACTGTGGGCAGTGCTGTGGGCACTGTGGGCAGTGCTGTGGGCAGTGCTGTGGGCAGTGGGCACTGTGGGCAGTGCTCTGGGCACTGTGGGCAGTGAGCGCCCCGGGCACCGTGGAGCACAGCAGGGTGTGCTGGGCAGTGCAGATGCTGCTTCATTTGCTGCAGCACCTGCCCTGCCAGGAAATTGCTGGATGGATCCAGGCCACACCAGTGGCCTCGGCCAGTCCTGGGGTGCCCTCAGCAGAGAGAGGCAGATTCTGGGGGTCAGAGAAGACACACCTGAGCCATCACATCCCCCCAGGGTCAGCCCATGGCCCTGCCGGGGATCCAGCCCGTGGGGGGACAGTGGATCCTGTGAGACAGTGACCAGCACGGTGCTGGGATGTAGCTGCAGCCTTGGCCCTGTTTCCCGCAGCCCCGGCCCCATTTCCCGCAGCCCCGGCCCCCCTTTCCCGCAGCCCCGGCCCCCGTTTCCCGCAGCCCCGGCCCCCCTTTCCCGCAGCCCCGGCCCCCCTTTCCCGCAGTCCTGTCCCCCCTTTCCCGCTGTCTCGCCTCCCCGTGGCTGCAGGTGCGGCCCCGGCCCCTCCCCGCAGGCTGCAGATCTCGGCGCCGCTGCGGCCGCTGTGCTCAGCCGGCCCTGCCAGGAACTGCGGGGGGCAGAGCTCAGTCCCCCCCTCCATCAGCCCCCCGATATCCCAGCCCTGACCCCCCGGGAGAGCAGCCGGAGCACCCCGGGTTCATTACAGGGTGGGGGTCCCCCGGGGGAGGGGGCCCTGACTGAGCAGTCGGGTGGGTACCCACAGGTTTGGGGTGCTGGGGAGGGGGGAACATGTTCCCCTGGGTGAGTGGAAGCCTCATTATCCCCTTCAGGACTGAACACTCCCAATCCTCCATGTCTGAGTCCTCAGGAAGGGCCGGGAACCGCCTGTGCTCCCCCATCGCTGTCGCCATAGCAACAGCGGGCCCTGCTCATCCCGCACCCTGCACCCCCGTCCCTTATCCTGGATCCCAAATCCTGCATCCCTTATCCTGCATCCCACACCCCAAATCCATTATCCTGGATCCCAAATCCTGCATCCATTATCCTGGATCCCAAATCCTGCATCCCTTATCCTGCATCCCACACCCTCATCCATTATCCTGGATCCCGTATCCCACATCCCACATCCATTATCCTGCATCCATATCCCGCATCCATTATCCTGCATCCCGTATCCCACACCCTGCATCCATTATCCTGCATCCATATCCCGCATCCATCACCTCCCTCACGTGGAGTCCTGCATTCCACATTCCCCATCCCTCATCCTGCATTCTGCATCCCTCACCCTCCATTCCATCACCCTGAACTCCATGTTCCCACATCCCTCACCCTGCATTCCATGTTCCATTCCCTGCACCCATCATCCCACGTCCCTTGCTCTGCCTCCATCATCCTGCATCCCTCACCCTGCACTCCATGTTCCCACATCCCTCAACCTGCATTTCATGTTCCATATCCTGGGAACACGGATATCCATATCCACCCATCATCCCACATCCCTTGCTCTGCCTCCATCATCCTATATCCATCACTCTGCACTCCATATTCCTGCATCCCTCATCCTGCATCCCTCACCCACCCCTCCCTCTCGAATCCCTCACTGTCCATCCTGCATCCCCAATCCCACATCCCCCACCCCACACCTCCACCCTTTCTCTGCTCCCCCCCCCCTCCCTTCCCACCCTCCCGAGGTTAAAACTCCCTCGGGGGGGACTTTCATTAGTTTGGGTGGGACTGACACCGTGGGGGGCTTTGTGTCCCTTGGGAATCACGGGCAGATCTGGGCGCGGGGAGGGGGGACCCCACAGCAGGACCCACAGGGCAGGATCTGGGGTCTCCCCACACCATTATGGGGTGCAAGAGCGATTTGAGGGGCCCGGGGGGCTCCTGGGGGTGTGAAGGACATCGATGGGGCCTTGGGGGGCTGCTGGGTCCTGCCACAGCCTGGTGGGGCCTCTGTGCTGGCGGGGGGTGCTGGGACACCCTAAAGCATTCAGGGAAGCAGAAGGGCCCCAGGGAGCTGCAGTGGGGCAGATTTGGGGGTGCCAGAGCCGGAGGGAGCCTCGATCGCTGCCCCCCCTGACCCGCCGTGGTGGGGGGATGTGGGGTGGGGGCAGCAGAGGGGAGGAGGGAACCCCAATGCCCCCATTGTCCCCCATTTTCCCCCATTTCCCCCCATTGCCCCCATTCCCGGCTCCCCCCGCTCACACGCGGTGCCGGCCCGACCCTCTGGGGGGGTGACAGGGGGTCCCGGGTCCCCTCCCCGCGTGTGACATCCCCGTGTGTCCCCCCCCCCAATCCCCGGCAGGTGCGAGGGGCGGCGGCGCTGCGGCAAGAGGAGCTTTGGGGGGGCCGGGGGGGCCTGGGGGGCACAGCGGGGGCACAGAGGGTTTGGGGGGGCCCAGCGGGGCTGGGGGGCCGTGCAGGGCCCGGGGCTGCCCCCGGAGCCGAGGGAGCGGAGCGGGAGCGGGTTGGGAGCGGGAGAAGACAAAAGCGAGACAAAGGGAGCGCAGAGCGGAGCTCCGCCGAGGGTGGGAACAGGCGGGGGCTGGCGGGGCTGGGGGGGCCCTGCCTGGGGCGGGGGCGGCGCTGGACCCCCACCCTGAGCCGGGGACGCTCCTCGGGGGGGGTTTGGGGGGCACCGGCTGTTCCAGGGCTCGGGGGTGCGGGTGGTGGGTCCCAGGGCTGGGCTGCAGCCCCAGGTGGGTCCTGGGGGGCTCTGAGGGGGCTCTGAGGGGGCTCTGAGGGGGCTGCGGAGCCCCCCGGGGTGCTGCCCACCCCCAAACCCCCCGCAGGCGCTGGAGGAGGTGAAGATGTCCGGCTCCATCGCCTCGTACGACCAGCTGGTGCGGCAGGTGGAGGCGCTGAAGAAGGAGAACAGCCACCTCCGGCGGGAGCTGGAGGACAACTCCAACCACCTCTCCAAGCTGGAAAATGAGACCTCGGACATGAAGGTGGGACCGGCCCGGCCGGGGGCGGGGCACAGACCCCGCAATGGGGGGTTCCATCCGCATCCCCCCCTCCTTCACGGCTCCATCCCGGTTTTAGGAGGTCCTGAAGCACCTCCAGGGCAAGCTGGAGCAGGAGGCCCGAGTCATGGTGTCCTCGGGGCAGACGGAGGTGCTGGACCAGCTCAAAGGTGGGTCCCCGGGCAGGGCGGGGATGGGGTGACCCCACCAAACCCCCCCTGACACTGTCCCCATCCCCAGCCCTGCAGATGGACATCACCAGCCTCTACAACCTCAAGTTCGCCCCGGAGGTGATGAGCAGCGGGCGCGGCCCCGAGGAGAGCCCGCCCGCCCCCGCCGCGCACCGGGACGGCCCCGGGGAGCTGGGCAGGGCCACGTTCCGCATGCTGGAGGAGCTGGACCGCGAGAGGTGACGGGCTGGGGGAGAAAAGGGGCTGGGGGAGAAAAGGGGCTGGGGGATCAGGGGGCTGTGCTGACCTCCCCTCTCCTCAGGTGTTTCCTGCTGGGGGAGATCGAGAAGGAGGAGAAGGAGAAGGTCTGGTACTACTCACAGCTGCAGAGCCTGGCCACGCGCCTGGACGAGCTGCCCCATGTGGAGACGGTGAGTGGGGGACACCCCTGTCCCCCCCAAAGCCACGGGGACCCTGCTCACGGCAGCCCCTGTGCCCCCCAAAGCCACGGGGACCCCGCCCCGCTCACAGCACCCCCTGTGCCCCCCAAAGCCACGGAGACCCCGCTCACAGCACCCCCTGTGCCCCCCAAAGCCACGGGGACCCCGCTCACGGCAGCCCCTGTGCCCCCCAAAGCCACGGGGACCCCGCTCACAGCACCCCCTGTGCCCCCCAAAGCCACGGGGACCCCGCTCACGGCAGCCCCTGTGCCCCCCAGTTCTCCATGCAGATGGATCTGATCCGGCAGCAGCTGCAGTTCGAGGCTCAGCACATCCGCTCGCTGATGGAGGAACGCTTCGGGACGGCCGATGAGATGGTGCAGAGGGCACAGGTCGGGTCCTTCACCCCCAAACTCCCCCTGCTCCGGTTCTGGGGGCCCCCAGGCTGAGGGGCTCAACTCTGGACACCTCACAGGGAGCTCTGGGCACCCTCCAGCAGCTCCTCACACCCTACAGCAGCTCTTTGCACCTCACACAGCTGCTCACACCTCGCACCAGCTCCTCACAGCCCGTTCCTTGCACACTTACACCCCTCCCTCCCATTTCTTGTGCTCCTGGGGGGTCCCAGCCCTGTCCCAGCCCCTCTCTGCCCCCCCAGATCCGGGCGTCCCGGCTGGAGCAGATCGACAAGGAGCTGATGGAGGTGCAGGACAAGGCGCAGCAGCCGGAGCCGCAGGTAGAGGGGCCAGGGGGTCCTCACCGAGGTGTTCCTGCCTTGGTGACCCTGCCGGGGTGTCTGTGCCAGGGTGTCCCTGCCCGGGGTGTCCCTGCCTTGGTGACCCTGCCAGAATGTCCCTTGTCCCTGCCGGGGTGTCCCTTGTCCCTGCCGGGGTGTCCCCACCAGGGTGTCCCTGCCCGGGGTGTCCCTGCCTTGGTGACCCTGCCCGGGGTGTCCCCACCGGGGTGTCCCTGCCGGGGTGTCCCTGCCGGGGTGTCCCTTGTCCCTGCCGGGGTGTCCCCACCAGGGTGTCCCTGCCCAGGGTGTCCCTGCCGAGGTGTCCCTGCTGGAGTGTCCCTGCCTTGGTGACCCTGCCCGTTTGTCCCTGTCCGGGGTGTCCCTGCCCAGGGTGTCCCTGCTGGGGTGTCCCTGCCAGGATGTCCCCGCCAGGGTGTCCCTTGTCCCTGCCTTGGTGACCCCACCGGGGTGTCCCTTGTCCCTGCTGGGGTGTCCCCGCCGGGATGTCTGTCCTGGAGTGTCCCTGCCCATGTGTCCCTGCCCCGGGTGTCCCTGCCTTGGTGACCCTGTCGGGGTGTCCCTGCCCAGGGTGTCCCCGCCGGGGTGTCCCTGCTCCCCGCAGGCCCACAGAGGGTGGAGGAGGGGACCAGCAGGGCCATCATTGTCCCCGCGCTGTCCCCATGGGCACAGCCGGGCCTTTGTGCGGCTCGGGCACCGTGAAATGGGCAGTTGCCATGGAGACCAGAAATAGGCCACGGCGGGCGGGCGGCGCGGGGGCTCCCGCAGCATCTGCCGCCGATGGAGGCGCCGGGGCGGGCAGGCTGCCATCACCATCGTCATCCTCATCCTCATCCTCATCCTCACCGCCTGGAGTGCCAGCGGCACGGTCCAGTGTCACCCACGGCCTCGGCATTGTCACTGTCCCAGTGTCACCCACAGCTCTGTCATTGTCACTGTCCCAGTGTCACCCACAGCCCCACCATTGTCATTGTCATTGTCATGGGCTGCCATCACCACTGTCCCATTGTCACCCACTGCCCCACCACCACCACTGTCACCCACAGCTCTGTCATTGTCACCATCAGAGGCCACTCTCACCACTGTCCCACTGTCACCCTCAGCCTCACCATAATCATGGTCATGGGCTGCCAGCACCACTGTCCCACCGTCACCCACAGCTCTGCCCTGTCACTGTCACAGGCTGCCATCATCACTGTCCCAAGGTCACCTACGGCTCTGCCATCAGCACGATCCCACCATCACCGCCCTCCCACCAACACCCAGGGCCCCCACCACCCCCAGACACCCCCAGACCCCCATTTCCCACCCCTCCATCACCCCCCAGGCTCAGCCCCAGCCCCCTCACTCGCCCAGCCCCGCTCTCCCTCCCCTGAGCCCGCAGTAGCGGCAGCACCCCCATCCCCATCCCCATCCCATCCCCATCCCCATCCCCATCCCCATCCCCATCCCATCCCCATCCCCATCCCCATCCCCATCCCCATCCCCATCCCCATCCCCATCCCCATCCCCATCCCCATCCCATCCCCATCCCCATCCCCATCCCCATCCCCATCCCCATCCCCATCCCCATCCCCATCCCCATCCCCATCCCATCCCCATCCCCATCCCCATCCCCATCCCCATCCCCATCCCCATCCCATCCCCATCCCCATCCCATCCCATCCCCATCCCCATCCCCATCCCATCTTCATCCCCATCCCATCCCCATCCCCATCCCCATCCCATCCCCATCCCATCCCCATCCCCATCCCCATCCCCATCCCCATCCCATCCCATCCCATCCCCATCCCCATCCCCATCCCATCCCCATCCCCATCCCCATCCCATCCCATCCCATCCCCATCCCCATCCCCATCCCCATCCCCATCCCCATCCCCATCCCCATCCCCATCCCCATCCCCATCCCCATCCCCATCCCCATCCCCATCCCCATCCCATCCCCATCCCCATCCCCACCCCCACCCCCATCCCCATCCCCATCCCCATCCCCATCCCCATCCCGGCTGATTTTAGCTGAAAACACACCCCTGGCACTGACGGCAGCGCCCACCGGGGGTCGCGGGGGGCGGCAGGGACGTGGGGAGGGGCCGGGCAGGGGGAGCGAGGGCCCTGCAATGCAGCCCCCCCACACCTGCCTTTGTACCCACACAGAGGGCAGCAGGCGGCAGCAGGTCACACGCGAAAAGCTTTTTTATTTTCCGACTTTATTAACTTATTTACACTTTATACAAACGCCAAGGATTGGCCAAGCAGGTCGTGACCTCATGGACTTTATTGGTCACTATTAATCAAGTTCTCCTCTCAGAGGAGAACTATGCAAACACGTAGATAATTTTTAAAAATACATATAGTTTATATGAGAATACATATAGTTTATATAAAACTATATAGATAAGTCTTTAAAAATGCATATAGTCTATATGAAAATACATATAGTTTATATAAAACTATACAGGTAAGTCTTTAAAAATACATATAGTTTATATGAGAATACATATAGTTTATATGGGAATACATATAGTTTTTATAAAACTATATAGATAAATTTTAAAAAATACATATAGTTTATATGAAAATACATATAGTTTATGTAAATAATACATATAGTTTATATAAAACTATATAGATAAGTCTTAAAAAATAAAAAATACATATATATATATATATATATATATATAATATATATTATATACACATATGTATGAGAATCACGCTGCAAAGATTTAAACGCTTGAAAACAAGAAAATTCAAAGCAACTCCTTCCCCCTCCTGTGCAGCTGTGCGGGAAGGGCCCGGGCATGGAGGGGGACGGCAGCCTGGACCCCCCGACCCACCCCGAGGAGGGCGGCAACACCAAGGTGAGGGGCAGCCCCTGGAGGGCCGGGCTGGGGGCTGGGCTGAGCCCCCGGTGGGGCTGAGAGTGACCCCTGTGCCCCGCAGGTGGAGGTGGTGTTCTGGCTGCTGTCCATGCTGGCCACCCGGGACAAGGAGGACATGTCCCGCACGCTGCTGGCCATGTCCAGCTCGCAGGAGAGCTGCCTGGCCATGCGCAAGTCGGGCTGCCTGCCCCTGCTCATCCAGATCCTGCACGACTCCGACGGCGAGCCCGGGCCCCCCGAGAGCCCCACGGGCGCCAAGGACGCCCGCATGAGAGCCAACGCCGCCCTGCACAACATCGTCTTCTCCCAGCCCGACGAGGGACAGGCCAAGAAGGAGATGAGGGTGCTGCATGTGCTGGAGCAGATCCGCTCCTACTCCGAGACCTGCTGGGACTGGCTGCAGATGCAGAGCCGGGACGGGGGACGGGGCCTGGAGGGCGCCGGTGAGGGCTGGGAGGGGATGGGAGGGGATGGGATGGGATGGGATGGGATGGGATGGGATGGGCGGGAAGAGCTGGGAGGGGCTGGGATGGGCTGGGAGGGGACAGACTGGACTGACCCTCATCCCCCCCCGCAGTGCCCGTGCCCATCGAGCCGCAGATCTGCCAGGCCACCTGTGCCATCATGAAGCTGTCCTTTGACGAGGAGTACCGGCGGGCCATGAACGAGCTGGGTGAGCGCGGGGAGATCCAGGGCTCCTTCCCTCTGCACCGCACCCCGACGGGGTGCTGGAGGTGGGGGAACCCCAAAACGACCCCTGCCCCGTCCCACAGGTGGGCTGCAGGCCGTGGCCGAGCTGCTGCAGGTGGATTATGAGATGCACAAGATGACCAACGACCCCCTGAACCTGGCGCTGCGGCGCTACGCGGGGATGGCCCTCACCAACCTCACCTTTGGCGACGTGGTCAACAAGGTGGGGGGCGGCGGTTTGGGGGGCTCAGCGGGGTCTGGGGGGTCACAGTGTCACCCTCACCACCCTCATCCCTCCCTCAGGCCACGCTGTGCTCCCGCCGGGGCTGCATGGAGGCCATCGTGGCTCAGCTGGGCTCCGACAGCGAGGAGCTGCACCAGGTGGGCGCTGCTGGGGGTCCCCGGGGTGGGGGACAGGGAAGGGACAGTCCCTGCACCCTCTCACCCCGCTCTGCCCCTCCAGGTGGTCTCCAGCATCCTGAGGAACCTCTCCTGGCGCGCTGACATCAACAGCAAGAAGGTGCTGCGGGAGGTGGGCAGCGTCACCGGGCTGACCCGCTGTGCCCTGCACGCCGGGAAGGTGAGCCCGGGGCGGGGACAGCGGGGACAGGGTGACCTGACAGGGCTGAGAGGAGTTGGGTGTCCCCTCTGGGGCAGGTGACAGCAGGCACAGGGTGACTGGACAGACATGATGGGGCTGTCTAGACCCCCCTGGGGTGGGTGACAGTGGACACAGAATGGCCAGGCAGAGCTGACAGGGCTCTGTGTCCCTCTGGGGTGGGTGACAGCGGGCACAGGGTGAGTGGACAGGGCTGACAGGATTTGTGTTCTCCCCTGGGGCAGGTGACATTCGACACAGAATAGCCAGACACACCTGATGGGGCTGTGTGTCCTCTGGGGTGACAGAGTGACAGGACAGGGCTGACAGGGGTTGTGTGTCCCCTGAGGTGGGTGACAGAGGGCACAGGGTGACAGGACAGGGCTGACAGGGGTTGTGTGTCCCCTGAGGTGGGTGACAGAGGGCACAGGGTGACTGGACAGGGCTGACAGGGGTTGTGTGTCCCCTCCCCGGGCAGGAGTCGACCCTGAAGAGTGTCCTGAGCGCGCTGTGGAACCTCTCGGCGCACAGCACGGAGAACAAGGCGGCCATCTGCGGGGTGGAGGGGGCCCTGGGCTTCCTGGTCAGCACCCTCACCTACAAGTGCCAGAGCAACTCCCTGGCCATCATCGAGAGCGGCGGCGGCATCCTCAGGAACGTCTCCAGCCTCGTGGCCACACGGGAGGATTACAGGTGAGGGGTGGGGCCACACCTGAGGGACCCTGGGCACCACCGACCCCAGGGATAGCATTGGGGGATGCTGTGGCTGTGGGTAGGATGGGAATGGGGAACCCTGGACACCACAGACCCCAGGGATGGCACTGGGGGATGTCATGGCTGGATGTAGGATGGGAATGGGGGACCCAGGGCTCCACAGCCCCCAGGATTGGCAGATGCTGTGGCTGTGGCTGTGGATGGGATGGGAATGGAGGGCCCTGGACACCATGGCCACCAGGGATGGCACTGGGGGATGCTGTGGCTGTGGGTAGGATGAAAATGGAGATGGAGGACCTTGAGCACCATGGATAGTATTGGGAGATGCCATGGCTGGGGGTAGGATGGGAATGAGGGGCCCTTGGACACCATGGATGGTGTTGGGGGATGCTGTGGCTGGGGGTAGGATGAGGATGGAGATAGGGGACCTTGGACACCATGGATGGCATTGAGGGATTCTGTGGCTGTGGGTAGGATGGGAATAGGGGACCTTGGACACCATGGATGGTGTTGGGGGATGCCATGGCTGTGGGTAGGATGAGAGATGGAGATAGGGGACCTTGGGCACCATGGATGGTGTTGGGGGATGCTGTGGCTGTGGATAGGATGGGAATAGAGATGGGGGACCTTGGGCACCATGGGTGGTGTTGGGGGATGCTGTGGCTGTGGAGGTCTCCTGGGATGGGAATGGAGATGGGGTCCTGTTGGCCACCACTGATGGTGTTGGGAGATACCATTGCTGAGGGTGCTGGAGGATCAGGGGCACTGCAGACCCCAGGGACAGCACTGTCATGGCTGGGCAGGGGTGGGGTCACTTTGCACCCCTGGAATGGGGCAGGGAGAGCTCCAGGACCCTCCTGACAGCCGGGGGTGTGTCCCCTCTGTCCCACAGGCAGGTGCTCCGGGACCACAACTGCCTGCAGACTCTGCTGCAGCACCTGCGCTCGCACAGCCTGACCATCGTCAGCAACGCCTGCGGCACCCTCTGGAACCTGTCTGCCCGCAGCCCCCGCGACCAGGAGCTGCTGTGGGACCTGGGGGCCGTCAGCATGCTCCGCAACCTCATCCACTCCAAGCACAAGATGATCGCCATGGGCAGCGCGGCCGCGCTGCGCAACCTCCTCACCAACCGGCCCCCCAAGTACAAGGACGCGGCCGTGGTGTCGCCGGGCTCCTGCATGCCCTCGCTCTACATGCGCAAGCAGAAGGCGCTGGAGGCCGAGCTGGACGCCAAACACCTGGCGGAGACCTTTGACACCATGGAGAAGCAGAGCCTGAAGGGCCAGAGCGCCAAGAAGCCGATGCGGC
Source organism: Zosterops lateralis (assembly GCF_965231275.1). NCBI lineage: Eukaryota > Metazoa > Chordata > Aves > Passeriformes > Zosteropidae > Zosterops > Zosterops lateralis. Next base: position 3,565,658 of record NC_139789.1, read on the forward strand.
ACATGGAGAGCCTGGTGAAGGACTACGCCTCCGACTCCGGCTGCTTCGACGACGACGAGGTGCCCAACATCTCTACGGGTGTGGAGACCGCCAGCGCCTCCGTGCTCTCCATGTTCCTCAACTCCTCGTTCCTGCAGGGCCAGGCGCTGCCACGGGCGCTGGCGCAGCGGCGCTGCCCAGAGCCGGAGAAGGACGGCAGCGGGAAAGCGGCCGAGCCCAAGAAGCCGCCGCTGCCCGAGGACGACGTCTCGCTGGCCGCCGAGAAGTTGGCCAACAAGATCTCCAGCACGGTGGCCAAGATCGACAAGCTGGTGGAGGACATCTCCACCATGCACAACTCCTCGGACGACAGCTTCAGCCTCAGCTCCGAGGACCACTGCCTGGACTGGCAGTACGGCCCTGAGGACGGGCACGAGGCGCGCGCCCAGTCCTGCTCGCCCTGCCGGCTGTCGGACGCCGGCGGCTTCGCCAAGAGGGAGAGCCTGGGCCGGGCTCACACCCTGCTGAGGCTGAAGACGGCCTACACCAGCCTGTCCACCGACAGCCTCAACAGCGGCAGCACCAGCGACGGTTACTGCACCAAGGAGCACATGAAGCCCTGCCCCAGGGCCGCTTTCCTGGACTATCGTGACGAGCTGCAGCGCTACCAGAAGCGGCCCAGCCGGCTCGACCTCAAGAGCATCCTGGGCAAACCAGATCGGGCCGAGCCCCCTGCACGGGACCCGGCTGAGCCTGACAAACCCGAGCAGCGGGACCTGCCCGAGCGGGCCAAGAAGGCGGTGACTTTCCCCAGCCCCAAGGTGCCCGAGAAGGAGACGGAGTGGAAGAAGGAGGTGGGCACCAAGCCCCCCATCGACCCCCATGTTCGCACCATCAAGCTCTCTCCATCCTACCAGCACGTCCCCATGCTTGAGGCCCTGGCCAAGAGCAGCACGGCCGCCGGCCACCAGCCCTCCCTCCTGGGCAGGAAGCAAGCCTGGCTCCCCCCGGCGCTGCTGCAGGCGGCCGAGCCCCTGAGCAAGATCCCGGAGAAGCTGCCGGCCCAGCCACCGGCCTCGGCAGAGCAGGAGTCGGTGCAGAAATACTCGGTGGAGGACACCCCAATCTGCTTCTCCCGCTGCAGCTCCCTGTCCTCCCTGTCCTCGGCAGACAACGTGCTGGACGGGCAGAGCCACAGCGAGAACGACCTGGATAGCGACTCCTCCCTGGAGATCCTGGAGATGGAGGAAGGGGAGGCAGAAGGGGAGGACGGGAGGCAGGAGAAGGAGAAGGCGGTGGATGCTGGTCCCACCACGCCCGCGGGGATCTCCCAGCCCATCACCATCCCCTTCCCCAAGCGGGACAAGGTTTTCCTGCGGGAGGCCTCGCCCTCGCGCCAGGAGGACCTGACGCCCTCCAGCTCCTCGGAGAATTACATCCAGGAGACGCCGCTGGTGATGAGCCGCTGCAGCTCCGTCAGCTCCCTGGGCAGCTTCGAGAGCCCCTCCATCGCCAGCTCCATCCAGAGCGACCCGTGCAGCGAAATGATCAGCGGCACCATCAGCCCCAGCGAGCTGCCCGACAGCCCCGGGCAGACCATGCCCCCCAGCCGCAGCAAGACCCCCCTCTTCGAGCTGGGCTGCCAGCCCGAGAAAGAGACCAGCCAGTTCAACATCCAGTGGGAGAACAACGTCAAGAAGTTCATGGAGATCACCGACTTCAAGGAACGCTTCCAGCTGCCCCAGGACCTGGACTCCATGGTCTACTTCACGGTGGAGAAACCCAACGAGAACTTCTCGTGCGCCTCCAGCCTGAGCGCCCTGCCCCTGCACGAGCACTACGTGCAGAAGGACGTGGAGCTCAAGCTCATTCCCACCTTCCCCGAGAAGAACAGCCTGAACTTCGCGGCGCACGAGAAGCGGGAGGAGCGGCGGGAGGAGCGGCTCCTGGAGGGCCGGCGGAGGGCGGAGCGGCCCGAGCCCCCCGACGACGACGACATCGAGATCCTGAAGGAGTGCATCAGCTCGGCCATGCCCTCCCGCTTCCGCAAGGTCAAGACGTCGCTGCTGTCGGGGCAGGTGCTGCACCCGCAGGGCAGGAAGGCCCTGCCCGTCCCCGTGTACATGCTGGTGCCGGCACACGCCCACCCCGCCAGGCACCTCCGGCCCACCGCCCGCGACCTCTTCAAGGACGACGATTCTTTCACCGATTCCGCCGACGGGACCCCCGGGAATTTCTCCAGCGCGGCCTCGCTGAGCGACGAGACCCTGCGGTACCCGGCGGGAGAGGAGGGCGAGCACGGCCGGCCCCAGCGGCGCCCCGAGCCCGGGCCCATCCCGGCCCGCAGAGCCGCCTCGGGCAGCTCGGCCCCCGCCCGCCTGGGCCCCGCCGGGAAGGGCAGAGCGGGCCCGGGCCGCGGGGAGGGCAGGAGGAGCCAGACCCTCCCCAAGGGCTCGGCCGGCCCGGAGATGGGCGCGGGCAGGGCCAGCGGGGCCCCCGGCCGGAAGGAGGACGCTCTGGAGGACGGGGTGATGTTCCAGTCGCTGTGCCACACCACCCCCACCGAGGAGGCCGTTTATTGCTTCTACGAGCCGGAGCTGGACGAGCCGGGCGGGGACAGCAGAGCCCAGCGCTGGGGGGGCTCTGGCCCCAGCAAGGACCCCGAGCCCGCTCCCCGCCCGGCCAAGACAAAGCCTCAAAACAACCTGATCGCCGACGAGACGCCGCCGTGCTACTCGCTGAGCTCGTCCATGAGCTCCCTGAGCGATGCCAACCTGTCCGAGGGCGAGGAGCGGGGCCAGCCCTGCGGCAAGGCCGCCTGGCCGCGGCCGGGGGGGCACGGGCAGCCGCAGGGGGGCTCGCCCAGCTCCCCCAGCCTCAATTCGGAGGATGATCTGCTGCAGAAATGCATCGGCTCGGCCATGCCCAAGCGGCGGCGGCCCGCGGCTCGCCGCAGGGCGGTGGAGAGGAAACAGAAACCGGCGGGGGCCGGAGGGAGGGAGAGGAAAACCGAGAGCCGGCATCGCCCCGAGGAGGAGCCCGGCTCCGACCGCGGCTCGGACCTGGACAGCGTGGAGTGGCAGGCCATCCAGGAGGGAGCCAACTCCATCGTCAGCTGGCTGCACCAGGCCGCCGCCTCGCTGTCCCGGGAGCCTTCCTCCGAGTCCGACTCCATCCTGTCCTTCGTGTCGGGGCTCTCGGTGGGCTCCACGCTGCAGCTCTCGCTGGGCCGGCAGGACAAGCAGCGGCCCGGCAGCGCTCCCGGCAGGGCCCCGGCGAGGAGGGAGCGCAGCCAGGCCCGCCCGGAGCGGAAAGAACCCGGTGCCCGCCCCGTCGAACGCGCCAGCCCCAGGCCCGAGCGGAGCCCCGCGCCCGCCAAGGCCGTGCCCAACCTGCCCGTGGTGTTCCGCGGCAGGACCGTCATCTACATGCCCAGCCTGGCCAAGGACGCCCCCAGCCCGCGGGCCACGCCCAAGAAAAGCCCCGCGGGCAAGGCCGAGGCGCCCCCGGCCAAGAGCCTGTCCCTGAGCCAGCAGCGCTCCCGCAGCCTGCACCGCCTGGGCAGAGCGCCCGAGGCCGGGGAGCTGGCGCTGCCCAAGAGGAGCACCACCCCGCCCGCCCGCATGGGCAAGGGGCCGCCCTCCTCGGGCTCGTCCCGCACCTCCACGCCCTCCCAGCACGCCCCCAAGAAGCTGCCGTCGCCTTCACAGGTCACCAAGGCGGCCACGGGCAAAGCCAGCGGCTCCTCCTCCCCGCCGGGCCCCCCGGGCAGAGCCCCGGCCCCCAAATCCCCGGCCCCCAAGTCCCCGGCCCCCAGATCCCCGGCCCCCAGATCCCCGGCCCCCCGGCAGTCCAAGACGCAGAAATCGCCCGTGCGCATCCCGTTCATGCAGAAGCCGAGCAGGAAGGCGCTGCCGGCCCGGGGCACCATGCCGGTGCTGGAGGAGCAGGTGGACGGCTCCAAGGCCCGGCCCGGGGCTCCGGGGGGCGGCCGCCTCAACCTGGTGCGGGTGTCCTCGGTCCGCTCCAGCGGCAGCGACTCGGACCGCTCCGGCTTCCTGCGCCAGCTCACCTTCATCAAGGAATCCTCGAGCCTGCTGCTGCGGCACCGCTCCGAGCTGTCCCCGGCGGCCCCGGGCCCCGGCCTGCCCCGCCGGGGCTCCCCCCAGCGCAGCCGGGCCGCGCTCCCGGCCGTGTTCCTCTGCTCCTCCCGCTGCGACGAGCTCAAGGCGGCCAAAGCGGGGAGCCCCGGGCAGCGGCCGCTCATCCCCAGAGCCCAGCCCGGCGGTAAAACCGCGCCTGGGGTTAAACCCCCCCGCCGGACCAGCTCCGAGAGCCCGTCCCGGCTGCCGGTGAAGAGCAGCGCGGCCCCGGCAGAGCCCTTCAAGCGCTACTCGTCCTCGCCCAACATCAGCGTGGGGCGGCGGGCGGCCAGCCCGGCCTCCGTGCGCTCCGAGGCGGCCCCGCGGCAGAACGAGCCCGGGGCGGCCCCGGGAAAGCCCCCGGTGGTGATGATGAAGGGGACCTGGAGGAGGATCCGGGACGAGGACATCCCGCACATCCTCAAGAGCACCCTGCCCTCCTCCGCGCTGCCCCTGGCGGGGGCCGGGGACGAGGAGCCCCCCGGCAGCCCCGGGAGCTGCAGGAAGACCAGCGACGCCGTGGTGCAGACCGAGGATTTCGCCACCTCCAAGACCAACTCCAGCACTTCCCCCACGCTGGAGAGCCGCGAGGGGCCGGCGCAGCCCCGAGCGACGGGCGATGGGGAGGCCCCCGGCCCCGCCAAGGCCGCCCTGCCCATCTCCTTCGGCCACGAGGCGCCGGCCGGGACCTTCCCCGGCAGCCGGCACGGCTCCCCCAGCAAGGCCGCCAGGGTCACCCCCTTCAACTACGTGCCCAGCCCCATGGCCGTGACGGCGGCGCCCGACAAGGCGGTGGAGAAGATCCAAGCTTGATGTGCCCCGGGGAGGGTCCTGAGGCCCCCACGGGGGCTGGGCAGGGCCGGGCTGGGGACACACGTGGGGATGTGGGACAGAGGGGGAGCAGAGTCACCCCAGGCCGCTGCTGGCCCCGGCTGGGTCTCGCTGTGCTGGAGCATCACAATTCCCGAGGACTGGGCAGGACTGGGGATGGTCTGGGTCTGGCACCCCGAGCTGGGGTGGTTCCCATGGACCATCTCCTCTACTGATGGACATCCAGGGACAGGCTGAGGCGGGGCCGTGTCCCCGTGTGCCCCCAGGGCTGGACCGGGGCCTGATCCCACACCCCAAGGAGCTGACACAGCACAGCCGGTACCGGGAACACCCCACACGCCCCAGCTTGTCTGGCACCAGCTCTGGCAGCTCGTTTATTAACAGGGGAAGGCAGGCAGGGGAGAGGCTTTGGAGGGGGAGCTGGGGGCCAGGACCCCCGTTTGTGCTGCTGAAGGGTGACCTGTGCTGGTCCGAGGTGCTGGCAGGCAGAAAGGATGCAGGGCAGGGCTGGTTAGATCCTGATGGGCTCACCCCAGGGGCTGCTCTCAGGGTGCTGTCACCAGGCTGGGGCTGCTCTGGGAGGGGACACAGTGCTGAGCTGGCACCAGAACGCCCAACCCCCAGGAAAGGGTCTGGGGTCCCTCAGCTTCACCCAGAGCCCCCCAGGCTCCCACCCCCAGGGCAGCAGAGGATCCCGGTGTGTCCCCGTGGATGTGGAGACGGATCCATCCAGGACTGGATTACGCCCACGAGCCCCAAAACCCCGGGGACACGCCCCCTCCTGCTGCCAGCCGGGCCCGGGGCTGGGATTGGGGTGTGTGGGAAGTGCCTGAGCCCCTGGGAGTGGGATGGGCTGCAGAGAGACCCCCAGCCCGGGTGGTCCCAGACCCCTCAGATACCTCCTGCACCATCACTCCCTGCTCTGGACGGGGTGACCTTTGTGTCCCCCACCCCAGTGCCACGGGGGGCTGCAGGGACAGACACAGGGCTGTGGGGACACCCCTGGGGGGCTGTGGGGACACAGTGAGGGGCTCTGGGGACACACTGTGGGGCCAGGGAGACACCAGGGCCGTGGGGATACACAGGGATGTGCTCTGGGGTGGTGGGGACGGGCACAGCCCGGTGACCACCGGAGCCCCCCTGCCCTGGGTGCGGCCAGCACGGAGGGACCAGCGGCCGGGGCTGAAGGAAAGGAGGAAAATCCCCAGGAGCGGCACTCCCGGGGGCTGTCAGGGAGCGCAGGGGTGCCAGGAGGGGCAGCACCACCGCCCACCCCCGACAATCCCGCTCGCCGTCACTGTATCTATGTACTAAGGATGTTATTTTACCAGACCCCGGACAGTATTCCCAATTAAAAGCCAACCTGTGTAAATAGGAAGGGCTGTTAGGTCTGTGCCGTGTGTTTGAGCTGGCCGGATCCGCAGCCTCTCCGCAGCGTTTTCTGGATCCATTTCTTGTGCTTCACGGTCGAGGTGGCCACCGGCGGCTTGAAAGGGTTGGTGGCGTTCTTGCTGCTGAAGGACATCACCCCGGCCACCGCCGGGCGCTTCCCGCACACCAGGGGGCCCCCCGAGTCACCCTGAGCGGGGTGACAGCGGTGTCAGGGACCCCACCATGGCCAGGGAACATCTCACCTGCTCAGGACAGGTGAACATCCTCCCGGGCTGGGGATGGATGGGCACCTTGTGCTCACCTTGGCGGGTGCCGAGCCGCGGTCCTGCCCCTGGAAGCAGATCATGGCGGGGCCGATTTGGCCTTTCCAGAAGCGGCTGTTGTTGCACATCCGCACGTCCATCACCGTCACCTCCAGCTCTTTCAGGGTGGGCGACAGTTTCTTCCCCTCGGAGTCCGTGACCCCCCAGCCCGCCAGGCTGCACCGAGTCCCCGGCTTCGGCTCCCGCCTGGCCAGCCCGATCAGCTTCTGTGTCTTGCCCAACTTCACCTTCCCGTCCAGCTGCGGGCGGGGGGCGGCCTCAGACCCCTCCCCACGGGCAGGGGGGCCGGCAGGGAGCCCCCCAACACCGCGGGTGGGGGCTCAGAGGGGACCACCCCAGTGCTGTGGGTGGGGGGAGCCCCCAGTACCGCAGGGGAGGGGTCCAGAGGGAGCTCCTCAATATCGCAGGGGAGGGGTCCAGAGGGAGCACCCCCATGCCGGGGATGGGGGGCTGAGGACGAGCCCCCCACGCCGCGGGTGGAAGGGGAGCAGCCCCGAGCGGGTGCAGCGCCCCTGGGAGCGGAGGGATGACACCCAGAGGTGTCACCAGAGGTGTCTCTTGGGGGTGAGAAGCGGAAATGTCACCGAGCCGCTCTCCCCAGCTGCGAGCGCAGCTGCACCGGCACCGTGCGAACATCCCATCCCATCCCGTCCCATCCCGTCCCATCCCATCCCATCCCATCCCATCCCATCCCATCCCATCCCATCCCATCCCCATCCCATCCCCATCCCATCCCATCCCATCCCATCCCCATCCCATCCCATCCCATCCCATCCCATCCCATCCCATCCCATCCCATCCCGTCCCGGCCCCGCCGCCGCCCCGGGGCCGCCCGAGCCTCACCTGGAGCAGCAGCAGGTCGTTATCCATCGTCTTTCGGTTGTATCCGGGGTGGGGACAGGCAGCTCGGACGGCGAATTTCTGCGCTCCGGCCTCGGGACGCTGCCGGTTGTGCAGCCCCAGCACCAGCAGCGCCTTGTCCCAGGACCTGCGGCCCCCGGGAGCGGAGTGAGCCCGGGGCCGGTGGCCCGGGAGCGGTGTCAGCCCGGGGCCGGTGACCCGGGAGCGGTGTCAGCCCGGGGCCGGTGGCCCGGAGCCCCGTCCCTCCCCCGGGCACCGCACTCACCCCTCGGGCTGGCAGTGCGCGGCCGTGAGCACCCAGCGCTTGTCCAGCAGCGCCGCCCCGCAGCGGTGAAGCCCCCCGACCTGCAGGGACACCATGTAGGGCCGGGAGTGCGGCTTGGCCTCGCCTCCCCCGATGATGGAGGATGGATGGAGCCGGCTCCTGTCCCCGCCAGCCCCGGGCAGGGACTCCGAGCCCGCTGTGGCCACGCCGGCCCCGCGGCCCCGGTGCTCGGCCCGAAGGAGCGGCAGCAGCAGCAGCAGCGGCCCCAGGCAGCCCCAGCCCCTCGGGCCCATCCCGCCCCTCCGCCGCCCCCGGCGCTGCTGAACTGCAGGAGCCCCCGGTGGGGAGTGAGAGCGGCGGGCAGGAAGGCACGGAGCCCGCTCAGGGGGGCAGGAAGGGGAAGAAGCACCCACAAGGTGACACCTCTGGGGGTGGGGAACGCCCACGGCCCCTCAGCTTTGCAGACAGGAGCTGCAGGTGCTGCAGCTCCCTCCAAAAAATGGGGGTTTAGGAGGTTTATGAGATTTGTGACAGCCCAGAGCGCTGGGTGACCCATTCCCACCACCTTTATTAGCAAAGCAGGACAGTTTTTCACACCGTGGGGCCTGACCCAGCCCCACCCTGGGGGTCCCTCAGGTTCCTTTGGGGGGGGACCCGCCCGGCCCCTCTCCCCGGGCGGGACCTCAGGCAGTTCAGGAGCCGCTGGAAAAACAACTCGTTCTGATATTCCAGCAGCACCAGGTGCCTCAGGACAGGGGGAACCTGCTCTCTGGTGACCCCCAGGCACACCGGGACCACCCTGGGGCCGCGCTGGTGGATGTGACAGAACAGGCTCCACTGGCACACGCGCTGGCACCACGGGTCACCGATGGAGCGGGCCGAGAGCAGCAGGATGGCCACTCTGCTGGCCTCGATGGCCTCCAGGGCCGTCAGGATGAGGGACGTCCCGGCCACTCGGTCCTGGTGCTCGGTGAAGCCCCGGAACCCCTCCTGCCTGAGGCGCTGGGCGATGCGGGAGGCGGCGGGCTCGTCCTCGGGGAGGTACCACAGGGAGAAGTCGTAGGGAGGAGAGGCCGTGCCACCCCCGGGGGACATGGCAGCCGCTTTGGGGGCACAAGGAGGGGTGCAGGGCTTTGTCCCAGCACCAGGAAAGTGTCACCGTGCTGGCCTGGGGTGGCAAATCCGGATCTTCCAGAGGTTTTTGGGAATGTGAAAACACAGCGAGGCGCGTCCCACGCGGTCCTCAGAAGGCTTTCTGCCTCATGTGGGCGATGCCGGCCTCCAGCGCCTCCCCGGCGCTCTGCAGCTCCCGGCGCCGCTCCCGGAGCTGCTCCCGGGCCTCCTGCAGCCGCTGGTTCATCCCCACGTAGGAGCGGATCTGCCGGTACAGCCGCTCCCGCTCCTCGGGCTCGGCCTCGGGGCCGCCTGGCGGGCACAGCGGGGCTCAGGGGGGCTGGGGGGGGGCCAGGGCCCCGATCCCCAGCGGGGCTCACCTGGAGCAGGGCCGGGCTCAGAGGAGTCCCCCAGCCCCCCATCCCCCAGCGGGGCTCACCTGGGGCGGGGCCGGGTTATGGGGGGGTCTCAGGGGGGGACGCACCCCCGATCCCCCAGCGGGGCTCACCTGGAGCCCAGCCCCGCTCCTGGGGGGGTTCGGGGGGTCCCCAAACCCCCCGATCCCCTAGCGGGGCACACCTGGAGCCCGGCCCCGCTCCTGGGGGGGTTCAGTGGGGCTCAGGGGGGTCCCCAGCCCCCCATCCCCCAGTGGGGCTCACCTGGGGCGGGGCCGGGCCCAGGGGGGGCTCAGCGGGGCTCAGGGGGGTCCCCAAGTCCCCCATACCCCAGCGGAGGCTCACCTGGGGTGGGGCCGGGCTCAGGGGGCTCCCCAGCCCCCCGATCCCCCAGCGGGGCTCACCTGGAGCCCGGCCCCGCTCCTGGGGGGGCTCAGTGGGGTTGAAGGGGGTCCCCAGCCCCCCCCAATCCCCCAGCGGGGCTCACCTGGGGTGGGGCCGGGCTCAGGGGGGTCCCCAATCCCCCAGCAGGGCTCACCTGGAGCTCGGCCCCGCTCCTGGGGGGCTCAGCGGGGCTCAGGGGGATCCCCAAGTCCCCAATCCCCCAGCAGGGCTCACCTGGGGCGGGCCCGGGCTCCGGGGGGGGCTCAGTGGGGTTGAAGGGGGTCCCCAATCCCCCCATCCCCCAGCAGGGCTCACCTGGGGCGGGCCCGGGCTCCGGGGGGGGCTCGGCGGGCAGGACGAACACGGGGTCGGTGGGCTCCGTGCCCCGCACGTCCGCCAGGATCTGCTCCGCGCTGGGGGGCTCAGGGCGGGTGGGCAGCACCCGCTTGGCCTTGGCGCTCATCCCGGGGGGGGCTCATGGGGGAGGGGCTGGAGAGAGGGGACGGTGAGGGAGGGACGGATGGACAGACAGACAGACAGACAGACGCACCCCCTTTTCTATCCCGCCCCCCCAAAGACGGACTGACCCCCTGTGCTGCCCCTTTGGACAGACGGACAGACCGCCCGCAGCAGGCGGAGCCCCCGGGTGGGCAAACAGAACTCCCTCCACCTTCCCCCCGGACAGACAGACAGACAGACAGACACCTGCCCCCCCAAACAGACACACAGATCTCCTGTGCTGCCCCCCCCCCGCCAGACAGACCGACTCCCCTCCCCCCGGACTGACGGGCTCCCCCCCCTCGCCCTTTGGACGGACAGACAGACGGACAGAGCCCTCCTTTGGACGGACAGACAGACAGACAAACCCCACCCTCGGACAGACAAACCGCCCCCGGACACACAGACAGAGCCCCCTGATCCCCCTCCCCACCGGACAGACAGACCGACCGAGCCCCGGTACCGCGGACAGACAGACGGACAGACAGACCCCGTTCCGGCCGCACTTCCGCCACGCCCCCGACACGTCATCAGCAAAGCCCCGCCCCTTCCCCAGAGGCCACGCCCCCTCCGTAGAGGCCCCGCCCCCCGTTCTCTTAAAGGCGCCGCGCGGGGTGACGGGAGGCGGGGCGGGGGGGGCACCGGGTTTATTGGGGGACCGGGAGAACAACAGCAGAAACTCGGGATCCCGAGTAACGGGATCCCCGATAACGCGGCCGCGGTGCCGGTACTGGGAGCACGGTGCCGGTACCGGCCGCTGCATGGGGGAGTCCGGTGCCACAACGGAGGGTGCCGGTACCGGTACCGGGTGCGTGGTGCCGGTACCGGCGGCTGTAGTGCCGTATGGGGACTCCAGTGCCGGGACGGGGGTGCCGGTACCAGCACTGGTGATTCCGGTACCGGGGCCGCTGGTGCCGGTGCCGCTCCCGGTCCGGGGCTGTCGTGCCGGTACCGGAGGCGCCGATGCTCCTCTTACTTCGCCTTCTGCACCAAGTCCGCCAGGTTCAGGGATGGTTTGAGGCCTGCGGAGACACGGGCGGGGTCAGTGCCCGTGTCCGGGGGCACCGGCCCGTTCCCTCCCCGCACCCGGGGGGCTCCGGAGGGAGGGGAGCCCCAGGCCGGCTACAGAGCTGAGGGGGCGGGGATGGACACACGGACAGACACACGGATGGACAGACACACGGACAGGGTCTGGCTATGGATAAGCGGGAGGGAAGCGCCTGCTCTACCCAGGGCACGGGACAAAGGGCCGGTGGGGCGGTGCCAGGGCAGACACCAGCCCCGGCCAGGCCCCGTTCCATCCGTTACATACGGGCAGACTGGGCTGCGGGGCCGCCCCGGCCGCCAGCCGGGCTCTGCTCTTGGCCAGAGTCTGCAGGACTGGACCGGGCAGCGCAGAGAGGAGAGACACGTTAGAGAGGGGACTGTGAACCCACCCCGGGGCTCAGGTCACTGAGAAATTATCCCTCACTGGTGACCAAACCGAGCTCCCCTGCGCTGGGAAAACCTGGACACAGGTGGGATGGAGGGACAGGGGGAGCCGGGTCACCTTCTCGGGTGACAGTGGAGGCGGCGTCCAGGGCCTTGGCGCCGATGTCGCCCATCATGTTGTCCACGGCCTTGTGGTGCTTGAGGAAGAAGGGCCGGACCACGTTGTGGTAGATGACCTGGGAGCCATTCCAGGGCACGGGGGACATGCACCACACCAGGAACACGCACTGCAGGACAGGAGGGGCTCGGCTGCTCCAGGGAACCCCAACAGACCCCACAGCAGTGCCCAAGGCTGGGGCTCGCTGCTCGCAGGACCTGAGCTGGGTGCAGCCCTGATTTTTCAGCCTTCTGATGTTTTACATTTCTACTGGAGCTTTATCACTCATTGTAAAATAAATAGAGACTGATGTTTGGTAAATAATACACTCCTTTCCAGGGGGGAAGGACAAATTGATGGAGCTCTAGTCTGACCAGTGGGGTCAGAGAGGTGTTAACCTCAGACCTGTGGTGTCAGAGAGGCCCCAATCACTGATCAAACCCCAGAGGCTCCATAAGCCAGAATCCCTGAACAAACCTCCTCCTTTTTTGCCCTGACACTGACTCGGTGAGTGTCCTTCTTGTGTCCATCTGACACCCCACCACCGCCCAGCCCACCACACTCAGCTCCTCCCTGTTTAGCCAGGAGCAAGCTGGAACGACCCTGACCTTCCCAGGACAGCCCTCACCTTCCCAGCGTAGTAAAAGGGGAACCAGTGGAGGAAAAGGTCGGAGAAGAACTCGGCCACGCTGAAGACGCCGTAGACCACCCAGTAGGTGAGCCACATGGTGTCATCGTCCTTGTTGTTGCTCTCGATGGCTTTGATGCTGCAGCAGGAGAGGGGAAGGAAGGACACACGGCTGCTGCAGGCCCGGGATGGGCTCCAGCCTCCCAAATCCTCCCAACCCTGGAGGGAACCTGCCCATCCCTGTGCTCTGGGCTGGCTCGGTCACAGCGTTCCCAGGAAGGTCTCAAGAGCTTCCCAGCCATGATTGTCACTCCAGAGAGCAAAGAGACCCCCAGCCGAGGCGGGGAGCGCTCCCAGGTGTGGGACAGGTACTCACGAGGCGTAGGCGGGGTACAGGAAGCCGATGATGTTGCAGAGCAGGGAGGCGCCGTAGCCGAACATGAGGTAGAGCCCCAGGAAAGCCACGGAGCCTGCGGGGACAGGGGACGCTCCAGTGCCAGCTGTGACCAGGGGGAGACCCCGCCCGGGGTCCTGAGCAGGACTCTCCTCCCAGAGCGGGCACAGGATGGACCTCGAGTCTGACCAGTGGGGTCAGAGAGGGGTTAACCCCACACCTCAACCGCTGATCAAACTCCAAAAGCTCTATAAGTCAGAATCCATGAACAAACCTCCTTCTTTTTTGCCCTGACGCTGACTCGGTGAGTGTCCTTTTGGTGTCCATCTGACACCCCACCAACTCATTCCCTGACGACCCCCCCAATTCCTTCCCTAATGACCACCCCCAATTCACTCCCTAACGACCCCCCCAATCAATTCCCTAACGACCCCCCCAATTGATTCCCTAAGGACCACCCCCAATTCCTTCCCTAAGGACCCCCCCAATCCTTTCCCTAAGGACCACCCCCAGTTCATTCCCCTAACGAACACCCCGAATTCCTTCCCTAACGACCATCCCCAAACCCATTCCCTAACGACCCCCCCAATTCCTTCCCTAAAGACCCCCCCAATCCATTCCCTAAGGACCACCCCTAATTCATTCCCCAACGACCCCCCCAATTCATTCCTCAACGACCCCCCCAATCCATTCCCTGACGACCACTCCCAATTCCTTCCCTAACGACCCCACCAATTAATTCCCTAACGACCCCCCCAATCCATTCCCTGACGACCCCCCCCAATCCATTCCCCGACGCCTCGATGTGAGAGGCACGTGGCTGATCCGCTCCTGTCACCGCCTGTCCCCTCCCCTGGCCCGGACGGGCCTTCCCCACCCGGATCCCGCAGCCCTTTCACCCCTGGAGCGCGGCCAGGGGGCGGCAGGAGCCGGAGACTTTGGCAAACACGTCCCTGGTCCAAAGTCAAGGCTCCGCTCGTCTCCCCCGCGCTCGGCGCTCCCGGAGCTGCCGCCCAAGGACGAGCCCTGAGCTCCCGGATCAGACCCCGGCACCTCCGGGCTCCTCCCGCAGGAGCCGCCAGGGGAAAGGTTGTGTCCCCTGGGAGCGGCAATTCAACCCCGCTCCGCTGTTATTCAATTAAATCGTTCAATTAAATGTGAGCCGCGGGGTTTGCTGCAGCCCGGAGCCTGCCCAGCGCTCGGACACTCGCAGGAGGCTGGGGAAGGTGGGACAGGGAGTTTTTGGGGTGCAAACCACAGCAAAGCCTCGCTCACAGCAGGAAGAGCTCAGGGATACGGGGATGGAGCATTTTGTGCACCCCGGCAGCTTCTCCCCAGCGCCAGAACAAACTCCTCCACCAGCAGCGAGAAGGCTGGGAATTAACCTGTCCGTGCTGGTGAATTACAGCCCCGCTCGGGCTCGGAGGGAGGATTATCCAGCTCTGCTCGCTGCAGCTCCCGGGCTGAGCCGCGGCCCCGATCCGGGGCACCCACAGCGCCGGGGCTGGCCCGGGAGACGGGCAGGAGCAGCGTGGCTTTGGAGAGATCCCAAAGCTCCCTGCCAGGAGGGCAGGCAGGTCCAGGCAGTGCTGGGTTTCATTCCCCAAGAGCCTTAGAAGGGATTTCGCAGGATTTTAACCCCCCAGAGAAATTTATGTAACAGCAAAACCCAGGGAAAGGCTTTGCTGAGGGAGCACGGGAGGAGGTGCTGCCCAGGGGCTGCTCCAAACCCCAGTCCAAGGGTTCAGACACAAATCAGGGATTGCTCCAGAGCCACAGGAGCGAAAAATCGGGAATTTTAGTTCAGCAACAGCTTCTCCTTCCCAGGACAGTGACCCAGAATGCAGAACCATCACTTTTTGGTGTGTCCACTCTTGTCGTACCCCAAAATCCATCAGGGCTGAGCCTGATGAAATCCCCGGGATTGTTTGGCTCAGAAGACCCCGAGTGTCTCCACAACCAAACACGACCTGCCCAGCAGCAGGTGTTCCTCCACACACACCTTCCCCCAGAGCGGCAGCACCAGCCCTGCTGCAGGTGAAGGGCCAGGAAACCACACCTGGAGGCCAAAGGCCCGGAGGGACACGGGAAACAGGGACACCCTGAGCCCGCCCCGGGAGGTTTGATATGAAATCTCGAATTGGAGCAGCGGGACAAGGCCAGTCCGGGTTGGCAGAGAGGGCACAGGGCCGAGGGTCAGGGGAGAAGGGGCACAGGGTGCCAGGAGGAGGATCCCGGGCTGGCGCCTCATTAATGAGCAACAGGGACCCGGTTAAAGGCCGGGTCCCCACGGTCCCAGCGGTGGGACAGGGGGACCAGCTCCCATCCCCAGTGCCCCAGTTGACCCCCCACAGTCTGGGGGCTCACCCAGAAAGGGGACCCCCCTCTGCCAGGGCAAAGGGTCTCTCTGACACTTCTGACACTCAGATCCTGCAGGTTCAGGATTTCAGGATTTCCTGCCCATGGAAGGCGAGGGCAGGGCGGTGACAGTGATGCCACCCCGGGCACCCCCGGCCCCCTCCAGCACAGCCCCCCCCCGCACCCCCAAACCAGGGCACAGCCCCTTCAGACCCCCAAACCAGGGCACAGCCCCCTCCAGACCCCCAAACCAGGGCACAGCCCCTTCAGACCCCCAAACCAGGTCACAGCCCCTCTGCACCCCCAAACCAGGGCACAGCCCCTTCAGACCCCCAAACCAGGGCACAGCCCTTCTGCACCCCCAAACCAGGGCACAGCCCCCCCCAAACCCGGGCACAGCCCCCTCTGCACCCCTAAACCCGGGCAGCTCCGCCTGCCCTCCCCGCGCCCCGTGCTGAGCAGCTGCCGAGGCGCCCCAGGACACGGGGCAGGAGCGGACAGAACGGCAGAACCGGGGAAGCCCCGCTGTACCTGTCGCACCTGAGGCCAGGTAGAGCCGTTGGACGCCGGTACGGGCTTCCAGCTTGGCCAGCAGGTCCGCGACGGGGCCGGGGCTGTAGAGGAGGCGCTCCAGGCGCTGCTGCAGGGAGGCCATGGCGGTGGGGAAGGTGGGGAGGGCGGTGAAGCGGCGGCGGCCCCGGAGCGGCCCCGGCCCGACCCGACCCCGCGCCCCGGTCAGTGCGGCCCGGGGGCGGGACCAGGGCGTGGCCTGGAGAAAGGGGGCGGGGCAACACAGCGGGGCGGGGCCAATGAGGGGCAGGGGCGGGGTTAACTTTGAGGCGTGGCCAATGAGAAGGCGGGGCGGGGGCGAGGCGGGCCAATGAGGCGAGGCGGTGCGGAGGGGCGGGGCCGACGCCGTTGCCATGGGAACGCGCGCAGTGGCGGCGCGGCCTGATGGCGGCTGGGGCCAGGCCCAGCCCGGCGCTGGCGCTGTCGCTGTTCCCGGTGCTGTTCGCGCTGCTCGCGGTGGCCGCCACCGCTTCTCCGGGCCCCGCCAAGCCCCGCGTCTTCCTGAGCAGCTGGGCCGTGCGGGTGGCGGCGGGGCTGCGGGACGCCCGCGCCCTGGCCCGCCGGCACGGGCTGCTCTACCTGGGCCAGGTGCGGCCTGGGCGGGGAGAGGCGGGCCCAGCCCACCTTGGTGCCCGTACCCGCCCTGTGTCGCCAATGTCTGTCCCCTTCGCTTGTCCCGTGGGCAGGGACATCTCCCACTCGGCCAGGTTGCTCCAAGCCCCGTGTGGCCTCAAACATTCCCAGGAATCCGGGAATTCTGTGCAGTGACCCCTGGCCTGTGCAGTGACCCCTGGCCTGAGAGCGAACTGAGCCCTCCAGGGCACAGCCCACCCTCCCCAGGGCTCTGTCCTGTCCCCGAGTGCCCCTTTCTGCTCCTCCTGCGCCACAGCTCACGTTAACTCACCATTCTCACCTCCAGAGCGCGGGCGGGGCTGGGGTATCTATCCCCTGGAAAAGCTCCCGGCAGCTCTCTGTGCCCGCAGGTGATGGAGGGAGAGCCCTTTTACCACTTCAGGCACCGCGGCACCCGGCAGAGGGCCCTGAGCAGGCACTGGGGGTGGCACATGCGGCTCAGCAGGGACCCCCAGGTAGGGGGGAGAGGAGGGCAGGGGGAGCCGGGGCACGGCTGGGACCCTGCCCGGCGCCCACAGCGCTGCTGCCCTGCCCAGGTGCTGTGGTTCGAGCAGCAGACGGTGAAGAGGCGCTCCAGGAGAGCCGCCGGGGTGGTGCCCACGGACCCCTGGTTCCCCAAGCAGTGGTACATGGTGAGACCGGGCTGTTCCCCTCCTAATCCTGACACAAATCACGGGATGGAAGGGACCACGGTGGGGCATCCAGTGCCACCGCCCTGCCTGGCACCATCTCAGAGCACAGGGTTGTGTCTGGATTGGTCTGGGATATCCCCAGGGAGGGAAACTCCACAGACTCTGGTCTTTGTTCAGGGTTTGGTCACCACACACTGAAGAAGTTCTTCCTCCTGTGCAGGGGGAATTCCTGGGATCAGTCCCAGCCTGTTCCTCTGGTGCCAATTGTGGGCCTGCCCTGAGCCCTCAGTGCAGACAGGGGCACCCAGGGCTGAGGCCCCTCTAGGGCTGAACAGCCCCAGCTCCCTCAGCTGTTCCCTGTCAGAGATGCTCCAATCCCTCCCCAACTCTGTGACCCTCCCCTGGACCTGCTGCAGGAGCTCCACATCCCAAGGAGCCCAGAGCAGGACACACACCCCAGAAGTGCCTCCCAGGGCTGAGCAGAGGGGCAGAATCCCTCCCTGCCCGCTGGCAATGCCCTTCCCACGACACAAACCATAATTCCTGCAGTGATGAGGCAGCAGGGCTCCTCCAAGGTGACCCCGGGCTGCCAATCCAATTTTTAATCTGTTTTCCAGAACAATGACGTCCACCCTGACCTGAACATCCTGACAGCGTGGAGCAGAGGCTACACGGGGCTGGGGGTGGTGCTGACTGTCCTGGATGATGGGCTGGAGAAGGATCACCCCGACCTGGCTGCCAACTACGTAACTATGGGGGGGATCCAGGGAGAGCAGCTCCTCCAAGGAGGGTGGGAATCAACGCCTTCAGCCCACCCTCAGCACCGTGAGATGGGAGTTTGGCCCCTCCAGGGTTGTTTTGGAGCTTCCTGCAGTGAAATCTCACACTGAGGAAATGTTGGAACTTGTACACGCAGCAGAGCCCCTGAAATAGGTGTAATTACAGCAAGCTGCAAAGCCAGTACAGCTGGTAAAGCCTCCTGTGCCCCACGGGGAAGGAAAGGCACCCCTGGGTGCTGATAACAGCACTGTGGGTTGTGGTTCCTCTGTCCCAGCTCTGTGGCCAGCCAGGGTCACCCTGAGCTCACTCTGGGCTCTGTCAGGGAAACAGCAAAGCTCTGCTGCTTTCAGCCCTTCCTGCAGAATCCCAGAGTCACTGAGGTGGGGAAAGGGCTTCAGGATCATCCAGTCCCAGCTGTGCCTGATGCTCACCCTGTCCCCAGCCCAGAGCACCGAGTGCCACCTCGGGTTAGGGTTACACTTTCCTTGGACACCTCCAGGGATGGGGACTCCAAACCCCCCTGGACAGCCCCTTTCAGTGCCAGACCACCCTCTCCATGAGGAAATTCCTGCTGCTGTCCCACCTGGCACAGCTTGAGGCTGTTCCCCCTTGTCCTGCTGTCCCCTGGGAGCACAGCCCGTCCCCCCCAGGCTGTCCCCTCCTGTCAGGGAGCTGTGCAGCCCCAGAAGGTCCCTCCTGCTCCTCCTTTTCTCCAGGCTGAGCCCCTTTCCAGCTCCCCCAGCCTCTCCCAGCTCCATTCCCTGTCAGGGCTCGGTTTAGCTCCTGCAGCCGGGCACGGAGGGGCCCCCGGGCTGGCAGGGGGGGCTGCCGGCGGTGCCAGGCCCGGGCCGGGTTCCAGGCGCCTGTGCCGAGCTGTCACAGCCCTGCCCGCTGCCTCCTCCTGTAACAGGACCCGCTGGCAAGTTACGACTTCAACAGCAACGACCCCGATCCCCAGCCCCGATACGGCGACGGGGACAAGAACTGGTGGGTTCTGCCAGCTCCCCGCACTGGGGGGGTCATCTCTGGGCTGTCCAGGGCTGTCCCAGCCCCCCCAGCCCTGACAGGGCCACCGTGTCCCCCCACCCCAGGCACGGGACACGCTGTGCAGGGGAGGTGGCGGCCGTGGCCAACAACGGGATCTGCGGGGCGGGCGTCGCCTACAACGCCAAAATCGGAGGTGAGAGGTGATGGAGTGAAGTTAGAAATCAACTCCAGCCCCGTGTGGGAATGCAGGAGCCCAGGTGGGGCTGCTCTGGGGGTCACAGGGGGGAGTGAGGGACCCCCAAGGGCACACAGCCCCTCCCCAGGGCTCCATTCTGTCTGCAAGTGACATTTTCTGCTTGTCCTGCACTCCCCACATCAGCCTCGGTGCCCCCCGGGGGTTCAGTGCTCAGCCCAGCACGCAGCAGGACAGGCTCAGGCTCTGCTGTGAAAGCGAGGGTGGCAAAGGGGGTTAAAATCCAGGAGCTCCTGGGGCTTAATTACAAAAGGCTTAACGAGGAGCTTTGGGCACCAGCTCATGGCAGCGGCACGGGGGCCCTGATCTCCTTAGGGCAGGGTCATGTGGAGGCTGTGGGGGCCCAGGGGGGCTGGCAAGGTGCCCCCAGCCCCTTCTCTCGGTGTCCCCTCCCTCGGGGCCACCGCAGCCTCCCCCGGGTGCTGCCGCCTCTCGGGCACAGCCGCTGCTGCCCGCAGGGGTGCGGATGCTGGACGGCTCCATCATGGACATCGTGGAGGCCCAGGCGCTGAGCCTGCAGCCGCAGCACATCCACATCTACAGCGCCAGCTGGGGCCCCGAGGATGACGGCAGGACGGTGGACGGGCCGGGGGTCCTGGCTGCGGCCGCCTTCCACAGAGGGGTGGTCCAGGTAAACCCAGCCCCGACTTCGGGGACCACAGGGACACCAGGACACCCTGCTCACCCCTCTCTGCCCTTCACCAGGGACGGGGCGGGCTCGGCTCCATCTTCATCTGGGCCTCAGGCAACGGGGGGATAAACTACGACAACTGCAACTGCGACGGGTACACCAACAGCATCTACACGGTGTCGGTGGGCAGCGTGCTGGGGGACGGGCAGCGGCCGCGCTACAGCGAGCACTGCCCCGCCATCCTCACCACCACCTACAGCAGCAGGACCACCAGCCCGGTGCAGATTGTGAGTGTCACAGCAGGGGTCTTGTCTCTGCCTCCCTGACACCTCCACAGCGAAGGGTTTGGTAGCAGGGTGAACCTCAGTGATCTCTGTGAGTTGTTGTTTGCCCCAAGGAGTGAAGCAACTACGGCAGGAGAAAAGAGGAGGCTGTTCAGGGTTAACTGCTGGCTTTATCCATCAGGGGATCTGCTCCAGCAGACACCCCTCAGCAGAAGCAGGAGGGGAAAAAAAGCAGGAAACCCCCCCAATGCAACACCTTTTATTGTGGGGAGGAACTCAGGGATGGGTTTAACTGGGGACAAATCAGGGGCCAAGGGGGTCTGGCTCTGCAGGTAAATGACACACAGTGTAACAAATCAATAACTCGGGTGGGGAGACAGCTGAAGTCTTCCCTCACTGGAACTTTCCAGACTTTTGGGAGAGACCCCAAAGTGACAGACAAGACCCAGGGGCTGGATAACTTATGACTGACACATAACTGGGGTTGGGGCAAAACCAGTAAGGGTGGAACATGGGTGGCATGGGGCAAATCATTACAACTTATAAAAAACAATATAAAACAAGGAAGAAATACACACATAAAACTGATAAAACCAAAACCACACCACTACACGCTGCCACAGCAGCAGCTCAGGGGCAGACACAGATCCCAGCACGGGCTGAGTTGGGCACAGTTCTCCTTTAGCTTGGTGCCTGTGCAGAGCACAAAGGGACCTGGAAAGGAGAACTTATTGAAGGTACCCAGCTCCAGGGAGCTTTTTTGGAAACAGTCAAACAGTTCTGAGACCCCCCTGTCCCCCCCAGGTGACCACTGACCTGCACCACCGCTGCACGGACAAACACACCGGCACCTCGGCCTCGGCCCCGCTGGCCGCCGGCATGGTGGCCCTGGCACTGCAGGCCAAGTAGGTGACACCAGGACAGAGGGACACTGCCCAGGGAGAGATGAGACCTAACCAGGGATGAGAGAGGGGAGGGACAGCAGCAAGGTTGGGGTGCAGAGCTGTGGCCTTCCCTCAAGGCCATGGGAGGGCAGATTGTCCTCTGGAGCTCTTTGCTCCCATTTTAGCACTTGAGGGGGATCTTGGGCCCCAGAGAGTTGTTCTACCCACTCCAGAAGAGCCAAATCTCCCCTTTAAAAACCAACGCAGACCTCTGTCCCCACCTCCTCCTTGCTTCCAGCCCAGCCCTGACCTGGCGTGACCTGCAGCACCTCATCATCAGGGCCTCCAAACCCGCTCACCTGCAGGCAGAGGACTGGGCTGAGAATGGCGTCGGGCGCTGGGGTGAGTGCAGGGCTCAGCCCCTCCAGCACCTCCCAGCAGGTCCTGGTGGCACTGAGGGGCTCACAGGTCCCTCTCTTGGGTGGCACCTGTGTCCCAGTGAGTCACTACTATGGCTACGGGCTGCTGGACGCGGGGCTGCTGGTGCAGGCGGCCACCACCTGGACGGGGACTCGGCCCCAGGAAAAGTGTTCAGTCCAGGCCGTGCAGGTCCCCAGGTAAAGAACAGTGACCCCAGCTCCAGCCTCCCACGGGGACCCCAAAAATGATCTGTGCTGCACAGTTTGCTGTGCTAGGAGGCCACAGAGGGAACACCCTGACCAGCAGCTTGTCCTGGACAGGGACATCGGCTCCAGGCTCACCATCTCCACGGATGTCTCCTCCTGCTCCCAGAGCATCCGCTCCCTGGAGCACGTCCAGGTGCAGCTGTCCCTGAGCTACAGCCGCAGGGGGGACCTGGTGGTGGCCCTGAGGAGCCCCATGGGGACCACGTCCACGCTGGTGACAGTGCGGTAAGGACAGGACAGGGGAGCACTGGGGCCCCCACAGCCTCCCCAGGGCCTGGAGACCCCCAAAACTCCTCTAGCCCCCTGCCACAGGGGAGTGTCCCCTCAGAGCAGGCACAGGGTGACCCTTGAGGTCACATCCTGCCCCTGGGCTGGCAGTCCCAGCTCTGCTCTCCCCCTCCAGCCCCTATGACACCAGCCAGGAGGGCTACAAGGACTGGACCTTCATGTCCACTCACTTCTGGGATGAGAACCCCAAGGGGGTCTGGACCCTCCAGCTGGAGAACAAGGGTGATGACCAGAACACAGGTGGGTGTCCCATGGGGGGGGTGAACCCCATTTTTACTGGGGGGTCATTCTTCCTTCTCCCTCTTGGGTGGGCAATTTGGCTTCTCCTTGCTGGCCACCAGCCCTCCTTTTCCACAGTCTTTGAGGGTCTGCCAGGACACAACCCCAAAGCTCCCAGCCCCACATCCCTGTCCTGGCAGCCTCCTGTCCCCTCCTGTCCCCAGGCCAGCTGAGCAGCTTCATCCTGCACCTGCACGGCACAGATGAGGACATGCCAGCCCGGCGCTCCGCAGCCACGGCCACCGACGAGTGTCTGAGGAGGGACCAGCAGGGAGCCTGCCAGGGTGAGCGAGGCTTTAGGGGTGACAGGGACAACACTCTGGTCCCCAGAGCCTCACCCCAGCCTCTCCCCACAGACTGTGGCAGCTCCCTGTACATCCACCACGGCTCCTGCCTGTCCTACTGCCCCCCACGTTACTACGGCCGGGCCCGGAACGCCACCCCAAGGGACACCGCCCGTGTCTGTGCCAGCTGCCACCCCTCCTGCTACACCTGCCAGGGCGCCTCGGCCACCAACTGCACCTCCTGCCCCTCGGGCCGCACCTTCGAGGCCGTCACCTACACCTGCCCGTACCCGGCCGAGGGCTCCCCCAGCCCCGGGGGGCTGCGCTGGTACCTGGTGCTGGTCACCGTGGTGGCCTGCGGCAGCCTGGTGCTGGCAGGGATGCTGTTCCCCACCTACCGCGCGGCCCTGAGCGCCGGCAGAGCGGCTCCCTGCTGCCCCCAGGCCAGGAGGACAGAGTGACAGCGGCCCGGCCTGCAGGGACAGCCCGGGACAGAGCTGGGGTGGTGCTTGGCTTCCGAAATAAATCGGTTGTTGATTTTCCAGCCGCTCTCTCCGCCCACCCCCCCCCCCCCCGCCGCCAAGGGTGATTCTCCCCCTCCCAATGGTCCCAGCCCGTGTCCAGCTGTGCGGGGGGACAGTGACATTCCCAGAGGCTCCGGGAGCCCTGTGCCCTTTCCCAGGGACAGAGGGACCAGATGTGACGTGTCCCCAAACAGCTGCAGCCCTGTGGCCACAGCGGGAGCCCCTGTGGCTTCCGGCAGAGCGGAGGGAGCAGAGCCAGCCCAGACCCCCCCAAAGTGCCCAGTTCCTGTTCGGCAGCAGCTTTAGGCTTGAAAAAAGGGGGGCCCGGGGTGGCTGCACCCCCACTCTGTCCTCAGGGACTGGCAGAGGCACAGTGGCACCCATGGCCCTGGGCAGGGATGGGACAGGGGGAGCTGGGGCCCTCCCGGGGGACAGGGACCCTGGACTGCCCCAGGACACCGGGGGTTTGTGTCCCCGCCCTTGCCCAGCTGTCCCATCCCCAGCACTGTGTGTTTGCTCAGCTGAAGAGTTTCAGGAATTAAGGCAGAGCCAGACCTTTCTCCAAGCTTATAATGAATGACCCGTGAAGGCCTTGGCTGGACCTTACAGAGCAGGGAGAGGAGGGAGCCGTGATGGAGCTTTGTCTCCAAAGGCAGGGGGGCTCTCCTTGGGGCACCCCCAGAGCCCAGGGCTGGGCTGGGGTCCCTGCAAACACCAAGGCACAGTCCTGGGACAGCCACCCAGCCCAGCTCCATAGGACAAGGCACTGGATATCACCAAGCACAGCTTCCCCACGGCCTCTCCCTGAGGTTTTCCCCATCCTGCTGCTCCTCCAGGCTGGCACTAATCCTCAGTGGGCGGCTGGCGGGGCTGGAATTGCTGCTGGATCTGGGGGCGCACATCCTCCTGCCCGGGGAGAGACACGGGGTAGGGACAGGCTGTGCCCAGGGCTCTGTCCCTTCCCTGTCCCCTCCCTGTCCCCACCCCCGGGTCCTACCGCCTGGCACAGCCCCCTCAGTGCTGGGATGAGCCGCAGCAGCTCCTCATCCTCAGGGTCCCCCGACCACGGTGGCACCTGGATCCAGTTGTCAGCCTGGGGAGGGACAGGGCGGATTTTGGATCCCTCAGGCCACTCCCAGGCACCGGGACACGCAAATCCCCCCCGAGAGCAGCGCTGCCCCACCTGGGCAGGGAAGCCCTGCATGGAGTGGTCCAGGGCCACCACCTTGGCCAGGTCCCTGCCCAGGCAGGTCAGGTCCTTCCAGTAGCAGCCCTGGGAGCAGACACAATCCGACTGGGAGAAGCAGCACCTGGAGGGGAGACAGAGCCGTGGGGACCCTGCCCTGTCACACAGGGGGTCCCCAATGGGGCATCACCATCACCTGATCAGCTTCTTCTTGGGGTCCAGCACCTCCAGCAGCTTCTTGGCATAGTCCTTCTTGGCAGTGGTGTAGATGAGGATCTGGCAGAGAGGGGGGGAAGGTCCCTGCATGGGCTGCTCTGGTCCCTTCTGACCCCCCAGGGGTGACCCCACAGACCCCCCAGGGGTGACCCCACAGACCCCCCCAGGGGTCTGGGTACCTCGTAGGTCTTGGAAAGGCTCTCCAAGAATTCCTGCACGTGTGGCCGCAGCTTCACGTGGACCTGGGAGGGAACAGCAGCTCGGAAAAGGACCAGCATTCCCATCCTGACCCCAAGGTGAGCCCCAAGGGGGGTTCAGTGCCCTCAGCAGGACCCCTTAACAGTGGGATTTCAGAGCCCCTTCCCCTACAAGGGGCATTGGCAGAGGCCACAGGGGGTGGCAGTGAGGAGCCACATCACCCACGGCCCCACATCACAGCCCCACGGCCCCACATCACAGCCCCACGGCCCCACATCACAAACCCCACACCCACTGCCCCACCCCCGAGGCACCCACCTCGTAGGAGCTCTCCTGGAAGCCCACGGTGAAGGTGGCCGTGGCATCCTGCTTCCCGTGGGCGAGGAGGGAGGAGTAGAGCAGGGTCCCATCCTGGGGAAAGGGAACAGGCTCAGCCCTCAGCCCCGGGCCCTGCAGAGCCCCCCAGACCCCCCCAGCTCACCAGCTCCAGGACCAGGGTGTGCTGCAGTTTGCTCCGGCTCCTCCGGGGCCCCTCCCTGCTGGGGGTGGGGGCCCCAGGGCTCGGCCTGGAGGGAAAAGGCAGAGGGTCAGCAGTGCTGGGGGGCTGTTGGGACCCCCACACACATATTGGGGGGCTGTAGGGACCCTCCTCACACTCACAGGCTGGGGGCCACGGGGACAAGAACATCCTGATCCTCAGCCTCGGGGAGCCCCGAGAAATAGGAGTCCTCGGGGCAGGGCAGTGGTGGGGAGCTCTCGGGGTCTGCGGGGAGAAGGGTCCTGTCAGCACAGTCAGCACAGCCCCGCTGCCCCAGGCAGGGGGATTGCCAAGGGGGGAGGATTGTCCTAGGCAGGGGGGATTGGCCCCGGGCAAAGGGGGGATGGCCCCCGGGGCAGGGACGCGCTCACCGCTCTCCCCGGGGCCGGGACCCCCCTCGGGCCCCCGCCGGACCAGGCGGCCCCCGCCGGGCGTGGTGGGGGAGCCGGGGACCCGCGCCCACCCCCGCGGGACGGGCTCCCCCCGCTCCCCCTCCCTCTGCCGGCTCTTGGCCCGGCCGCGGGGCGCAGCTCTGGGGCTGCAGAGCCGCTGCTCCTCCCGGGGGGGTTTCTTTGTGCGCGGGGTGGCCCCCAGACCCGCCATGGCCGGGACAGACCCCCAGCCCCTGCAGCCCCCAATGAACGCGGGGCGGGCTGGGAGGGAGCGCCTTTATAGGGTGGAGGCGCCTTTCAGCCCAAATCACCCCGGAGCACCTGGGATCAATCAGGCCTTACCGGGCCCGGCTGGGGGTCACTTCTGGGCTCCCCAGCGGCTCCCAGGGCTCATCTCTGCCTCGTGCTGGTGTCACCCGATGTGACAAGGACCTTCCTGGGTCCCCAGGGCCACCGGGACCCCGGTCTGGGGACAGTCTCAGCTTCCCCCGGCTCCAAACCCCCCCACGGGAGCCCCGAGCAGGCGCAGCCCCCCGGGGTGGCCCCGGGCACATCCTGTCCCCGCAGGGCCCCGCGGTGCCCCCCCGGCCCCAGGGTTGGGTTACGGGCGGGGAGGGGGCGCGGGCCCGGCGGGGACACGGCGGGATCCGCCGGAAGGGAGATAAGGGAGATAAGCGCCGGGTCCCCGACCCCGCAGGGAGAGCCTGGAACGCGGCCATGGGGACAGCGACAGCGCCGGGAGCTGCTCCTGGGGCTCCGCGCGGGGACACCCAGGGGACCCCCTGCCCACGGGGACACCCAGGGGACCCCTGCCCGCGGGGACACCCAGGGGACCCTCTGTCCATGGGGACACCCAGGGGACCCCTGCCCACGGGGACACCCAGGGGACCCCTGCCCACGGGGACACCCAGGGGACCCTCTGTCCATGGGGACACCCAGGGGACCCCCTGCCCACGGGGACACCCAGGGGACCCTCTGTCCATGGGGACACCGAAGGGACCCTCTGCCCACGGGGACACCCAGGGGACCCCTTGAATTGCAGGGACACAGAGGGGATGCCCTGAACCAGAGGGACACCAAAAAGCTCCCTGCTCATGGGGACACCGAAGGGACCCCTTGCCCATGGGGACACAGAGAGGACCCCTTAAACTGGAGGGATGCAGAAGGGACCCCCTGAACTGCAGGGACATGGAGGTGACCCCTTGCCAATGGGGACACAGAAGGGACACCTTGAACTGGAGGGACACAGAGGTGACCCCTGCTCCTGGGGACACAGAGGGGACACCCAAAATGGGAGGACCCCCTGTACCACCCCCAGCCAGGCAGGGACACACAGCCAATGAGGGGATAAACAATTTATTTCCTGCAAAAAAACCCAATAAATTACCACCCCCCTCCACCCTCCACCCCCTCCCCACGCTGCCACACGAACCCCAATGACAGCAAGACGGATTAGGGGGGATCCGCTGCGGGGAGGGGGCAGGGGGCGGGCTCAGGAGCACCCGGGGGGTTCTGTCCCTCGGGGGGTTCTGTCCCCCGGGGGGTTCTGTCCCCCGGGGCGGGCTCAGGGCGGCCGGGGCTGCGGGCAGTGCCGGGCCGCCTCCCGCACCAGCCGCGCCTCCCGGGCCGTCCAGGGCCGGGCGTAGCCGCGCTCCGGCAGCAGGAGGCGGTTCAGGGTGTGCTCGTGGTTCACGTGGCGAGTGGCCATCAGCAGGTACTCGCCCCCCTCGCCCAGCGCGGGGCAGCCGCAGGTGCTGGGCACCCACAGGTACTCCCGGGCCACCAGCGGGAAGCGCTGCCGGTACCGGGCCTTCACCTCCACCTCGTACCGCGTCTCCTGCCCCACGGCCCGCCGGGCCAGGACCCGCCCGTGGAACACTGCGGGGAGGGAGGAGGGGAGTCTGAGCCTTTCCTGGCCCCGGGACCCCCTGAGGGCTTTTCCCAGCCTCGGCACTGTCCTGGCATTGCCCTGAGCCCCTTCCTGTCCTGCCATTATCCTGAGCCCTTTCCCGTCCCCAGCACCCCCTGAGGGCTTTTCCCACCCCTGGCATCGCCTCTGGCATCGCCACAAGTCCCTTCCTGTCCCCAGCATCATCCTGAGCCCCTTCATGTCACCGACACCAGGCCAAGCCCCTTCCTGTCCCAGCATCGCTCTGAGCTCCTTCCCCACCCCTGGAATCACCCCTGGTATCACATTCCTGTCCCTGGCATTGTCCTGGCAGTGCCCTGAGGCCCTTCCCATCACCAATATCAGCCCAAGTCCCTTCCCATCCCTGGAATCCCTCCTGGCATCACCCCAAGCCCCTTCCCATTCCTCTCATCCCCCCTGGCACCGTTCTGAGCCCCTTTCCATCCCCGGCATTGCCCCTGGCATCACCCTGAGCACATTCCCGTCCCCAGCACCGCCCCCGGTGTCACCCTGAGCCCCTTCCCACTGCTGGCACTGTCCCTGCCATGTCCCCAGCCCTGTCCCACCCCCGAGCCCCTCCCGGCCCCCCCGACCCCTCCTGAGCCCCTCCTGAGCCCCTCCCGGCCCCTCCCGGCCCCTCCCGGCCCCTCCTGAGCCCCTCCTGAGCCCCCCCCGGCCCCTCCCGACCCCTCCTGAGCCCCCCCCCGGCCCCTCCCGGCCCCTCCCGACCCCTCCTGAGCCCCCCCCGGCCCCTCCTGAGCCCCTCCCGACCCCTCCTGAGCCCCTCCCGACCCCTCCTGAGCCCCTCCCGAGCCCCTCCCGACCCCTCCTGAGCCCCCCCCGGCCCCTCCTGAGCCCCTCCCGACCCCTCCTGAGCCCCTCCCGGCCCCTCCCGGCCCCTCCTGAGCCCCTCCCGGCCCCTCCCGGCCCCTCCTGAGCCCCTCCCGGCCCCCCCCGGCCCCTCCCGGCCCCTCCTGAGCCCCTCCCGGCCCCCCCCGACCCCTCCTGAGCCCCTCCTGAGCCCCTCCCGGCCCCTCCCGGCCCCTCCCGGCCCCCCCGACCCCTCCTGAGCCCCTCCTGAGCCCCTCCCGGCCCCTCCCGGCCCCTCCCGGCCCCTCCTGAGCCCTCCTGAGCCCCTCCCGACCCCTCCTGAGCCCCCCCCGGCCCCTCCCGGCCCCTCCCGACCCCTCCTGAGCCCCCCCCGGCCCCTCCTGAGCCCCTCCCGACCCCTCCTGAGCCCCTCCCGACCCCTCCTGAGCCCCTCCCGAGCCCCTCCCGACCCCTCCTGAGCCCCCCCCGGCCCCTCCTGAGCCCCTCCCGACCCCTCCTGAGCCCCTCCCGGCCCCTCCCGGCCCCTCCTGAGCCCCTCCCGGCCCCCCCCGGCCCCCCCCGGCCCCCCGCTCACCGAAGTCGCTGTTGCAGAAGTGGCGGATGCGCTGGGAGCGGCCCTTGGGCGGGCGGCACCTCCCGCAGCGCCCTGCGGGGACAGAGCTGGGGAGACTCAGGGGGCACAGGGGGGTCCTCACCCCCAAAACCCCCTCGGGCAGCTCTGGGAGGGGTCCAGGCCCCAGAGAGGGTCACACGGGGCTCCTGAGAGCCCTGGAGAAGGTTTTGAGGGTCCTTTTTAGGGTTCCCATCTTAGTGCTCCCCCCGGGGCAGCCCAGGATGGTCCCAGCAGGGGCGTGGGGGGCTGCGGGACCCCCGGGGAGGGACCTGTGGGGACTCCAAGGGAGAACCTGTGGGACCCCCGAGGAGAAATTTTGGGGACTCCAAGGAGGCACATGTGGGACCCCCGAGGAGGAATCTGTGGGACCTCCAAGGGAGAACCTCTGGGACCCTCAAGAAGGAACCTGTGGGACCCCCGAGGAGGAATGTGTGGGGACCCCAAAGATGAACCTATGTGACCCCCCGGGGAGACACCCGCGGGACCCCCGGGGCGGTACCTGCGGCAGCCCCGTCCTGGCTCTCCCCGGGGCCGCTCCTCGGCGGTGTCTCGGTGACAAATCCCCGGGGCTGCGGGGGCGGCGCGGGGGCCGGGCCGAGCTCCGGGGGCTCCGGGGGCTGCGGGGGCTGCGGGGGCGGGGGGCTGCCGGCCCCCCGGGGCTGGGGCTGCCGCAGGGGGCTGGTGTCAGCGCGGGGCAGCCAGAACTGGTACTCGATGCCGGGGTTGGGCTCCTGCAGCAGCACCTGGGGGCGGGGGGGGGACACGGGCGGGGCTGGGACAGCGGTGACAGCCCGGGGGGGGCGTGGCTGTCCCCGCCTCGGGGTCCCCCCGCCCTCACCTGCACGTGCAGGTCCTCGCGGGTGGGCCCGGCCCCCTCCAGGCTCTCGGTGCCGTCGGGGGCGCGGCTGTAGCTCAGGAGGGTCCCCGCAGCCTCGTAGGGCCCGGGCCAGGCGATGGCCCAGTCCCCGTTGAGGATGTAGCGCCCGTCACTCGCCATCAGCGCTGCGGGGGGGACACGGCGGCTCCGGCAAACCCAGCGCGGCCCCGGGACCCCCGGGACCCCCGGGATGGATGTCCCGGCGGGGCCTCTCCCGGGCGGGAGGGGGCGTGGGCCGGGGAGCCGCTCGGGGCTCCGGGAGTTGTGTTCCTGCAGGAGCTTGGCTTGGGGCCCGAGCCCTGCCGTGCAGAGCCGGCCCCGAGCCCCCAGACCCGGCCCGGGGACCCCAAATCCGCCCTGGGATGGGGGAAGGGGGATGGGGATGGAGGGGGATGGGGATGGGGATGGAGGGCCCTGTCCTGGCCCTGCCCCGGCCGCTCTGGCCCCGCTCCAGCCCAGCCCAGCCCTTCCCAAAACGCGCGGCCGCGGCCTCTGGAAAATTGCCCCGAGCGTTTGTGAGTTCACTGACCCCGCGCCGCTCAAAACAGCATCGGGGAGAGGGAGCGGCACGGCACGGCACGGCACGGCACGGCACGGCACGGCACGGCACGGCACGGCACGGGACAGGCGGGGACAGGCGGGGACAGACAGGGGACAGTACGGCGTGACATGGCCACCCCTGCCCTGCCCTGCCCGGCCCGGCCCACGCACACAGCTGCCACCAGCCTGGCCTGACTGGGATGGACTGGGATGGACTGGGACAGGCTGGGGTAAACTGGGATGGACTGCGACTGACTGGGATGGGCTGCGATGGGCTGGGACAGGCTGGGACTGACTGGGACAGACTGGGATGGACTGGGATGGGATTGGGATGGATTGGGATGGACTGGGACTGACTGGGACTGGCTGGGATGGACTGGGATGGGATTGGGATGGACTGGGATGGACTGGGATGGGATTGGGATGGATTGGGATGGACTGGGACTGACTGGGACAGACTGGGATGGACTGGGATGGGATTGGGATGGACTGGGATGGACTGGGATGGACTGGGACTGGCTGGGATGGACTGGGACTGACTGGGATGGACTGGGATGGACTGGGACAGACTGGGACAGGCTGGGACAGGCTGGGACTGACTGGGATGGGACTGGGACTGACTGGGATAGACTGGGATGGACTGGGACAGGCTGGGACTGACTGGGACAGGCCGGGACAGGGACAGTTCAGGTCCTACCCAGGTAGTTGCGGCTCTTGTCCGTCACCTTGATGTGGGTGGCCCCTGCCGGGATCTTGGTCACGTTCACGTACCCCAAATACCCTGGGACAGGGACAGAGTCAGGGCAGGGCCTGGGGACACCGCGGGGGACACAGGGAGGGGACGGGGCACAGAGGGGACATTAACCCAGCTGGGACATCGGGGACGGGTGGGCACAGGGACTGTGACACCCCTGGGGACACGACAAACCCCCCACACCCAGGAGTGACCCCTCTGCAGGGAGTTAAACCCCCCCAAGGGAAGGGGCTGCTCCCAGTCCCTGTCCCTGCGTTTGGGGACAGCGAGGGACCAGAGAAATGACCCTCGGGATGGGGGACATGGAGAGGGGATGGGACAGCAGGGGACCCGGGCCACGCCTTGGGGACACGGGTGGGGACAGGAGGACAGGGGAGCCAAGAGCCAAAGCATTCACCCATGGAGGCCCCGGGGCAGTGGTTCATTCACCGGAGGAGGGGTGGGGGCCCTGGAAGAGCCGCTGCACCAGCACACAGGAGCCCCGGCCGCCGCCGCAGCGCCCGCAGGCGTCGGGCCGGGAGCCCGAGCCCAGGATCCCGTCACAGCCCACGCTCTGCGGGAGCCCAGACACCCTCAGCTCGGGCCGGGGGGTCCCGGGAGGGGGTTTGGGGGTCCCGGGAGGGGGTTTGGGGGTCCCAGCCCCCTGCACACCCACCAGGCAGCGCCCGGCCACGCACAGGTCCGGGGAGCCGGGCCCGCAGCGCGTCCCGTCCAGCACCCGCCCGAAGCTGTAGTAGAAGTTGTGCCCCTCGGCCAGGCAGTTGAGGTCGCAGAGGTTGGGGGCTGCCGGACACGGTGGGGAGGGGTCGGGGCGATGCCGGGGACAGCCGGGAGCCCCCCCGGTGCCCACCCCGGGACTCACCTCCATAGAAAGGCACCCAGCGGTAGCGGGCGGTGCCCCCCAGGACGGGCCGGTCGTTGTAGAGCGAGCACTGCATGGCCCGGAAGGGCGCGGAGCCGGCGGGGCAGCCCTGGGGGAGCAGCGGGATGGAGCGGGGGGCGCTGCGGGCCCCGGGGGGGGGCTACGGGCACCGGGGGGGGGCTACGGGCACCGGGGAGGGTACGGGCACCGGGGGGCGCTACGGGCACCGGGGGGGGTACGGGCACCGGGGGGGGGCTACGGGCACCGGGGGGGGTACGGGCACCGGGGGGGGGCTACGGGCACCGGGGGGGTACGGGCACCGGGGGGCGCTACGGGCACCGGGGGGGGTACGGGCACCGGGGGGGGTACGGGCACCGGGGAGGGTACGGGCACCGGGGGGGCGCCACGGGCACCGGGGGGGGGGTACGGGCACCGGGGGGGCGCTGCGGGCACCGGGGGGGGGATACGGGCACCGGGGGGCGCCACGGGCACCGGGGGGGGGCTACGGGCACCGGGGGGGCGCTACGGGCACCGGGGGGCGCTACGGGCACCGGGGGCGGGCACGGCGCTGTCCCGGCGCTCCCGGAGCTCACCTGGAGCTGGCACAGGCGGTACTGCCGCGGGTCCCCCGCGCACGGCGGCTCCTCGCTGCTCCTGAGGTCACAGGACGGCACGTGTGACACCCGTGTGCCCCCCGTGTCTTCTCTGTGTCCCCTCTGTGTCCTCCTCGTGTCCCCACCGTGTCCCGCCCGTGTGCCCCCCATGCTCCCCTGTGTCCCCCCGTGTCCCCCTCATGTCCCATCTGTGTCCTCCTCGTGTCCCCCCGTGTGCCCTCCCTGTCCCTCTGTGTCCTCCCCATGTCCCCACCGTGTCCTCCTTGTGTCCCATCCGTGTCCCCCCCGTGTCTCCACCATGTCCCCCTCATGTCCCGTCTGTGTCTCCCCATGTCCCATCTGTGTCCCCCTGTGTCCCCCCCCGTGTCCCCCCCGCTCCAGGGCCACCCCAGGGCTGGCAGTGTCACGGTGTCCCCCCAGGGCAGCAGAGGAGGAGCGGGGACCCCGCTGTCCCCACAGTGTCCCTGGTCCCTTCAGAGCCCCCTCCTCGGCTCTGGGCGGCGCTGAGGGCCCGGGGGACACGAGGGGGTGACAGGGGGGGCCCGGGGGACACAAGGGGGTGACAAGGTGACAGGGAGGGCCCGGGGGGTCTGTGCTGTCCCCGCTGTCCCCGCTCACCGCAGGCACCGCCGGCTGCGCAGGGCCACGCCGTCCCCGCAGGAGCTGGAGCAGGAGCTCCAGGCGCCCCAGGAGCCCCAGGACCCCCGGGGGCGGGCCGGGCCGGGGGGCTCGGGGACCCCCGGTGTCCCCAGGGCTGGGTCCTGCGGGAGGGGGGATGGTCAGTGGGGTGAAGGAGCCTGGGGGTGTCACCGTGTGCCCCAACCTTTCACCTGTGCCCCAAACCCCTCACCTGTCCCCAACCCCCTCACCTGTCCCCAACCCCTTCACTGTCCCCCAACCCCTTCACCTGCCCTCCAACCCCCTCATCTGTCCCCCAAACCCCTCACTGTCCCCAAACTCCTCACCTGTCCCCAAACCCCCTCACCTGTGCTGTGCCCTCCAGGCTGAGCCAGGCCAGCAGCAGCAGCCACCAGGACCTGGGTGACACAGGGTGGGTGACACGGGGTGGGTGACAGGGGGGTGACACAGGGGGGTGACACAGGGTGGGTGACACGGGGTGGGTGGCAGGTGGGTGACAGGGGGGTGACGCCGTGTCCCCCCCGCACAGCCGGGCCGGGCTGTGGCCCCGCCGCCCCCAGGGCCCCGCGGCGGGCGCCGGGCCGGGCTCGCTGCCTGCCGGGGCAGGACCAGACCTGCCGGGGCTCCGCGCCGCTCCCGATCCGGATCCGGCCCCGCCGGGGGGCGAGCGGGGTGGGGGCAGCGGGGCCCCCCACGGCCCAGAGCGCCCCATCCCGGGGCACCGCAAAGCGCCCAGCTCGGGGGCGCGGGGGGCGCGGGGGGTGCGGGGGGTCCCATCCCCGGGCCGGGGAATCCCCCGGCAGAGCCGGGTCCGTCCCCCCGCGCAGCTCCTGGGCCACCGGCGGGTCTGGGGTGCCACCGGCAGCCCCCGGGGCAGGGCAGGGCAGGGCAGGGGTGGGGCAGGGCAGGGCAGGGGTGGGGCAGGGGTGGGGTGGGGCAGGAGGGTCGCGCTGTCCCCGCTCCGGGGGGTGTTGGAGCGCCCGGAGCCGCCGAGGCTCGGGCGGTGCCGGTGGGTGATGCCCACGGGGGGCACCGCGTGCCTCAGTTTCCCCGCAGGAGCTCCGGGGGGTGCGGGGCGGGGGGTCCGCGGGGGTTCAAGCAGAAATCGGAGGCTTACCCAGCACCGGGGGGTCTCCCGCGGGGGTCCCAGCCGCCTCCAGAGCCCCCCCCGGCCATGCCGGCCCCGCTCCGCGATGTCCCGGGGCTCAGTCCCGGCTCAGTCCCGGCTCAGTCCCGGCTCAGTCCCGGCTCGGTCCCGGCTCGGTCCCGGCTCAGTCCCGGTTCAGTCCCGGCTCGGTCCCGGCTCGGTCCCGGCTCAGTCCCGGCTCGGTCCCGGCTCGGTCCCGGCTCGGTCCCGGCTCAGTCCCGGCTCAGTCCCGGCTCGGTCCCGGCTCAGTCCCGGCTCAGTCCCGGCTCGGTCCCGGCTCGGTCCCGGCTCAGTCCCGGCTCAGTCCCGGCTCAGTCCCGGCTCGGTCCCGGCTCGGTCCCGGCTCAGTCCCGGCTCAGTCCCGGTTCAGTCCCGGCTCGGTCCCGGCTCGGTCCCGGCTCGGTCCCGGCTCGGTCCCGGCTCGGTCCCGGCTCAGTCCCGGCTCGGTCCCGGCTCGGTCCCGGCTCAGTCCCGGCTCGGTCCCGGCTCGGTCCCGGCTCGGTCCCGGCTCAGTCCCGGCTCGGTCCCGGCTCAGTCCCGGCTCGGTCCCGGCTCAGTCCCGGCTCAGTCCCGGCTCAGTCCCGGCTCAGTCCCGGCTCAGTCCCGGCTCAGTCCCGGCTCGGTCCCGGCTCAGTCCCGGCTCAGTCCCGGTTCAGTCCCGGCTCAGTCCCGGCTCAGTCCCGGCTCGGTCCGGCTCAGTCCCGGCTCAGTCCCGGTTCAGTCCGGCTCAGTCCCGGCTCAGTCCCGGCTCGGTCCCGGCTCAGTCCCGGGCCCGGGGCCATCCCCGGCCTGCGCAGCTCCGGGGGGCGGGCGAGGCTGCCCCCCCGCCCCAACAAACCCTCCCCGCTCCCGTCCCGTCCCTCCCGCCGCGTTATTAATATCCACCCCAAGGTGCGCCCAGCCCTCCCCGGCCGCCCGTTAACCCTTGGGGGCCCGGAGCTCTGCCGGTGGGGGGCTGGTGGAGTGCAGGGGGGTTCGGGTGCTGCACAACAACATCAGCGACCCCCGGGACCCCCGGCCCAGCGGGGGAGGGGGAGAGGCAGCAGGACCCCCCTGCAGGGTCCCGTATCCCGATCTGGGACCCCCCAGTGATGGGTAGCCCCAAGGGGCTCCGCTTTGTCATTGGGGGCTTTTGGGGGGGTCTGGGGGGTCAGAGCGGTGGGTGTTGGGTGCGGGGGGGGGTTGGAGGGACACTCAGCACCCTGGGGCGCCAGGGGCACCCACAGCCCGGAGCTGAAGGGGTTACAGTGTCCGGGGGGTGTCCCCAGGTGTGTCCCGGTGTGTCCCCGGTGTGTCCCCGGTGTGTCCCGGTGTGTCCCGGTGTGTCCCCGGTGTGTCCCCGGTGTGTCCCGGTGTGTCCCCGGTGTGTCCCCGGTGTGTCCCGGTGTGTCCCGGTGTGTCCCCGGTGTGTCCCCGGTGTGTCCCGGGGTGCCCGGGCAGAGCCGCCGCGATGGGCCCGGGGGGCGCAGGGGCCGAGCCGGCCCTGGGCTGGTTCCTCCGGGACGGGAGCAGCGGGGCCATCTACAGACGGGAACGGCTCCTGGGAGAGGTAAATCCCCCTCTGTGCCCCCCTGGACTGCCCCGAGCCCCTCCAGAGCCCCCTCCCCGCTGGGCACCCAGGGGTGGTCACAGTCCTGCCCCACCCAGGGGTCCCCAGGGTGTCCCTGCTGCAGGGGGGAGCCACCCCATCCTTATGGGGAAGGGGAAACTGAGGCAGAGGACTGCGGTGCTTGGGGGTCCTCGCCCCACATCGAGAGACACCTGGGTGGGCTCCCGACCCCCGGGACCCCCTCCTGACCCTCCCTGGCTGCCCAAAGCACCTGGGTGGGCTCCCAACCCCAGGACCCCCTCCTGACCCCCTCGCTCCCCACTCCCCCCGGGGTCACTCCCAGGGCTCCTTCGGCCGCTGTTACCGGGTGTCAGAGGTGACCAGCGGCCGGCCGTACGCGCTGAAGGTCATCCCCAGAGCCCGCCTGGGGGCTGCGGGCACCGGGGACAGGGTGAGTCCGGCCTGGGGACAGTCCTGGGGACAGGGGACAGCACCCATGGGGTCCCCACAGCCCCCGGGGTTCATTCCCGGGGGGTCCCCGGGTGTCCGGGTGGGTTCTGCCCCCCGGGGTTCATTCCTGGGGGTCTCCGGGTGGGTTCTGTCCCTACAGGGTTCATTCCGGGGGGTCCCCGATGTTTGGGTGGGTTCTGACCCCGCGGGGTTCATTCTTAGGGGTCTCTGGGTGTTTGGGTAGGTTCTGACCCCGTGGGGTTCATTCTCGGGGGGTCCCGGGGGTCCCGTCCCCACAAGGTCCATTCCCGGGTGTCCGGGTGGGTTCTGTCCCTGCAGGGTTCATTCCTGGGGGGTCTCTGGGTGGGTTCTGACCCCGTGGGGTCCATTCCCGGGTGGTCCCCGGGTGGGTTCTGTCCCCCGGAGTCCATTCCCGGGGGTCCCCGGGTGGGTTCTGTCCCCACAAGGTCCATTCCCGGGGTCCCCGGGGTGCTGCGGCTGCAGGTGCAGCGGGAGCTGGAGCTGCAGGGCCGCCTGAGGCACCCGCACCTCGTGCGCCTGCACGGGCACTTCACCCACAGCGACCGCCTGTGCCTGCTGCTGGAGCTGTGCGCCCGCGGGGTGAGCTGCCCCGGAGCCGGGACCGAGCCCCGGAATGAGCCCCCGAGCCCCGAAACCGGGACACTGAGCCCCGGAATGAGCCCCGGAATGAGCCCCCGAGCCCCGAAACCGGGACACTGAGCCCCGGAATGAGCCCCCGAGCCCCGAAACTGAGCACCCCCAGGCCGGGGCTTCAGCAGAGCCCGGGCTGGTGCCTTGTTGTGTCCCCAGGCTCCCCTCGGCCTGTCCCAGTCCCTGTCACTCCATTCTCGTCCCTGTCACTGTCCCCCGACCCCCTTCACTGTCCCCAGTCCCTGTCCCTGTGTCCCCAGTCCCTGTCCCTGTGTCCCAGCCCCTGTCCCTGTGTCCCCAGCCCCAGTCCCTGTGTCCCCAGTCCCTGTCCCAGCCGCTGTCCCTGTGTCCCCAGCCCCTGTCCCTGTGTCCCCAGCCGCTGTCCCTGTGTCCCCAGTCCCTGTCCCTGTGTCCCCAGTCCCTGTCCCAGCCGCTGTCCCTGTGTCCCCAGCCCCTGTCCCTGTGTCCCCAGCCGCTGTCCCTGTGTCCCCAGCCGCTGTCCCTGTGTCCCCAGCCCCTGTCCCTGTGTCCCCAGCCGCTGTCCCTGTGTCCCCAGTCCCTGGCTGACACGGTGCGGGCCCGGGGCCGCCTGACGGAGCCGGAGGTTCGGTTCTACCTGCGGCAGCTGCTCTCGGGGCTGCGGTACCTGCACGGCCACGGCCTCGTGCACCGGGACCTCAAACTGAGTGCGTGGGGCCGGGGGGGACCCGGGGCACAGGGGGTGACCCGAGGGTGACACCATTCGTGTCCCCCCCTCCACAGGCAATTTCCTGCTGACGGAGAAGATGCGGGTGAAGATCGGGGACCTGGGGCTGGCACAGCCCGCGGCACCGCCCGGCCGGCGATGGGGGTCAGTGGGGACGGGGGCCAGTGGGGATGGGGGTCAGTGGGGACGGGGGGCTGAGGGCACGGGGGTCAGCGGCGATGGGGGTCAGTGGGGCCGGGGGGCGCTGAGGGGACGGGGGGTCAGTGAGGACGGGGGTCAGTGAGGACGGGGGTCAGAGGGGACGGGGGGCTGAGGGCACGGGGGTCAGCGGCGATGGGGGTCAGTGGGGACGGGGGCCAGTGGGGATGGGGGTCAGTGGGGACGGGGGTCAGTGGGGATGGGGGGCGCTGAGGGGACGGGGGGTCAGTGAGGACGGGGGTCAGAGGGGACGGGGGTCAGTGGGGCTGGGGGTCAGCGGGGCCGGGGGGTCAGCGGGGACGGGGATCAGCGGGGCTGGGGGTCAGTGAGGATAGGGGTCAGCGGGGATTGAGGGGCTGAGGGGCCGGGGGTCAGCGGGAACGGGGGTCAGTGGGGACGGGGGTTCACCCCGCCCTGTCCCCGCGGTCACCTCTGGTGTCCCCTCCCCCGCTCAGGGCACTCTGTGGCACTCCCCAGTTCCTGGCCCCGGAGGTGCTGGACCGCAGGGGACACGCGGAGCCCGCGGATATCTGGGCCCTGGGATGTGCTGTGTGAGCCGGGAGGGGACGGGATGGGGTGGGGTGGGATGGGGATGGGATGGGATGGGATGGGATGGGGATGGGATGGGATGGGATGGGATGGGATGGGGTGGGGTGGGGTGGGGTGGGATGGGGTGGGATGGGATGGGATGGGATGGGATGGGATGGGATGCGGATGAGGATGGGATGGGATGGGGATGAGGATGGGATGGGATGGGGATGGGGATGGGATGGGGATGGGATGGGATGGGGATGAGGATGGGGATGAGGATGGGATGGGATGGGGATGAGGATGGGGATGGGATGGGGTGGGATGGGGATGGGATGGGATGGGGATGAGGATGGGGGGAGAATGAGGGGTGACGGAGGCAGGGTGGGATGACGGGAGATGGAGGGAGGGCAGGAGGGCTGGAAGAGGATGGGAAGGCTGGAGGGAGGGAAGGGGGTTTGGAAGGGAAACAGGGAGGGCTGGAGGCAGGACGAGGGGTGATGGAAGGAGGATGGAGAGAGGACAGGGGGGCAGAGGGGGGACAGGAACACTGGAGGGAGGACAGGGACACTGGGGGAGGCACAGGGACACCGGAGTGGGCACAGGGACACCGGAGCAGGGACAGGGACACTGAAGCAGGGACAGGGACACTGTGGGGGGCACAGGGACACTGTGGGGGGCACAGGGACACCGGGGCAGACCCAGCCGCCCCCGGCGCTGTCCCCGAGCCGCCCCCCGCAGGTACACGGCGCTGACGGGGCAGGCCCCGTTCCAGGCCCCCCGGCGGGCCGAGCTGTACCGGCTGATCCGCGGGGCCCGGTACCCGCCCCCCGCCCGGGCCTCGCCCCCCGCCCGCGCCCTCATCGCCCTCATGCTGCACCCCCAGCCCGGGGCCCGGCCCCGCACCGCCGCGCTCATGGAACACCCCTTCCTCACACGGGTAATGGGGACACGGGGACACGGGGACATGGGGAGACATGGGGACATGGGGACACGGGGACATGGGGACATGG
The DNA here is from genome assembly GCF_965231275.1 of Zosterops lateralis. Lineage (NCBI taxonomy): Eukaryota > Metazoa > Chordata > Aves > Passeriformes > Zosteropidae > Zosterops > Zosterops lateralis. Next base: position 3,604,956 of record NC_139789.1, read on the forward strand.
GGACATGGGGAGACATGGGGACATGGGGACATGGGGAGACATGGGGACACGGGGACATGGGGAGACATGGGGACACGGGGACATGGGGACATGGGGACATGGGGACATGGGGACATGGGGAGACATGGGGACATGGGGACATGGGGACATGGGGGGACATGGGGGGACATGGGGACATGGGGGGGGACACGAGGACATGGGGACAAGGGGGGACACGGGGGGCACGGGGAGACATGGGGGGGACACAGGGGGACATGAGGGGACAAGGGGGGACACTGAGGGACACGGAGGGAGACAGAAGGACACTGAGGGAGATGGGGGACACTGAGGGACACAGAGAGACATGGGGAGACACAGAGGGACACTGAGGGAGATGGGGGGACACGGAGGGACACAGAGGGACATAGAGGGACACAGAAGGACACTGAGGGACACAGGTGCGGGGCTGGGGGACACAGGGGGACATGGAGGGATGGAGGGACATGGAGAGACACTGGGGGACATAGAGAGACACGGAGGGAGACAGAAGGACACTGAGGGAGACTGAGGGACATGGAGGGACACTGAGGGACACAGGGGGACACGGGGGGACACTGAGGGACACAGAAGAACACTGAGGGACACGGGGGGTCACTGCCTGTCCCTCCGCAGGGTTTCACACCCCATTCTCTGCCGCCCCACGCCTGTCACTCCGTGCCCATCCTGGTGGGCCAGGAGCCCCTGTGGCGGATCCTGCAGTGCTGGCGGGGCTGTGCCTGTGCCCCTGTCACCGCTGGCTGTGCCCGTGTCCCTGTCACCGCCGGGCCTGGCCGTGTCCCTGTCACCGCTGGCCGTGCCCATGTCCCTGTCACCGCTGGCCATGGCTGTGTCCCTGTCACCGCTGGGCCTGGCCGTGTCCCTGTCACCGCTGGCTGTGCCTGTGCCCCTGTCACCGCCGGGCCTGGCCGTGTCCCTGTCACCGCTGGCCATGGCCGTGTCCCTGTCACCGCCGGGCCTGGCCGTGTCCCTGTCACCGCTGGCCATGGCTGTGTCCCTGTCACCGCTGGCCGTGCCCGTGTCCCTGTCACCGCTGGGCCTGGCCGTGTCCCTGTCACCGCCGGGCCTGGCCGTGCCCCTCCCCAAAGGACCTGAGCCCAAGGATCCGCGGAGGAAAAACCTTTATTAGTGTTGGGAACCGTCTAAAATCCAGTCATGGAAACAAGCAGGGTGGGACGTGACCAGTACGAACGGCACACACACACACACACACACCAGTTTGCCCTTAAAACTGTTAACAGGAAAAAAAATAATAAACGACCCCCAAGTCCAAACCCCTTAAAAAAACCAAAACCCGGAGCTCTCTTCCCCGCCAGCCTGGGATGGGGATGGGGAGGTGCAGCTCCATGTCCCGGTGCGCAGGGGACCCTGCAGAGGGGACAGAGGGAGCTGAGGGCTGGGAAGGAGGGAGGAAAGTGCGTTGGTTTCCCTGTTCAGCTTCGTTTCTCTCTCTCCGGAGAGAAGAGTCGGAGAAAAGGATGAAAAGCTCAGTAAAACGGGACACTAAAAACACCCAGGGGCCGGCACCGCCCCAAACACGGGGCCGAGGAGGGGACAAGGACGAGATGCTCGAGGCGGCCCCGGCAAAGCACCAAAGGAGCCGCTCCCGGAGCCCCCCCGTGTGAAAGCCACAGGGGACGGGCCCGGGGCTGTCACCGCCTGACCTGTCACCAACAGGGGCTGCGGGAGGGAGGTGACAGCAGCGACTTTGTCTGCACCGGGGTGGGGGAGCCTTGTCCCAGCGCCAGAGTGACAAAGAGAGGGAACAGGGAACAGCCTGGGATGGGGCACTGGGCTGTCACTCGTGTCCCCCACACCACGGCACAGTGCCAGGGATGGATCCCACAGCCCCAAACGGCCCCACACGATGCACCCGAGGCTGGGAGGGCTGGGACACAAATCCCAGCTCCCTTTGAAGCTCCTCAGCTCCCCAGGAAGCCGGGAGCAAACCCACCCTTTGCCCTCGGGGTCAGGAACCTTTGTGCCACAATACCCTGTGCCACCTGGGGTCCTGGGACACTCTGGGGACACTCAGGGTCCTGGGACACTCTGATGACACTCAGGGTCCTGGGGCACTCTGGGGACACTCAGGGCCCTGGGGCACCCTGGTGACACTCAGGGCCCTGGGACACCCTGGGGACACTCAGAGCCCTGGGGCACCCTGGGGACACTCAGGGCCCTGGGACACCCTGGGGACACTCAGGGCCCTGGGACACCCTGGGGACAGCCCTGGGCAGGTGGCACAGCCCGGGCTGGCTCTGCTGTCCCTCCCCGTGGCGCCGGCAGCTCAAGGCCTGGCACGGAGCCCAGGGGATATTTTTATCCCGGAATTTGTGTTGTTGGAAGCTGTCAGCTCGGTGTTTTCAGTCACAAACACCAAGCCTCTCCCCTTTCCCAGCCTGGCTCGGAGCTGACAGCAACAGCAACACCCTCAGCTGCCACAGCCCCAGCCCCTGGCTGCCCTGAGGTGGCCCCAGGGTGACCCTGAGATGGCCCTGGGACATCTGGCAGCACACAGAGGCCATGTCCCCAAAGCTCCTGTTCTGGGAACTCCTGCACCGGCCGCCTCTGTCCCCCTGCCAGGCAGGAAGGCCCCTGAGGGGCTCAGGGCAGGATGTTCCAGTCAGTTCCCTCTGGGTTTTGAGCTCTGGGATCTCTCCCCATCTTTATTGCACAGCCAGGAGCTGCCCAAAGATGGGGAAAGCGGGACTGTCCCTGCCCTGGTGACAGTTCTGTCTGTCCCAGGGCAACAAACCAAGCCAAGGTGGCAACAACAACAACGAGGCTTCTTTAAAGAGAAGGGATTTAAAAACAAAGATTCAAGTTTGGGAACTCCTCTCCCCCTCCTCCCTGGCTCCAAAATGAGGCCAACACTCACCCTGGTGCAGGAATCAGGTTCAAAGCTCAGCCAATTGGTGCGGGTGACCCACAGCCCTGGGGTGACGAGGACAGGTCATCTCTGTGTCACCACAGGGCCCCGTGCCAGGGCTGAGCCCGGCTCCCAAAGCCCAGTAGGGGCTGGGAGAGGGCCCTGGAGGGGCAGCTCCAGGCAGGGGTGGCCCGGGGGGTGTTTGGTGACAGGAACCAGGCGAGGGCAGGTGCGTGGGGCAGGAGCTTCCCCCAGGGCCAGGCCCCAGCGGCGCCTCAGGCCGAAGGCACCGAGTTGCTCTCCACCTTCAGTCCCTTGCTGGCCAGGAAGGCGTCCTGCTTGGGATCCCTGCCCAGGAACTTCCTCAGCATGTCCGAGGCGTCCACGGAGCCGCCGGGACGCAGGATGCAGTTCCTGTAATCCATGCCCACCTGCGGGCACACACACACAGAGCAGGGCTGGGACACCCCTGCCCTGGCCTCCCCATCCCAGCCACGCACAGAACCCTGTCCTTACCTTGCAGTTCATGATCCCCTCCTGCTTGAAGCGGGTGTGGAACATGTCCATGGAGTACACCTCGCTCCAGAGGTAGCCGTAGTACTGAGCGTCGTAGCCGCCGGCCAGGTGGCCGAAGGTGGCTGGCATGTTCGTGCCTGAGGGGACACCAGGGGTCAGGGGGGATCCCCTCATGGACAAAAAACCCTCCAGTGCTGTCCCAGGAGGTGCTTTGTCCCTCAACTCAGGGGACAAAGGGAGGAACTTTCCAGGCTTTTCCTGCTTTGCTTTTTCCAGTGCCAGCAGAAACTGTCCCCAAGCCCAGAGGAACTTTCTGAGCCACACAGAGGGACAGGAGGGCTGCCCGTACCTGGGGTGGCAGGGACACCCAGCACCTCTTCACAGAGCCGGGCAAACACCTCCACAGGGTCAGCCTTGGTCTGGGTGTGCAGAGCCTGGTCCACCTTGGCCAGGACGATCTGGCGCAGGTTGAAGAGCCCTGTTCCCAAAAGGAGGACGAGGAGGAGGCAAAGTGAGGCTGGAATGCTGCCTGCAGGAGGGTCACCAAGCCTGGTGGCAGCAGGGCAGGCTGGGTGGCACCTCTTTGTCATTGTCACATATCACATCGCCCTCTCCCTTCCCACACATGTGGGTTCCTTCCCTCCACCCCCTCAAGGGTGAGCAAGGAAAAGCCTTTCCTGTCACTGAGTGTCCCTTTCCCGTCCCCACACCCAGGGGACACCAATTCCCCCCTCACCTGTGTTTGCCTGCCGGGATTTAATGAGCTTCTCCAGCAGCTCATCGGGGATGGGGCTGCCTGTCTTGTAGTGCCTGGACATGCGCAGCAGAGGCTCCTTCTCCCACACCCAGTTCTCCAACATCTGGGACGGGGCCTCCACAAAGTCCCTCTCCACGTGTGTCCCACTGAACATGGCAAACTCCGCCTGGGGGGACACGGCCGGCTCAGAATTCCATGGGAAAACAGGATGGGGGAATAACCCCAAGCTGTGCCAGCACAGGGAGGCCTCACCTGAGAGCACAGCTGGTGCATGACATGCCCAAACTCGTGGAAATAGGTCTCCACCTCATCGTGCTGCAGCAGGGAAGGGGCGTCGGGTGTGGGCTTGGTGAAGTTGGCCACCATGGCGGCCACCGAGATCTGCCGGCTGGAGTCCGGCAGGAGGCAGCCGGGCTGGAGGCCGAAGCAGGCGGCGTGGCCGTACTTCCCTTCCCTGGGGAGGGACAGGAGCCTCAGGGGTCCTTCTTCCAAAAGCCAGACACAGCCACGGCCTCCCCCATTGTGCTGCTCAGAGCAGGAATCCCCAGTGACACCCCGGTGACCCCCTCGGTGACACCCCAGTGACATCCCTGCCGCAGCATACACTGCTCCCTCCACACTCCACACATCTGGAATCTCCTCTTCCTCAGGCTCTGCTCCCCCTGCTCCTGGATCTCCCCAGCTCTCACCGTGGGTACAGATCCAGGTAGAACTTCCCGATGGTCTCCCCGGAGGACGCGTCCTTCACGGTGTAGAGCTGCACGTCCTCGTGCCACACCTGAGCCTTCTCCTCCAGGTGGAAGGTGAGGCCCAGCAGCTCCTGGTAGATGGCCAGGAGGCCCGTGGTGACCACCTGCATGGGGAAATACTCCTTGAGCAGGTTCTGGTCCACGCTGTACTTGGTCTCCTCCACCTGGTTCATGTAGTAGCGCATGTCCCAGGCGTTGATGCGGTTGTCGAACTCCAGCCCGCGCTTCTCGCACTCCTTCTTCTTCAGGTCCAGGATCACGGCCCTCTCCTTCTCCCCCAGGGGCTTCAGCTTCTGGGCCAGCTCATCTGTGGGGAGGGAGGCAGGCGGGGTTGGGGTGTGGGATCAGAGCAGCACTCCCAGTTCGGGGTGTCCCCAGGGACGTACCCAGGAATGTGGCCACCGTCCGGCTGCTCTTGGCCATGTTCATCTCCAGCACGAAGTCGGCGTGGGTGCTGAAGCCCAGGAGACTGGCCTTCTGAGCCCTCAGGTCCACCAGCTCCTTCAGGATCAGGCAGTTCTCCTGGCAGGTACACAGGGGACAAGGGAAGTGTTGTGTTTTATCTTCTTTTCTGCCACAGTCGGGATTAAACACTCGAGGCGGTACAAAATTCTCAGTGACCAGAGTTCCACCAGGGTGGAAAGAAACACAAACGCCAGGGGAGATCCCCTGGGTGCCCCACTGACCTCTTTGCACCTGGAGTTGAACATCTCCTCCACCTTCCTCCTGGTCTCGGGCACGTAGCACTTCTTGAGCAGCGGGAAGTAGTGTGGGTACTTGAGGGTGACCTTCAGCTTCCCATCCTCCGTCTTCTCCAGGGAATTCAGGAAGTCCTCAGGGAGCCCCCCTGGGAAAAAGGGCAGCCAGGGGCTGAGGGAGAGCCCAGGACACTCCAGGAATGCTCAGGGCCCTGCCAGCAGAGCACTCCATACCTAACTCCTCCCTGGAGAAGGGCAGGAAGGTGGTGTCCTCGTTGAGGTTCTTGTTGAAGTCTATGCACAGCACGCTCAGCTTTTTCTTGATAGCTTTGATTTTCTTCAAAAACAGCAGGAAAATCGGAGAGAAGTCAGAGCCAGGAGCTGTCCCCACCCTGCTGAGCTGCCCAGCACTGAGCCTGGCCCTGGCTCTGCCCCAGCCCAACGGAGCAGAATTAACTGAGGTGTGCAGGCAGCCCAGAAAGGCTCCCTGTGGTCACACCTGGCAGGGATCAGCCACCTCAGCAAGGTCCTGCCAGTCCCCTGCCAGCTCAGGAGCTGCAGGTGTTGCAGTAACAACCTCCTCTCTCCTTATTTCACCTTTTCTGCTGTTTTTAACCCAGTTTTGGGCTCCATGGTGAGACAGGGAGGCCCCTGAGCAGCTCAGCCCCCTCCAACTCCAGCCCCCAACTCCAGCCCTTGGCTGTGGGGATTTGGTGCTAATTCCCCCTTTTCAGCTTCCCAGGAATCCTTAACTCCCACTTTGTTAATATCACCCTTTGGATGGAAAGGAAAAAGGGGCTCTGGGAGACATTTTGGGAGACATTACCCAAAATCACCAGAATCAGGGGCAAAACCCCAACCCGAGCCTCAGGCCCTGCCCTGAGCCCTGCCAGGGCTCCTCTCCCTGTGACAGGGACAAGGGGGAACGGATTCAGACTGACAGGGAGTAGGATTAGATGGGATATTCAGAAAAAACTCCTTCCTGTGAGGGTGGGGAGGCCCTGGCACAGATTTCCCAGAGGAGCTGTGGCTGCCCCATCCCTGGGAGTGCCCACGGCCAGCTTGGAGCACCCTGTGACAGTGGGAGATGGGCTTTAGGGTCCCTTCAACCCAAACCACCCCGGGATTGTGTGCTCTCACCTCCTGTGTCTCCTCAGGGAGGTGGAGCCCGTTCCTTTTCCCCAGCTTGATCAGCCTCTCCAGGTACCTCTTGGCCTCGGGCTTCAGGGAAGCGCTTTCTGCCTTCTCCTGGAGAGAAAAAAATATTCCTCCTGCTCCTCAGGGAGCTGCAGGAAGCTGGGAACACCAGAGACCTGGCAGCAGATGGAAACACCCCCAGGGAAGGCTCTGGCTTGGTGCAGTGGTTCCTGTGTCACCTCTGGGCACAGGTTCCTCCCAGATCGCTTTAAACACATCACCTTTGAGCCATGTCAGCGTTTTGGGGGGCACCACCACTGAGGTGGGTTGGATTTACCAACAGCAAAGGAGAGATCAAAGCTGTGAGTGGGGGCACAGCCCTGGACCCCAAATTTCCCACCCCCCACTAACAGCTGCACCACCCTGCCATCACCACCCCACTCCTGCACCCTCCCCTTCTCAGCTCTGGCAGGAGGGAACAGGACTGGGATGAATTCCAGGGGGATTGGCATGGCAGGGGACCCACCTGGAGCCAGACAATCCTCTGGTACACGTCCTGCCTCATGCTCATCTCCACGTCAAACTCTGAGAGCTTCTTGTCGGCCTCGGTGCTGGCGGCGCGGATGGCCTTGCAGGGGGACACGTGCTGGGGGAAGTCCAGCATGTTCCTACGGACTGGGGACAACAGGGGACACAGTGAGGGGTCCACAGCGCCCACAGCACACCTGGCACACGGATTGTTTCACCCTCCTGATGTTTTGTGTGTCTGGGGGAAGTCCAGCATGTTCCTACAGACTGGGGGGACAGCAGGGACAAAGTGAGGGGTCCACAGCACCCACAGCACGCCTGGTGCCCTGATTGTTTCACCCTCCTGATGTTTTGTGTGTTTGGACTGGAGTTTTCTCACCCATTATAACATAAACAAAGAGTGAGGTTTTGAAAACTCTGCATTCCTTCCTAGGGAAGGACAAACTAATGGACTTCTGGCTTGACCAGTGGGGTCAGAGAGGTGTCAACCTCATCCTCCAACTCCTGATCAAACTCCAGACCCTATTTAAACCCTAATCCCAAATAAACATCCTTCTTTTTTGCTCACACAACTGGACAGTGTGAGTGTGATTCTTTTTTTTTTTTACATGCCCAGATGGACACGAAAAGAGGGACACTCAGAGTCACTATCAGGGCAGAAAAGAAGGAAGTTTATTTTGGGTTTAAATTGTGTTTGGAATTTGATAAATATTTGGGCCATGAGGTTGACACCTCTCTGACCCCACTGGTCAAACCAGAAGTCCATCAATTTGTCCTTCCCCCACGAGGGAATGCCTGACTTACAAAAGATCACTCTTTGTTTCTGTTACAATGCCTGAGAAAACTCCAGTACAGAAATGTAAAACATCAGAAGGGTGAAAAATCAGGGTGACACAGAGCCAGGCTGGCCCCAGAGCTTTCCCCACACAGGGCCAGGGAGGGGTGGGATGCAGCAATATATCTATAATATATATCTATAATATATATATCTGTATAAGATGTAGCAATGTACCTGTATAACACAGGCCATTCTGATGCACCAGCCAAATAATATTGTTTGTAAGTAATATTATCAAACCAGCTGCAGTTTTGTTGTTAGAGCTCTGGGGAATTCATCGAGGTTACTGAGAAAACAGCAGGATCAAAAATAAGAAGAGAGAGCCTCAGAAATTGTCTATAATAAACACAAAGCCTGGATAGGGAGAGCACAAGGTGAGGATGGACACTTGACCAGTGGGATTGCCCTGAAGGATGTGAAGAAGCAGCTCAGCCAACCCAGAGATTCCCATATGCACTTAAAACCTATATCTGCCATGTAATATAAATAATAAACAGCCTCTGTTGGAATTATATTAGTTCTGTTATTCACATTTCCCCCATGAAGAAACAGTTTAGCCAACCCAGAGATGCCCCCATGGACTTAAAATCTGTATCTGCCATGTAATATAACCAACAAACAGCCTCTGTTGGAATCACATCAATTCTGTTATTCAGTGCCCATTTCCCCCTGCAGTGGGATGAGGCTCTGGCTCCTCTTTGTCCCTTCCCTGCTGCCCAGCACAGGATCCCACCACAATCCTCCCCAAATCCACGGGAACTCTGTGCCTGTGAGCCCCCAACAGCTCTGCCCACAGGGGGTTTGGGGTGTCCTGTGCAGGGCCAGGGGTTGGACTGGATGCTCCACTTATTCCATCATTCCTGATGGCAGCAGCATTCCCTGCCCGTGGGATTAATAATTCTGGGGCTGAGAGATTTTTTTCAGCCTGCTGGCAGCTGCTGACTTTTTTCCCCAAGGAAAAAATGTCTCAAGAAAGTTTCTTCTCAAACAATCTTGGCCAACAATTCTCCTATATCAGAACAATCTTTCTCCAGATGGTGTTTTTTGCTGTTTCTCTGGTTTAACCAAAAGGATCAGAGAAGTGTTGTTTCTATTCACCAACCAGGTTAAGCCTGTATCAAAACACCTTATAAAAGGTAGTAAGAATTAGAAAATAAAGCCTTTTTTTAATGCTCTTTGCCTTCAGAAATATTTGGAGTCTTTCTTTCGTGTCCTACAGTGACACCTGTCTCCTTTAAAGCTCCAGGTGGGACAATCCTTTTCCTGCAGACACTTCCCCAACAGCCCCAGGTGTGCCCTGTCCTGATTTAATCCCACTTGGGAGAACAGGGGAGAACATTCCCTGCTGCTGGCCCTGCAAAACCTCCAGGAATGGAACTGCAGGTGCTCTGCAGACACCTGGATTCTCCCCCCAGGAGCAGCTGAACAGGCAGCTCAGCCAGGGAAGTGCTGACAGTCGTGCTGAGCTGAGCGTTCCTCCTGCTGAGCAAGAGGAATTATTCTTTTTCCTATTAATTTAAGAATAAAAGAACAGGGAGAGGAGGAAGATGAGGCTGCTCCCTGCCCCGGACAGGTGGGACAGCTCCAGCACAGGTGTCACGAGGAGGGGCTGCCTGAATTGTCATCCTGCTGCAAATAATTGTCCAGAAAGCACCAAACCCTGCACAGTTTTGGTGCCATCACGTTGTGGTACTCTCCCAAAAAAATCACAGTGGGATTTACTCTCCCAAAAAATCATGGTGGGATTTGCTCTCCAAAAAATCCCAGCAGGATTTACTCTCTCCAAAAATCACAGCAGCATTTACTCCCCCAAAAAATCCCAGCAGCATTTACTGCCCCCAAAAATCCCAGTGGGATTTGCTCTCCCAAGAAACCCAGGAGCATTTACTCTCCCAAAAAATCCTTGCAGAATTTAGTCTCCAAAAAATCCCAGGAGCACTTACTGTCCCAAAAAATCGCAGTGGGATTTGCTCTCCCAAAATTTCCCAGAGGGATTTACTCTTCCAGAAAATCCCAGCAGCATTTACTCCCCGCAAAAATCCCAGTAGGATTTGCTCTCCCAAAAAACCCAGGAGCATTTACTCTCCCAGAAAATCCTTACAGGATTTAGTCCCCAAAAAATCCCAGAAGCACTTACTGTCCCAAAAAATCACAGTGGAATTTACTCTCCAAAAAATCACAGTGGGATTTGCTCTCCAAAAAATCACAGTGGAATTTACTCTCCAAAAAATCACAGTGGGATTTGCTCTCCCAAAAATTCCCAGCAGCATTTACTGCCCCAAAAATCCCAGCAGCATCTACTCCCCAAAAAAATCCCAGTGGAATTTACTCCCCAAAAAATCGCAGTGGGATTTGCTGTCCCAAAAATTCCCAGTGGGATTTATTCACCCCAAAAAATCCCAGAAGCATTTACTGCCCCCAAAAATCCCAGTGGGATTTGCTCTCTCAAAAAATCCTACCAGGATTTACTCTCCCAGAAAATCCTTGCAGGATTTAGTCCCCAGAAAATCCCAGCAACATTCACTCCCCCCAAAAATCCCAGTGGAATTTACTCCCCAAAAAATCGCAGTGGAATTTTCTGTCCCAAAAAAAATCCCAGTGGGACTTGCTCTCTCAAAAAATCCCACTGGGATTTACTCCCTGCAAAAATGCCATTGGGATTTGTTCTCCCAAAAACTCCCACCAGGATTTGCTCTCCCAAAAAAAATCCCATCAGGAAACAAGGCCCATGGAGAGACATTTATCCACGGCCCCAGGGAGAAATGAGGAAGGAGGTGAGAGTTTCTTGGATCTTTTCTGGTTTGTTCCCACTGGTGACACACAAAAGCCGGGACAGCCTTGGGGACGGGGCAGCTCCTGCTGCCAAAGGCCGTCCTTGGCTTCATCTGCTCTTTGTGCTGGTTCCTTGCTCTATAAACATTAACTGGGAAAAAAAAACAACATTCTGCTGGCAGACAGGGGCAGGGAAAAGCAGGTGACAGCACAGAGCTAAAAAAATAAATTTAAAAAAATCTTAATAATCGTAGAATGGGCTGGAAATGACCTCAGGAACATCTTTCACTAATCTCAGGTGGTTCCAAGCTGGGTTTGGACACTTCCAGGGATGGGGAAGCCACAGTTTCTCAGGGCAATCTCACCTTCCCAGGGAAGAATTCCACCCCAAAATCCCCAGAGCAGCTCCCCCATCGCCCGATCCCCACCTGTGTATTCCACCTCCACGTCGGTCAGAGCCTTGAGGGTGTTCTCGTAGGAGACCTCCCCGCGCTCCTGGGCTCCCACGCGGTCATAGACGAGCTTGGTGCTCTCGGTGAGCTCGGCGGCCATGGCCTCGATCTGCTCGGCCGTCAGGTCCCAGCGCAGCTGGCTGGGCACCGCCCGGGGCGCCTGGCTGTCCACGACATTCCCTGCGGGCCGGTGGGGAGAAGCTCGGGGGAAATGCTCCAGGAGAGACCCGGCTCGGAGGAGGAGCGCGGAATCATCTCCCGGGCCCGATAAATCCTCCACCGAAACCCGACCCCGCCAGGTGTCCGTGCCAAGGCTCGGGGACAAGGCCCGGCGCTGCCCCGCGGGGCACAGAGGGGACTTGGGGGGCAGAGGGGACCCCGGCGGTCCTGAGGGGCTGTCCCCGGTCTGGTCCTGCTGTCCCCGGTCTGCTCCTGCCTCCCCCGGCCCGGTCCTGCCCCTCCGGTCTGGTCTTGGTGTCCTCGGCCCGATCCTGCCGCCCCCGGCCTGGTCCTGGTGCCCCCGGCCCTGTTCTCCCGTCCCCGGCCCGGTCCTGCGCCCCTCGGCCCGGTCCTGCCTCCCCTAGCCCGGTCCTGCCTCCCCCGGCCCGGTCCTGCCTCTCCTGGCCCGGTCCTGCCGCCCCCGGTCTGGTCCTGCCTCCCCCGGCCCGGTCCCGCCGCCCCCGGCCCGGTCCTGCCTCCCCATCCCTGTCCCCTCAGCCGCTCTCCCCAGGCCGCCCCAGCCCCCCGCCCTCTCCCCCGTGCGCCCCCACCCCGGCGGTGCCGGTACCTGTCGGCGGGGCCATGTCGGCGGTGCCGGGGGTGGCGGGAGGCCCCGCGCTGCTGACGAGGCCGGGAGGAAACCGGGCCGGCCCCACGCACCGAGCATGTGCCCCGACCGGAGAGGCGGGAGCGAGAGCGGGGCATGCCGGGAGCCTGGAGGACCGGGCCGCTCCCGCCTCGCCCTCCCCGCACCGGGGCCGGGAAACGGGGGCGGCTCATCCCCTCCGAGACCCTCCGAGCGGGCCGGGAGCGGCCCCGGGGCGGGCGCGGGGCGGGCGCGGAGCATCCCCGGGTCCCGCCCGCCCGTTCCCATGGCGACGCCTCCGCGCGTTGCCATGACAACGGCACATCTCTATGGTACCACTGGGGGCGGGGCTTCCGCTTCAAGCCACGCCCCTTTAGGGCTTATAAGGGAGGGGGCGTGGCCGGAGCGGCGCCGGCGCGCGGTGGGCGCGGCGCATGCGCAGTGCGGGAGCGCGCCCGGCCCAGGCGAGTGTCCGGTGAGTGAGGGGGAACCGGGACCGGCACCGGGACGGGCCCGCACCGGGGTCTCTCCGCCTCCGCGCCCGCCCGTGCCGGGCCGTGCTGCCCCTCGGCAGCCGCTCTTCCGGCTCACAGGGTTACCGGGTGCAGCGGGGCCTGGGGGGCGGCACCGGCCGGGACGGGACCGCTCTGCCCCCGGTGCTGCTGGTGCCAGGCCCGGGCACCTCCCGCCCCGGCCCCCTGAGGGCTCTGCGGGAGGGGTACCGGCGGTACCGGGGCTGGGCAGGGGGGCCCCGGTTCCTCCGCCGGGGGAGGGTCCGGGGGAGCTGCGGGGGCTTTGGGGAGCGGGAGATCCCGGGGAACGGGAGCCCAGGCGGGCCCGGGCCCGGCTCAGCCCTGTGGGACTCTCATTAAATCCAGCTCCTTTCTCAATTGAACGAGCCTGGATGTGCCACAAACCCAGTTAAGGCTCGGCACGGGCAGAGCCGGGAATTTCCTTCGGGAATTGCTCTGGGATCGCTGGGAACTCCCAGCCTCGGGTTGTGCTTTTTGGGGTCTCTTTGCTTTGGGATTTCCCTCCCTTTTCCCTGCCGGGGAAAATCCCTGTAGGTTTTTTATTTTTCTCCTTTTTTCCCCTCACCATCCTTTTTCCCCCCTGTGCTATTTCCATGGATCCAGGCTTTTATTTTGGTTTATCTCTGTAGGTTTTATTTTATTTTTCCCCCACCAGAGGCTACCAAATTCCTTCTAAAAAATAATTCCTTCTAAATAATTCCTCCTTGCTTTGGCTTTAGGGCCAAACCATGCTCAAGGGAGCAGAAAAGTGGGAATTTTTCCTGGTGAACTCCTCAGTTCTCCAGGATTTTCATACCCAGCAGCACCTTTGAGGTGGGATTGTAACAAGCAGAGGGTGAACCCAACCCTGGAATATGGAGGAATATATGGAGAATATATGGCATGCTCTGGAATTCCTTATATTCTGGAATATATAAAGAATATAAGGAATGCTCTGAGAATATCTTGAGAATATATAAAGAATATTATGAATTCTTACCCTGCCCAATCCCTTACCCCCCTCAACACCTCCCTGCTCCCCCAAAACTCACCCCGAGGGACGCCAGCAGCAAACCCCTTTGCCTTTAACTCCTCTAATCCACAATTTCTGTCTTTCCAGGTGCATTTTTGGAAGGCAGGAGGGGTGGAGCCCGGCCCCTGGCAGCAGCATGGCAGACCAGAAGCGTCTGGCCTATTCCATCATTCAGTTCCTGCACAGCCAACTCCAGGGGGGCAGCATGTCTCCGGATGCTCAGGAGAGTTTGGAAGGTGGGTGGCTCAATCAGGCTGAAATTTGGGAGAATTTGGGTGTTGCTTCCCCATTTTTTTTACCCCCCTGGTTTGCCTGGGCTGTTCCTGGTGTGCAGGAGCTCAGGTGAAAGTCTTGGTTTCGTGCCTGAAGTGTTTTGGATTTTTGAAATATTTTTTTTCCTCAGGGAGTTTTCTGTAAACAGGAGAAATGTTTTTGTAGTTGTAACTTTGTTATTCATTCCTTCTCCTAGGAGGGACTTCTTGGTGTCCCTCTGCTCTGACCAATGGGAGTGAAGAGTTTGTTTTCACCAATCCAATTGGTCTGTGTAGAATAGTTTAAAAGGGAGACACATCCCAAAAATAGAAGAGTCATTTTCAGCCTCCTGAACCTCAGAGTCTGTGTCATTGTGGTGTAAAACAGCATCGCTCAGGACTTCTGGACAGCCAATTAATGTGATTAAACAGAAGTCATTTATTGTTTACATTTTATAAATTTATTGCTTACATTAAGCTGTATTTATACATTTAAAAACTGCTGTTTAAGTGATCACACATTGCTTAATTATTGCTTTTATTTTGTTGATGCACTTTTCAGGAAATATGAAATACAGCCCAGGGCTTCATGGCCTTCTTTTATTTAGCTCTTGCTGTTCTGTTTCTCAGCCTCTTCTTTCTCATCACAGAACAATTTATGTCTCAGCAACTCTGGTGAATTCCAGAGAGTTTTGATAACAATGATTCGAGGTGGTTTGGCTGTTTAAATACTACATTGTCACAGCAGTGCCCAGCCTGGCTGGAATTTTGGGGCTCATTTCTCCTTCTGGGGGTTATCCAGGGCTGCTGCTGCCTTGTCTGGCTTCTGATCTCTCCCAAGAGCAGCTTAGCTGGAGGCAGGGACCTTCCTGGGGTCAAAAACCTCCCTTGATCCCTGCTGGGAGGCTTAGGGGGCTCTGTGGGGTGGGACCTGGGAGTTCCTTGCCTCCAGGGAAGCTTTTGGAGCTCCTGGGGTTGTTTTATCTCTTCTTCTCCCCCAAAACCTCATCTCTTGATGTTTTTCCAAAGGGCAAAGAGGCCACATGGATTTAAAAGGTCTCCTTAAGGAGCTTTAGGGTTTAGTCCTTGAATTGTGGGTTCGTGCTGGTGGGAGGAGGGTGTGGAGGCTGTGGGTGCTGGGAATGGGGTATTTTGGGGTGTAAAATGTGGCAGGAGAGCTCTGGGAAGCTCAGTTTTCCCTGGGGAATGGGACAGCTCTGGGAAACTCAGTTTTCCCAAGCCTGAGAAGGTGGCTCAGGGTTCCCAGAGCGAGGGGAAATGTCTGTGTCTCTCCTTGGAATTCTGGGCTCATTCCCAGCTGTGGGAATTTTAAAGCCTGACTCACCCCCAACCCCCAGGAATCCCTCAGGGGGTGGGGATGGGGATTGGCTCCATCCAGGATATCCACAGGGAAGCTTTGCCTGACTCTGAGCTTGGCAAAATCACCCAAAAATCCCATCTGGTGTGGGGAAAAATGGGTGGTTTGGGTTGGTTTTTTTTTTAGAGATGAAGGAGAGGAGTGAATATTTATTAATTAATGACCTGACTCTCATTATCCAGTGGCCATCCAGTGCCTGGAAACAGCATTTGGGGTCTCCATGGAAGACCAAAGCCTGGCTGTGTCCCAGACCCTTCCTGAAATATTTGAAGCTGTGGCAGGGAAGGTGAGAGAACTCCCTGAAACATTCCCTTATTTTATTTTTTTTTTCCCTGAATTCTGCTGGATTCTCCAGCTCCTGTTCCCCTCAGAGCCATGTGGGAGGGGGAACATTTTGGGCTGGAAAGATGGGAATTGTGGGAATCCTCATCTCAGCTTCTCCCTGTCCTTGGAAGGAGCTGGAGAACTCCAGGACGAGCTCAGATCCCGTCACCCCGTCAGAAGATGATGTGGCTGAAGCTGAAAGGCTCAAGACTGAAGGTACCAACCCCTGGAGCTGCTGGATAACGAGGGTTTGCTGCTAATTGGGAGGAGATTTTAATTCCCTGGTACCTGGGGAGTGCTTGGAATGGTGGGAGGGGGAAAAAAGGAATGGTTTTATTTCTGCTCCAGGAGGGTGGGGAGGTTTTGGTGCCAGGGTTGGTAGATCAGAGGGATTTTTATCCAAAAAAAATCATGTGGAGTATCATTCCTGCTCTATGCATGGCTTTTTCCTGGGGAAAAAAAAGTGGGGTAAGTGTGGAAGCAACACTTCCCTACTGAGAGAGCACCTGGGGTGATTTTTTTGGGATGCAGGATCAGGAATGCTGCAATTCCCACACTGACAGACTCCCCTGTGCTATTTCCATGGATCCAAACCTTTATCCCTGTGGGTTTTTTATTTTTTCCCTTTTTTCCCCCTCACCATCCTTTCTCTCCCCTGTGCTATTTCCATGGATCCAAACCTTTATCCCTGTGGGTTTTTTATTTTTCCCTTTTTTTTCCCCTCACCATCCTTTCTCTCCCCTGTGCTATTTCCATGGATCCAGGCCTTTCCTTTGCTTTATCCCTGTGGGTTTTTTATTTTTCCCTTTTTTTTCCCCTCACCATCCTTTCTCTCCCCTGTGCTATTTCCATGGATCCAGGCCTTTCCTTTGCTTTATCCCTGTAGGTTTTTTTTTTTTTTTTCCCCTCATGAAAACTTCCCCACTTTCCTTTCAGGGAATGACCAAATGAAGGCAGAGAACTTTGAGGCTGCCGTGTCGTTTTATGGAAAAGCCATCGAGTTAAACCCATCCAACGCTGTTTATTTCTGCAACAGGTACTGGGCAGCTCCTCAGGGGTCAAAAATCACTTTTTTTTTTTTGTTTTAAACTCCCCTGTTGTAGCTTTGAATACAGAATTTTAGGTTTTCTGTGCTGGCCCCCAAGGAAACACAGCATTTGTAGTGAGGAGGCGTTGGGAGAGGCTTCCAAAATGAAAAATAATGGCACTGAGATTCTGAGTGTGTAGTTTAGATAAATAACATTTTATTATTATATTATTGTATATAATTATTGTATATAATTACACAATTATATTATAATATTATGTATATTATAGAATATATGTGTATATTGTATTATATTATGTATTATATATTGTATTATAATACAATTGTAGAATTGTATAATATTGTATAATTGTACAAGATAATATAGTAATATCTAGTATAGAACTATTATATCATATAGAATTTTTATATATAATATAATCATTATTATACTATATTTAACATATAGATTATATTATAATATATTATGTATTATACATTATAATTGTAGAATTGTATAATATTGTATAGTTGTATATTATATATGTGTATATATGTATATATACGTGTATATTGTATATATATGTATAATATCTAGTATAGAAAAATTATATTATAGAATTATTATATTATATATATTCATCATGCTAATACAATATATTATACAATATTATGTTATATTATGTTATGTTATATTATATTTATTTTATTAATTTATTATATTATATTATTTTTATTATATTATATTGCTTTTATTATATTATATTATCTTTATCTTATATATTTCTATATTATATGTTACAGTATATGTATTTTATATATATAATTATTTGGTTCTATATTATTTTTAAAATATTACTATTTATTTTTATATTATATAATATTATACTATATTTTATTATCTCTAATATTACATATTTTCCCCTGTTTTTTTCCCCCTTTTCCCAGAGCTGCTGCCTACAGCAAACTGGGGAATTACGCGGGGGCCGTGCGGGACTGTGAGCGCGCCATCGGCATCGACCCCAACTACAGCAAAGCCTACGGCAGGATGGGGTGAGCTGCTGCCTCCTTGGGGTATTCCAGCTTTCCTCTGGGATTCACCACCTTTCCTCACAGAATTCTGGGTCCCTGCACACCCCAGAACAGGGATTTTATCGGTTTGTTCCACCGTGAAAAAATTCCCGTTTTTCAGGGTTTTAGGGTGGAGAAAATTTCATTTTTTTAAAATTTTTAGGACAGTTGTATAAGAAAGTGACTTTGATTTTTAATTTCTTTCCACCTTTCCTGATGGAATTTTTGGGTGTCTGCACACCCCAGAACAGGGATTTTATCAGTTTGTTCCACCGTGAAAAAATTCCCGTTTTTCAGGGTTTTAGGGTGGAGAAAATTTCATTTTTTAAAAATTTTTAGAAAGTTGGTGAGGACAGTTTTATAAGAAAGTGACTTTGATTTTTAATTTCTTTCCACCTTTCCTGATGGAATTTTTGAGTGTCTGGACACCTCAGAACAGGGATTTTATCAATTTGTTCCACTGTGAAAAAAATCCTGTTTTAGGGTGGAGAAAATTTAAATTTTTTTAATTTTTAGAAAGTTGACAGGGACAACTATTGAGTAAAAAAGGGTGAACGCAGAAGTAAAAGAGAGTGAAAAAAACCAAACCCTCTGTCACTTTGATTTGTATTTTCTTTCCACCTTTCCTGTTGGAATTTTTGATCCCTGGACACCCCAGAACAGGGATTTTATCAGTTTGTTCCACTGTGAAAAAATTCCCGTGTTTCAGGGTTTTAGGGTGGAGAAAATTTCTTTTTTTTTTTAATTTTTTAGAACAGTTGTATAAGAAAGTGACTTTGATTTTTAATTTCTTTCCACCTTTCCTGATGGAATTTTTGGGTGTCTGGACACCTCAGAACAGGGATTTTATTGGTTTGTTCCACCAAGAAAATGATCCTGTGTTTTAGGGTGGAGAAAAATTCATATTTTTCAAAATGCATATTCATAATTTATATTTTTCAATTTTTACAAAGTTGGTGAGGACATTTGGATTTTAAAAGTGACCAAAAAAACCCTCTGTCACTTTGATTTTTAATTTTTTTCCACCTTTCCTGTTGGAATTTTGGATCCCTGAACACCCCAGAACAGGGATTTTATCGATTTGTTCCACTGTGAAAAAATTCCCGTGTTTCAGGGTTTTAGGGTGGAGAAAATTTCATTTTTTTAAAATTTTTAGAAAGTTGGTGAGGACAGTTGTATAAGAAAGTGACTTTGATTTTTAATTTCTTTCCACCTTTCCTGATGGAATTTTTGAGTGTCTGGACACCTCAGAACAGGGATTTTATTGGTTTGTTCCACCAAGAAAACGTTCCCGTGTTTTAGGGTGGAGAAAATTTCAAATTTTTTAATTTTTAGAAAGTTGGCAGAGACAACTATTGAGTAAAAAAGGTGAATACAGAAGTAAAAGAGGGTAAAAAAAAAAAATCTCCTCTGTGACTTTTATTTTTTCTCCTGTTGGAATTTTGGGTGTCTGGACACCCCAGAACAGGGATTTTATTGGTTTGTTCCACCAAGAAAAAATTCTCATGTTTCAGGGTTTTAGGGTGGAGGAAATTTCTTATTTTTTAGGAAGTTTGTGGGGACAGCAATGGGGTAAAAAAGGGGACAAAAAAACCCTCTATGACTTTGTTTTTTATTTATTTTCTCCTGTTGGAATTTTGGGTCCCTGGACACCCCAGAACAGGGATTTTATCACTTTGTTCCACTAAGAAAAAATTCCTTCCATTTCAGGGTTTTAGGGTGGAGAAAAATTTCATATTTTTTCAAAATTCATATTTTTCAGTTCTAAGAAAGTTAGTGGTGATAATTGGATTTTAAAAGTGACCAAAAAACCCTCTGTCACTTTGATTTTTAATTTTTTTCCACCTTTCCTGTTGGAATTTTGGATCCCTGAACTCCCCAGAACAGGGATTTTATTGGTTTGTTCAACCATGAAAAAAAATTCTCATGTTTCAAGGTTTTAGGGTGGAGAAAAATTCATACTTTTCAAAATTCATATTCATAATTTATATTTTTCAATTTTTAGAAAGTTGGTGGGAACAATTGGATTTAAAAGTGATAAAAAAACTCTCTGTGACTCTTTGATTTTTATTTGCTTTCCACCTTTCTCCTGTTGGAATTTTGGATCCCTGAACACCCCAGAACAGGGTTTTTATTGGTTTGTTCCACCAAGAAAAAAATTCTCATGTTTCAGGGTTTTAATGTAGAGAAAAATTCATGTTTTTTTAATTTTTAGAAAGTTGGCAGGGACGAAAATTGGGTAAAAAATGACCAAAAAAAATCACAAACCTCTGTGTCTTTGATTTTTATTTATTTTCTCCTGCTGGAATTTTGGGTGTCTGAACACCCCAGAAAAGGGATTTTATTGGTTTGTCCCACCAAGAAAAAATTCCTGCTGGGAAAATTTCATATTTTTCAATTTTTAGACAGTTGGTGGTGATAATTGGATAAAAAAAAATGACCAAAGAAACTTTGATTTTTATTTTCTTTATTTAATTTCTCCTTTCTTTCCCAGCTTGAAAAATTTAATATTTTTCAATTTTTACAAAATTGGTGATGATAATTGGATAAAAAAAATGACAAAAAAACCTTTGATTTTTATTTTATTTATTTGATTTCTCTCTCCTTTCCCAGCTTGGCCCTGTCCAGCCTAAACAAACACACAGAAGCTGTTGTTTATTATAAAAAAGCTCTGGAGTTGGATCCGGACAACGAAACCTACAAATCCAACCTCAAAATAGCTGAACAGAAAATGAAGGAGACTCCCAGTCCAGTAAGTCAGGAAATTTAGGTTTATTCAGGTTAAAAAGGGATTTTTTTTTCACTCTAAAAGCCACAGGTGGTGCCTGGGGGGAGGTTAAAAATGTGAATTTAGGGTGGGGATGATGAAAGGTCTTGTTGTGAATAAAAAAAATTCCTCTGGGAGTTTGATTTTTATTTTCTTTTCATTTTTTATGGTAGAATTTTGGTTCCCTGAACACCCCAGAACAGGGATCTGTTGATGAAAAACAGATGAAAAAAAAATTCCTGCTGTTTCAGAGTTTTAAAATGGAGAAAATTTCATATTTTTTTTATTTTTAGAAAGTTGGTGGAGACAATTGGATTTAAAAAGTGACCAAAAAACCCCTCATGGCTTTGATTTTTATTTTCTCGCCACTTCTCCTGTTGGAATTTTAGATCCCTGAACACCCCAAAACAGGGATTTTGTTGGTTCATTCCACCATAATAAAATCCCTGCTGTTTCAGGGTTTTTAGGGTGGAGAAAAATTAATATTTCTCAATTTTTAGAAGGTTGGTGGGGATAAATAGATTTAAAAAGTGACCAAAAAACCCTCATGGCTTTGATTTTTATTTTCTCTCCATTTCTCCTGTTGGAATTTTGGATCCCTGAGCACCCCAAAACAGGGATTTTACCAGTTTGTTCCACCATGAAAAAATTCCTCCTTTTTCAGGGTTTTTAGAGTGGAGAATGTTTCAATTTTTTTTTTATTTTTAGGAAGTTGGTGGAGACAATTGGATTTTAAAAGTGACCAAAAATACCCTCGTGGCTTTGATTTTTATTTTCTCTCCACTTCTCCTGTTGGAATTTTTGATCCCTGAACACTCCAGAACAGGGATTTTATCAGTTTGTTCCACCAAGAAGAAATTTCCTGCTGTTTCAGGTTTTGGAGTGGAGAAAAATTAATATTTCTCAGTTTTTAGGAGGTTGGTGGGGACAATTGGATTTAAAAAGTGACCAAAAATACCCTCATGGCTTTGATTTTTATTTTCTCTGCCCTTTCCCTGCTGGAGTTGTGGATCCAGCCCCAGCTGTGGTTTGTGTTTTTCAGACCGGCGGCCCCGGGGGCTTCGACCTGGCCGGACTCCTCAACAACCCCGGCTTCATGAGCATGGTAACGGCAGAGCCTGGGGATCCCGGCGTGGGGCCTGTCCAGGAGCTCCAGTGTCTCCTCACATGGAATTCCTTGGGATAGAACCTCTCCAGGAGCTCTGGTGTCTCCTCACGTGGAATTCCTTAGGATGGAACTTCCCTGGGAGCTCTTCCCAGCTGGGATTCCATGGGATGGAGACTGTCCAGGAGCTCTGTCCACATGGATTTCCCTGGGATGGAGGTTCTCTGTGAGCTCTGGTGTCTTCCCAGCTGGAATTCGATGGGATGAGGCCTCTCCAGCAATTCTCGTATATCCCACATGGAATTCCTTGGGATGGAACCTCTCCATGAGCCCTTCCCATGTGGAATTCCTCAGATTGCAGCCTCCCTGGGAGCTCTTCCCAGCTGGGATTCCTTGGGATGGGACCTGTCCAGGAGCTCTCCCCACATGAAATTCCTTGGGATGAGGCCTCTCCATGAGCTCTATGGAATTCCTTGAGATGGAACCTCTCCAGGAACTCCAGTGTCTCCCCAGCTGGAATTCCGTGGGATGGAGCCTCTCCAGGAGCTCTTCCCACATGGAATTTCTTGGGAGGGAGCCTCTGTGGAAATTCTGTTGTGTCTCACATGGAATTCCTTGCAATGACACCTCTCCATGAGCTCTCTCCATGTGGAATTCCTCGGGATGGAAACTCCCTGGGAGCTGTCCCCAGCTGGGATTCCCTGGGATGGAGCCTCTTCATGAGTTCTCCTCACATAGAATTCCTTGGGATGGAGCCTGCCCAGGAGTTCTTCCCAGCTGGAATTCCTTGGGATGAGGCTTCTGCAGGAACTCTGGTGTCTCCTCACATGGAATTCCTTGGAATGAGACCTCTCCAGGAGCTCTCCCCATATGGAATTCCATGGGATGGAGCCTCTCCATGAGCTCCAGTGCCTCCTCACATGGAATTCCTTGGGATGGAAACTCCCTGGGAGCTCTTCCCCAGCTGGGATTCCGTAGGATGGAGCCTCTTCATGAATTCTCCTCACATGGAATTCCTTGGGAGGAGCTTCTCCAGGAGCTCTTCCCAGCTGGGATTCTTTGGGATGGAGCCTCTCTGGGAATTCTATTGTCCTACATGGAATTCCTTGGAATGAGACCTCTCCGTGAGCTCTCTCCACGTGGAATTCCTTGGGATGGAGCCTTTCAATGAGCTCTACCCACATGGAATTCCTTGGGATGGAGCCTCTCCATGAGCTCTCCCCACATGGAATTCCTTGGGATGGAAACTCCCTGGGGGCTCTCCCCAGCTGGGGTTCCTTGGGATGGAGCCTCTTCACAAGTTCTCCTCACATGAAATTCCTTGGAATGGAGCCTTTCTGGGAGTTTAGGTGTCCCCCCATATGGAATTCCTTGGGAGGAGCTTCTTCAGGAGCTGTTCCCAGCTGGAATTCCTTGGGAGGAGCTTCTCCAGGAACTCTTCCCAGCTGGAATTCTTTGGGATGGAGCCTCTCTGGGAATTCTATTGTCCTACATGGAATTCCTTGGAATGAGACCTCTCCGTGAGCTCTCTCCACATGGAATTCCTTGGGATGGAGCTTTTCCAGGAGCTCTAGTGTCTCCCCACATGGAATTCCTTGGGATGGAGCCTTTCCATGAGCTCTCCCCACATGGAATTCCTTGGGATGGAGCTTTTCCAGGAGCTCCAGTGTCTCCTCACATGGAATTCCTTGGGATGGAACTTCCCAGGGGGCTCTCATCAGCTGGAATTCCATGGGATGGAGCCTGTCCAGGAGCTCTGTCCACATGGATTTCCCTGGGATGGAGGTTCTCCATGAGCTCTGGTGTCTTCCCAGCTGGAATCCCATGGGATGGAGCCTCTGTAGAAGCTCTGGTGTCTCCTCACATGGAATTCCTTGGGACGGAACCTCTCCAGAAACTCCAGTGTCTCTTCACACGGAATTCCTTGGGATGGAGCATCTCCAGGAGCTCTGGTGTCTTCCCAACTGGGATTCCTTGGGATGGAACCTCTTCATGAGCCCTTCCCATGTGGAATTCTTCAGATTGGAGCCTCCCTGGGAGCTCCAGTGTCTCCTCACATGGAATTCCTCGGGATGAGTCTCAGGGGAAGCTTTCCCAGCTCCTTTCCCCAGTCCCTGGCGCTGTGTGGGAGCTGCTGCTGTTCCCTCAGCTCAGACAATTCCTGTGGGATTGGGGATTTCTCCTGGGGAGGCCTGGGCTGCTCTGGGCTCTTCTTTTTCCCATTTTTATCCCATTTTTTCCCCCTTTTCCTGGATTCCCAAACTTTCCCACCCTCCCTTTGGGGTTGACACAATTCTGTCCCTCCTGCCTCACCCTGGTGGTGTTTTTTATTCCCCACAGGCCTCAAACCTCATGAACAACCCCCAAGTACAACAGCTGTGAGTTGGATTTATTCCCTCTTTATTTTAATTCATTCCCTTCCTTTAATTTAAATTTTTAATTCTTTTCAATGAATGATTTTAATTTATTTTTAATTTTATTCTAATTTGATTTTATTCAATTTTGATTTATTTAATTTTAATTTATGTAATTTTATTTAATTTTTATTTGTATAATTTTAACTCGTTTCATTTTAATTTATTCACTTTTGATTTAGCTAATTTTGATTTATGTAATTCTAATTTATGTAATTTTATTTGTTTAATTTATTTGTATCATTTTAATTTGTTTCATTTGAATTTATTTCATTTTAATTTATTTAATTTTGATTTATGTCGTTTTGATTTATTTTAATCTGTGTAATTTTATTCGTTTATAATTTTTATTTGTGTGATTTTATTTGTGTAATTTTATTTGTTTAATTTTTATTTGTATAATTTTAATTTATTTCATTGGAATTTATTTAACATTTAAATTTCAAACATTTCAATTCAGAGTTTTGCAAATTTCAATATGAAATTTCAGGCTCTGTCTGCCTGGGTTTGGCCTTTCCCAGTGGGAATTTTGGCCAGGAATGTTGGAGGAGGGCTCAGAACAGCCCAATTCCCCGAGCTGGGGTGGTTTGGGTGCTGGGAGAGGGATTTTAATCCAATTTTCCCCCAGGGAGGTGAGGATGGGATGGATCAGGGCTCTGGAATTGGCTCTGCTGCAGTTTTAGGGGATTTTATGGGATTTCAACATTTCCCAGCCTGTTCAAATAGGAATATTCCCATTCCTGCACGGAATGAGGAGCACTTCACAATATTTTAATTAATAAATCCATAATAATCAATTCCATAAATCCAGGGAAGGCTCAAACCTTCTCCTGGGAGGAGGGAGAGACTCTCTGGAGCTCCAAAATCTTTGGATTTTGGGATGAGACCACCCAGCTCCCATTGGCTCCTCCCTGTGCCAGCTGGAATTCCCACCTGGAGGAATCCAGGGATTCGGAGCAGGGCTGGAATCCCAGAAATCTGGGAATATTGACATCATTATTATTAATTGTTCACCTTAATTACTTATTTCCAGCTGATCCAGGAAAAGCTGGTGCAGGGAATTCCACAATCCTGGGGATGGGAAGTTGCTCCCAGTCCCAGGTGTAAAACAGGAGATTTTTTGGGATTTTTTTAGAGATTTTAAAGATATTTTTAGGGATTTTTAGGGGAGTTTAGGGGTTTTTAGAGGGAGTTGAGGGGGTTAGGGTTTTTTAAGATATTTTTAGGGATTTTTAGTGGGTTTTGGGGGTTTTATAGGAGGTTTTTAAGGGGGGGTTTAGTTTCTTTTAAGGGGGTTTTAGGGTTTTTAAGGGGGTTTTAGGGGTTTTTAGGGGTTTTTTTCCCCAGTTCTGACCCTTTTCTCCCCTCCAGAATGTCGGGGATGATCTCAGGAGGACACAACGCCATGGGAGCCACCGGGAGCAGCCCCTCCACCAACGACCTGGCCAGCCTGATCCAGGCGTGAGCACACGGGGACACCTGGGGACAGGCTGGGGACAGTGGCTTGGGGGACAATCCTGGGGACAGGCTGGGGACAACGGCTTGGGGGACAATCCTGGGGACAGGGCTGAGGACAATGCAGGGGAAAATCCCAGGGGGACAATCCCAGGGGGACAGTCCTGCGGGGACAGCCCTGGGGACAGGCTTGGGGGGACAATCCTGGGGACAGTCTTAGGGGGCCAATCCTGGGGGGACAGGCCTGGGGACAATCCCAGGGGGACAGACCTGGGGGCAAGGCTGGGGACAATCCAGGGGATAATTCTGGGGGAACAATCCCAGGGACAATCCCAGGGGGACAGGCCTGGGGACAATCCTGGATCCAGGGCTGGGAATGTCCCAGGGTGGGCCTGGGGGACAATCTGGGGGGACAATCCAGGGGACAGCCCTGGGGACAATCCTGAGGGGACAATCCTCCAGGACTGGGAATATCCCAGTGTGTCCTGTGTCCCTTGTCCTGTTACTCGTGTCCCTGTCCTGTCACCTGTCCTGTATCACCAATGTCTTGTCACTGGTGTCCTGTGTCACAGGTGTCCCCTGCTGTCTCCACTGTCCCTGTGTCCCTTGATGTCTCCTGCTGTCCCTGATGTCCCCATGTCCCCAGGGGCCAGCAGTTTGCCCAGCAGATGCAGCTGCTGCTGTCCCCTGTGTCCCTGCTGTCCCCTGTGTCCCCATGTCCCTGATGTCCCCATGTCCCCCGTGTCCCCTGTGTCCCTGCTGTCCCCTGTGTCCCCATGTCCCTGATGTCCCCATGTCCCCCGTGGCCCCTGTGTCCCTGATGTCCCCGTGTTCCCATGTCCCCAGGGGCCAGCAGTTTGCCCAGCAGATGCAGGTCCCCATGTCCCTGATGTCCCCATGTCCCTGATGTCCCCATGTCCCCATCCCCAGGGGTCAGCAGTTTGCCCAGCAGATGCAGCAGCAGAACCCGGAGCTGATCGAGCAGCTGCGCAGTCAGATCCGCAGCCGGACCCCCAGCGCCAGCAATGAGGAGCAGCAGGAGTGAGGTGGGCAGGGGGCAGCAGGAGTGAGGTGGGCAGGGGGCAGCAGGAGTGAGGTGGGCAGGGGGCAGCAGGAGTGAGGGAGGTGGGCAGGGGGCAGCAGGAGTGAGGTGGGCAGGGGCAGCAGGAGTGAGGGAGGTGGGCAGGGGGCAGCAGGAGTGAGGTGGGCAGGGGCAGCAGGAGTGAGGTGGGCAGGGGGCAGCAGGAGTGAGGTGGGCAGGGGGCAGCAGGAGTGAGGTGGGCAGGGGGCAGCAGGAGTGAGGTGAGGTGGGCAGGGGGCAGCAGGAGTGAGGTGGGCAGGGGGCAGCAGGAGTGAGGTGGGCAGGGGGCAGCAGGAGTGAGGTGGGCAGGGGGCAGCAGGAGTGAGGTGAGGTGGGCAGGGGGCAGCAGGAGTGAGGTGGGCAGGGGCAGCAGGAGTGAGGGAGGTGGGCAGGGGCAGCAGGAGTGAGGTGAGGTGGGCAGGGGGCAGCAGGAGTGAGGGAGGTGGGCAGGGGCAGCAGGAGTGAGGTGGGCAGGGGCAGCAGGAGTGAGGTGGGCAGGGGCAGCAGGAGTGAGGGAGGTGGGCAGGGGGCAGCAGGAGTGAGGTGGGCAGGGGCAGCAGGAGTGAGGTGGGCAGGGGCAGCAGGAGTGAGGTGGGCAGGGGCAGGAGTGAGGTGGGCAGGGGAGGGGCAGCAGGAGTGAGGTGGGCAGGGGGCAGCAGGAGTGAGGTGGGCAGGGGCAGCAGGAGTGAGGTGGGCAGGGGGCAGCAGGAGTGAGGTGGGCAGGGGGCAGCAGGAGTGAGGTGGGCAGGGCAACAATCCCCTCCTGCAATTTGGGGAATTCAACATTTGGGGATCAAATAATTTATTCCATAAAGGGATTTTTAATATTTTTTTTTAATTTTTTAAAACTTTTTAAAAATGGGATTAAAGACGTAAAATGCGCGAGTTTGATCTCAAATTTGCCCTTTAATTTGCCCTTTAATTTGCCCCTTTATTAGCCCTTTATTAGCCCTTTATTAGCCCTTTATTAGCCCTTTATTTCTTTCCCGTTTGAATCATTAAAGAAATGATTGGTGGTTATTTAAAATATTAAATTAATAATAAATACACCTTAAATTAATAATAAATAGCTTATTAAAATATTTAATATTTTAAATAAATGTTATTCATTTAAAATATTGATTAAATAATTAATAGTTTTTATTAAAGTTTTTCAATAAATTATTATAGTTTAATAAAAGTATTGATGGAACAGTCAATAATTATTTCTTATCAAAGTTATTCAATAAATTATTGTAGTTTATCAAAGTTAATAAATAATTATTATTTTAATAAATAATGATTATTATTAAAGTTATTAAATTGTTGCTTGTTAAAATATTGAATAAATAATTTATTATTAAAGTTATTAAATTATCATAGTTTATTGAAAATATTGAATAGATAAATGATAATTAGTTATTAATGAAGTTATTAAATAAATTATTGTCATTTATTAGAACATTAAAGGTCATTAATTATTAATGATTCCTTAATTAATTATTATTAATGATTCCTTATTAGTTAATAAATAAATAATTGTTCCATATCAGAAATATTAAGTCAATAATAATTTTTTTCTGATTCGAGTTGTTAAATAATCATTATTTATTTAAAAACTTAAATAATAATCATTATTTATTTCTTAAAAATACAAAAGGCTCGAACAGTTTTAAAAAATTTGGTTTTAAAAAATTACTTCAGATGGTAAATTATTTAAATATTTAAATTATAGTATATAATAGATATTTAAATTATTTAAAACTATTTAAAGTTTTTTAAAATTTTAAAAAATTTTAAAAATAATTATTTCAATTAAATTTGTTTAAGTTATTTGAAACTATTTAAAATTATTTTTAAAATATTTTAAATTAAAAATCATCATTAAAATCAAAGTTATTTTAAAATCGGAGTTATTTTAAAATGAAATTATTTTGAAATTATTTGAAATTATTTAAAATATATGTTTTAAATAATTTAAAATATTTTTTAAAATAATTTTTAAATATTTTTATGTCATTTAATGTTATTGTTTTAAGCGTTAAATGTTAATTAAAGGATTTTTAAAGTGATTAAAAATGGTCAAACTTTAAAAACATAAAGAATTTTAAAAGTGTTAAATGGTAAAACTTTATTGAAAATCTTGAAAAAAATGTTAAAAAAGAGAAATGGTCAAACTCAAAATTTAAAAAAATTAAATTAAAAGTGGTCAATTAATAAACTTTATTATAAATTAAAAGAAAATATTCTTTAAAATGGTTAATAATTGAATTTTATTATAAATTAAAAGAGTCATTTTAAGTGCTGTGGTCAAAGTATTAAAAATATTTTAATATTTAATATATTCATATATTTAATATATTATTTAAATTATTTCATATTTATTTAAAATAAAAAATATTTAAAATGTTAAATTTCCTTTTTATTTTTATTTTTATTCAAGTTTTATAAAGAACTATTTGAAAAGCAAACTTGATTCACTCAAAAGAATTAATAAAAGTGAAAAAAAATGAACTTTTTTGAAAATAGAAAAAAAATATTCAAAATGTTAAATGGTCAAAATTTCACTAAAATGTTCAGAAACTAAATTATTAAAAAAATAATGGTAATAAATATAATGATAATAAATTATTAGTCTATTGACAATTTAAAAACAATATTCAGAATTTTTAATGGTTTCACTTCATTAAAATTTATTTAAAAGTGAAACTTTATTTTAAAATTTCCTGAAAATTTATTAGAAATGCTTTAATAATAAAAGCATTTATTATTTCTTTAAATAATTTATATATTAAATATAAAATTTATAAATTTAAATAAATATAAATAAATATAAATAAAATTTATAAATATAAAATTTAAATAATTTATATATTATTTAAAATATTCAAAATTTATTAAAACCCTGAAATTAAACCTCATTTAAAAATCCCAAATGATGAAAAAATTTTTAAAAAATTTAAAATTAAAAAAATTATTTAATTTTTTTTCCTAAAACTTTGTTAAAATGAGGTTTTAAATTTCGATCTTCAATTTTCAAAATTATAAATTTAAACGTTTTAGATTTAAATGTTTTAAATTTAAGTGTTAAATCAATGAAAATTAAATCCAATAAAATGAAATCAGAATAAAATAAATTAGAATTAAAATAAAAATAAATCCCCTGAATTGAAAAGAATGAAAAATTAAATTAAAATTAAAATAATTGAAATTAGATTTAAATAATTTAAAATTAAAATAGTGAAAAAAAAAATTTATTTAGGTTTAAAATAATAAAAATCAATTATAATAATGATAAAACTGAAATGGTTTAAAATGAAGTTAAATTGAAATAAAATCAATTAAAAATAAAAATAATTGAAATAAATCAATTGAAAATAAATTAGAATAAAAATCAATGACGTGAATTGAAAATAATTAAAAAGTTACATTAAAATTAATGAAATTAAAATTAAAATCATTGAAATAAGATTTAAATAATTCAAAATTCAAGTAATGCAAGAAATTTAAATTATTATTTTTATTTTGGTTTATAATAATGAAGATCAATGAAAATCAATTAAAACCGAAAGGAATTAAAACAGAATTCAACTGAAGTAAAATATAATAAAAAGAAATTGAAATAAATCAATTGAAAAGAAATAAAATTGAAATAAAATCAAGTCTAAATAAAAAAATTATTTTAAAATAAAAGATATAAATAAAATGAATTAAAGTAAAATAGAATAAAATAATATAAATTAAAATAAAATAAATTGAAATAAAATCATGTCTAAATAAAAAAATTAAATAAAATAAAATTGATATAAATAAAATAATTGAAGTAAAATAGATATAAATAAATTAAAATAAAATAAATTACAATAAAATAAACATAAGTAGAATAAAATAAAATAGATATAAAAAATAAAACAAAATAGATATCAATAAAATAAATTAAATTAAAGTAAAATAAAATAAATTCAATTAAAATAAAATAAAATAAATTAAAATTAAATTAAAATAATAATAAAAATAAAACAAAATAAAAACAAAATAAAAATAAATTAAATTAAAATAGAATAAAATTAAAATTAAAAGAAATTAAAAGAAATTAAATTAAAATAAAATAAAAATAAATTAAATTAAATTAAAACAAAATAAAAATAAAGCAAAATAAAAATAAATTAAATTAAAATAGAATAAAATTAAAATTAAAAGAAATTAAAAGAAATTAAATTAAAATAAAATAAAAATAAAAATAAATTAAATTAAAATAAAATAAAATAAAATAAAAATAAATAATAAAAAAATAAAATACAATTAAAATAAAATGAATTAAAATAAAATTAAAGTAAAATAAAAATAAATTAAAATAAATGAAAATAAAATGAAAATAAAATAAAAAAAATTAAAAAAAAATTAAAAATAAAATAAAATTAAATTAAAATAAAAATAAATTAAAAGAAAATAAAATAAAAAAATTAAAAATAATTAAAAATAAAATTAAATTAAATTAAAATAAAAATAAATTAAAAGAAAATAAACTAAAAATAAATTAAATTTACATAAAATAAAATAATTCAATTCCTATTTTCCAGCACTAAATTCCCATTTTCCTTTCTCTCCGCAGCCCCCGGACCCCCCGAGCCGAGTGTCCATTTCCCGCCGGAGCCGCCCCCGAGTGGCCCTTTGTGCCCTGGGAGTGCCCAGGGGGGAAACCCCGAAACGGATAAAAACAGCACCAAACCCCGAACCCTCCCGTGCCCTGCATGTCACCTCACTCCTCAATTTGCCCACTTGATTTTGCCCTTTTTTTCCAATTTTTTTGGGTTTTTTTTGGGGGGATTTTTCAAGCAAATTCTCAATTTTTGGGTGGTTTTTTTTTTTCCCTCCTGGCAGCCCCAGCAGGAATAAAATCAGAATTTCCTACCTGGACTGAGAAAATTCCTAAATTTGCTGCTTGGGGAGTTTTTATTTTTAATTTTTGGGGTTTTTTAGAGGTTTTTTTGAGTGAATTCCCTTTTTTTTGGGTTTTTTTGGAGGATTTTCAAGCAAATTATCAGTTTTTGTGGCGTTTTTTTTTCCCCTCCTGGCAGCCTCAGCAGGAATAAAATCAGAATTTCTCACCTGGACTGAGAAAATTCCCAAATTTGCTGCTTGGGGGGTTTTATTCTTATTTTTGGGTTTTTTTTGGAGGATTTTTCAAGCAAATTCTCAATTTTTGGGGTGTTTTTTTTTTTTTTTTCCCTCCTGGCAGCCTCAGCAGAAATAAAATCAGAATTTCCTACCTGGAAAAATTTCCTACCTTAAAAAAATTTTATTTTTATTTTTTGGGGTTTTTTGGAGGATTTTTGAGCAAATTCCCAATTTTGGGGTGTTTGTTTGTTTGTTTGTTTGTTTTGCTGCCAAGGGGGTTTTTATTCCAAATTTTTTGTGTTTTTTGGAGGATTTTTGAGCAAATTCTCAATTTCTGGGTTTTTTTTTTCCCTCCTGGCAGCCCCAGCAGGAATAAAATCAGAATTTCCCACCTGGACTGAGAAAATTCCCAAATTTGCTGCTTGGGGAGTTTTTATTTTTTATTTTTTGGGGTTTTTTGGAGGATTTTCTAATGAATTTCCTATTTGGGGGGTTTTTTTGCTGCCAAGGGGGGTTTTAATCCAAATTTTTTGGGGTTTTTTGGAGGATTTTCATGCAAATTTTTCCATTTTTCCCCCTCTGGAGCCACTTCCAAGAACTGTTGGAGTCGAAATTCCCAGAATTTTCCACCCTCAGGGAAAAAAAATGAGGGTTTTTTGATCCAAATTTGGGATTTTTCAGGAATTTTGCTGCTCCTTTTTCCAAGATCCACAAGGGGAGATTCAAGACTGATTTTGGGTTTTTTTTGAGATTTTTTTTTTCCTCAATCCCAAAAAAATAATTCTGGAAAATCCCATTTTGGTGTGAAGCAAAAAAAAAGAAGAAAAAAAATGGGAATTTCTCCCCTGGAATGTGAATTTGGGAGGGGAAAAAAAGAGATGTTTTTAGTGTGTTTAAAGGAAGGTTTTATTCTGAATTATTTTGATTTTTATTTTTTAATTGCATGTCAATGCTCGGCTGGGGATGGGTTGGGGTGGAATAAAAAAAAAAAAATCCCCTAAATTTGGATTAAAAAATCCAAATTTTGGGTAAAGGAAAAACTCCTGGAGCCGCCTCAAATCCCACCAGAAAGTTTGGGGGTTTTATTAAAAATAAAAAATCCAAAATGGATTTTTAATGGGATTTTTTTGGCTTCTGGAGGAGGAGAAAGAGAAGGAGCCCCTTTGGAATATTTAAGAGATTAAAAAAAAAAAAAATCATGGAAAAAAAAGTGATTTTTTTTTTTTTTTTTTTTTTTTTTTTTTTTTTTTTGGCTGGAGGCTCCGTGGAAATTCGTGTTGGTTCGTGTCACTCGTGAGGAATAAAAAAAAAACAAATGTTTGGACACTTGGGGTGTTTCTGTGGCTTTGGGGATCTGGTTGGGGCACCTTTTATCCCAATTTTTATCCCGATTTTCATTCAAATTTTCTCAATTTTTATCCCAATGTTTATCCCAATTTCCCCAATTTTTTCACAATTTTTTTCCCAAAAATTTTTTTCCTGATTTTCATCTCAATTTTATAAAATTTTTCCCCCATATTATAATTTTTTTTCCTGATTTTCATCCCAATTTCCCCATTTTTTCCCCCCGTTTTTTTTCCCCTGTTTTTTTTTCCCCATTTTTTCTGCGTTTTATCAAATTTCATCCCAAATTTATCCAATTTTTCCCCATTTTATCCTCAAATTTTTAATCCAAATTTTTCCCCAATTTTTTCCCCAATTTTTTTCCCCATTCATCCCAATTTTCAACCCAATTTTCATCCCAAATTTCCCAATTTTTCCCCATTTTTTATCCCAATATTCTCAATTTTTTTGGCACTTAACCCAATTTTCATCTGAATTTTCATCTGAATTTTCATCTGAATTTTTTCCCCAATTTTTTCCCAGTTTTTTCCCAATTTTTTTCCAGTTTTATCAATTTTATCCCAATTTTTTATCCCAAATTTCATCTCAATTTTCTCCCCAATTTTTTCAAGTTTCTTTTCAATTTTCCGAATTTTTATCCCAATTTTCCCAATTTTTTCCCAATTTTTCCCCAATTTTTTAAATTTTCATCTCTTTCCCCCCCCAATTTTCCCCCAATTTTATCCCCATTTTTCCCCCATTTTCATCCCAATTTTTTCCCCAATTTTCCCAATTTTTATCTCTCCTTCCCCACAAGAATTCTCCTCCTGCTGTTCCTACACCACAAAAAGAGAAAAATCCTTTTTTTCCCTTATTTCTGCTGCCCCAAAATTGAATTTCTCTCCGACTCCTTTATTTTTGTCACCACAACAAAGGAATTTGAGGCTGGAAAGGAAAAATATTCCAGAATTATCCAAAAATACTAAAACCACGGAGGCATTTTCCCTGATTTCAGCTCAGAAATTCTTCTCTTTGTTCTTTCCTGATTTATTATATTTAAATTTTTTAATATTTTCCACCTTTCTGGGCTGGTTTTTTTTTCCAGCCCCAAATTCCCGCTGAGGATTTTCCAGGGAATTTCTCCTGGAGCTGCTCCTGAACTCTGAGCTGAACTGCCCAGGCTCGTTTTTGGACTCTCCCAAAAATTCCTGGCACTTCTGGGAGCTGAAAGCGAAAAAAAAAAAGGGAAATTTATGAAATTTGATGGAATTTTAATGGAATTTTATGGAACTTTTAATGGAATTTATTGGAGTTTTCAGGCGGGCCTCAGCTCTCCTTGCAGAGTTCCGCAGCTGCCATTGGTGCGGTTTGATCACACAGCGGCAAGAGAAGGGAGTGTGGGTGTGTAGAGACTTGTTTTTCCCATTTTTTTCCCGTTTTTTCCCCATTTTTTCCCCGTTTTTTTCCCATTTTTTCTCGGTAATCCCGGGCAGCCGGCCTTACCCCGGAACCCAACACTGCGGGACGCGTTTCCCGCGGACCTCAATCGGTGCTTCCCCTCGAGCCGGGCATGAGCGCGTTGATTGACACCTCCGATAACCAATCAAAAATCTCCTTTTCCGCCGCAGCCAATGGGAGGGCTCCGTGGGCGGGGCACGCGGGGCGGCCGGGCCGGGATCGAGCGGGGCCGGCGGTGAATGGAGGCGGGGGGCGGTTACCGGGGTAACGGGGCCGGGAGGGGATGGCGGGGCCGGGGGCGGGGGCCGGGGGTCACGGCGGGGCCGGGGGAGCGGGCGGTGAGCGGGGCCGGGCCCCAGCCGTGTCCGGAGGGCTCGGGGATGAGGCCGCCGTCGGTGTGAGGGGATGGCGGGGAGCACAGGGGACTCTGAGGGGATGGCGGGGAGCACAGGGGGCTCTGAGGGGATGGCGGGGAGCACAGGGGGCTCTGAGGGGATGGCGGGGAGCACAGGGGGCTCTGAGGGGGAGGCGGCTCCTCCTCGCCGTGAGGGGCTCGGCTCGGGTCCCTTTCCCCATCCTGAGGGTCTGTCTGCCTGTGAGGGGCTGGAGCTGCGCCCCCTCCCCACCCTGGAGGGCTCAGGGCCTCTCTGAGGGTCTTCCCAGCTGATCTCTCCCCATTTGAGCTGCTCTTCGTTCTCCCAACAACCCTAAAACCTCCTCCCTCACCTCTGCTGCCTTTCGGTGTGCTCAGGGTGGCCTGGAGGAGCCCCTTCCCCATCACCCCCTTCTTAAAAGTGATGGGACAATCTCCCAGGGTCGGTTTTTGAACAGAATCACTGGGATTTCGGGGCTCACGGATGAGGAACCCCTTTGTTTTTCCTCCCACAGAGCCCTGCCTGCTTTATGTAACACTTTCCATCGCTTGGATGCTTCATTATGAGCCACTAATCCCAGCAGGAGCCGAGCTAATCCCTCGCTGCTGCAGTTTTGGGGCGGGGGAGCAGCCCAGGTGTGCAGGAGGAGCAGGTGAGGAGAACCACAAACTCTTCCTGGGCTTCCTTTCCCCAGGAGCTGCTCCAGCCCCAGCCAGGGCTCACCTCAACTCGGGAGTTTCAGGCTTTGGAGGGGCTGGTGTAGGTTAAAATGGGAGGAAAAAGGGGGGGGAAATGAGGTTTGAGGGTTTCCAGAGGTGTGAGGTTTGGGAAAGGAGGATTTTATCTCTTCTCTCTGCCCTGGCACAGGTGTGGGTGGTGCCTGGGCACAGATTTGGGGCTTGGCCAGGCCTGGATGAGTCAGTGTCACCTGCTGGGTGCTGAATTCCTCCCTGTGTCCCTTAGAGGGGGACCTGGCACAGGGAATGGCTGTCCAATGCCACAGGGCTGGGATGGGTGGGATTTTGGGAAGGGATAATGGATGGAGTTTTAGGAAGGGGATAAATGGGGTTTTGGGAAGGGGACAGGTGAAGTTTTGGGAAAGAAATGGGTGAGTTTTGGGAATGGGGTAGATGAGATTTGGGAAGGGATAGATGGGTTAGTGGAAGGGGATAAATGGGGTTTTGGGAAGGGGAGAAATTGGGTTTTGGGGAAGGAGGTGGATGGAGATTTGGGGAAGGGATAGATGAGGCTTTTGGAAGGGGATGGATGGGATACTGGGAAGGGATAGATGAGATTTTGGGAAGGGGAGAAATTGGGTTTTGGTAAGCGGATGGATGGGGATTTTGGGAAGGGATAGATGGGGTTTTGGGAAGGAATTCCTCCCTGGGAGGGTGGGGAGGCCCTGTCAAGGATGTCCCAGTGCCATCCACACCCCTGGGAGTGTCCTGGGACAGGGCTTGGAGCCCAGCCTGGACCTCCAGGAAAGGGTGGTGTGAGGTGACCACAATCCCAGCGCTTTAAAATTCCTTTTGAACACAACTTTAACTTTTCCCTGCCAAAACAAAACCAAACCCTGCCTTATTGCCCTCCCCAGGCAGCTCCTGTCCCCGAGGCTGATGCCCTGAGCACCCCGGGGGCTCCCTGCAGGCAGGATGAGGATCGTGGTGGCCAAGGTGCTGTGCCTGCTGGGGATCTGTGTGCTGGTGCTGGCCGGGGCCCTGCTGCCCGTCAGGATCATCGAGGCTGACTATGAGAAGGCCCAACGCTCCAGGAAAATCCTGGCCCTCTGGAATTCCTTTGGAGGAGGAGTCTTCCTGGCCACCTGCTTCAACGCCCTGCTGCCTGCTGTGAGGGGGAAAGTGAGTGCTGGGGAAATGCTGCACCCTGAGCCTGCAGGGAGTGGCACTGAGGGCTCTGTGTGCTGCTGGAGTGCCCCAGACACCTCCTGCTCCTCTCCGTGGAGGTTTTGGGGATACAGGGGAGGCTGTGGGGTGTGAGGGTCAAACAGCAAGGCAGAGGTTCCCTGTGCCCTGCCAAGGCTGGGATCCCTGTGTGGGAATGTCTCTGGGCAGGGGGATAAAGGGATGGATTCACTGTGGATCTGTGGGAATATCTCCATTCAGAGGGATAAAGAGATGGATTCACTGTGGATCTGTGGGAATATCTCTGTTCAAAGGGATAAGGGGAATGGATTCACTGTGGATCTGTATCCATGCGGGAATATTTCCCTCCAAAGGGATAAAGGGATGGATTCACTGTGGATCTATGTCCATATGGGAATGTTTCCCTCCAGAAAGATAAGGGGATGGATTCTCTGTGGATCTGTGGCAGTGTTTCCCTCCAGAGGGATAAAGGGGGATGGATTCACTGTGGGTCTGTGGGAATATCTCTGTTTAGAGGGATAAAGGGGATGGATTCACTGTGGATCTGTATCCATGTGGGAATAGTTCCCTTCATGGGAATAAAGAGATGGATTCACAGTGGATCGTGGCAATATCTCATTCAGAGAGATAAAGGGATGGATTCACTGTGAGTCTGTGGGAATGGTTCCCTCCAAAGGGATAAGGGGATGGATCCACTGTGGGCCTGTGTCCATATGGGAATGTTTCCCTCCAGAAGGATAAAGAGATGGAATCACTGTGGATCTGTGGGAATGTTTCCCTGCAGAGGGATAAAGGGATGGATTCACTGCGGGTCTATATCTGTGGGAATGTTTCCCTGCAGAGGGATAAAGCCCTGGATGTTTTGCCCCCTCCCAGCTGGACGAGGTGCTGAGGCAGAACAACGTCACCACGGACTACCCTGTGGCCGAGACCATCATGATGGTCGGCTTCTTCCTGACTGTGTTCGCCGACCAGCTCTTCCTGAGCCTGCAGAAGGAGAAACCCTCCTTCATCGACCTGGAGACCTTCAACGCGGGCTCCGACGGGGGCAGCGACTCGGAGTACGAGAGTCCCTTCATGGCCCCGGCGCGGGGCCACGGCCACTCCCACGGGCTGGCCCTGCCCGAGCTGTCCCGCTGCGGGCCCCGCCGCCTGCTGGGGCTGGTCTTCGCCCTCTGCACTCACTCCATCTTCGAGGGGCTGGCCCTGGGCCTGCAGGAGGACGGCGGCAGAGTGGTCAGCCTGTTCCTGGGGGTGGCCGTGCACGAGACGCTGGTGGCCGTGGCCCTGGGGGTCAGCATGGCCAGGGCGGCGCTGGGGCTGCGCGACGCGGCCAAGCTGGCGGCGGCCGTGTGCCTGATGATCCCGCTGGGCATCGGCCTGGGCATGGGCATCGAGAGCAGCCGCGGCGCCGCGGGCAGCGTGGCCTCGCTGCTGCTGCAGGGCCTGGCCGCGGGAACCTTCCTCTTCGTCACTTTCTTCGAGATCCTGGCCAAGGAGCTGGAGGACAAGAGCCAGCGGCTGCTCAAGGTGCTGTGCTTGGTGCTGGGTTACGCCGCGCTGGCCGGCTTGGTGCTCATCCCGTGGTGAGCAAAGGGAGTCAGACATCACCTCTCGCCTCCACCGGCACCGGGAGGAGCCGCCCTTTCGCCGCTGGAACAGCCCAGCCCGGCCCGGCCCGGCCCAGGCGGTGTTTCCATGATGACCTGAGGGGGAGGAGAATCTCTTCCCTGTGCTCAGAGTGAGGAATATCCCCAGGGATTGGCCCTGCCCGAGGGCCCGCAGGGATTAGCGGACACAAGCGTTAAGGATCTGTGTAAAATCTGCTTCCAAGAGCTCCTCGAGTGTGTGTGGCTTCCTGCACTGCCCAGAGCCCACTCTGCCTCCCTCCCCAGGCTCTGGAATGGGCTGGGAGCTGCTCCAGGGAATCCGAGGAGGTGAGGAGCCAAGAGGAATGGAGGCAGAGCAGGTGGGAGCAGGGATTGCCAGGCTGCACTAAGCTGCTTTCGCTGGCTTAGTCCACAGCAAAACCTAGTTGTAAGAGCTGCCAAAAATAACCTCCCCGTGGGGCTCTGGCCTTCCAGGCCCTGCTGCCTCTGCACAGCTCCCAGTGCCCCACCTGGGGCTGGGGGAGCTCAGCTTTCCCAGGGATTCGTGGAAGGAGTGAGGCCGGGCCCCTCTGCCCTGCCTCCTCCTCAGCATCGTGTCCATAGCTGAGCATTCCCCAGGGAAAAGCTCTGAAAACCAGAGGGTGGATCCCAGGATGGTTTGGGCTGGGGGGACCTTAAAGCCCATCCGGTGCCAGGGCAGGGACACCTTGCACTGTCCCAGGTGCTCCAGGCCCCTCCAGCCTGGCCTGGGACACTGCCAGGGATGGAGCAGATCCTCACCTTATCCAGAACTGGAGATCCACGAGCCTGCAGGAAACGGGCAGTAACAATTTCCAGCACTGATATTTTGGGGCAAACTCTTGTGTTTTCAGCGCTGGGCAGTCAGAGGGGCTGAGCACTTCCCCTCAGGGGCTGCTCCAGGCCTTTCCCAGGTTTCCAAAGGAATGGAATCCCCTCCCTCGGCAGGGAGTGGAGGTGATGCTGAGAGACACGAGCAGCTCTCAGCAGCTGCAGAGCCCCCGGGGCAGCTCCGGGTGCTGCTGGATCTGCCCTTGGGAACGAGGGGCCGGGATCAGAGCCTGGGGCCGGGATCAGAGCCTGGGGCCGGGATCAGAGCCTGGGGCCGGGCACGCAGCTCCCCCCCCAGCCGTGAAACACAGCCTGGCTCAGGCAGGGGCTGCATTTTAATGACCCCGCGCTCCTCTCCCGCAGCAGCTTCCGGCGGGCGGCTGGAGGCGCTGATGGAGTGGCGGGGATGGCGCAGCGCCGGCCGCGGGGAGGAGGCTCGCAGCCTCGGCGGTGGCCCAGCTGCAGCATATGGAGGCAGCTGAGCATCATCTGACAGATCCCGGGGCTCGTTAGTTTAATTGCTGCAACATCCCCGAGTCAATTAATCTTCCTTTGAAAACCTGGAGTGGAGAGGGGCGGGGGAGTGGAGGAGGGAGGTTATTTTGGGCCTGGCATGACACAAACCAGCACAGGATGAGGAGAACGTGATTTGCCTGGCGTGGTGAAGCCTCGGGGCTGTTTCACCTCCCCCGGGGGGTGACCTCTCTGCTGTGAGGGGCACAAAGGGGGAGGTGACACGGTGCTGAGTGTCCCTGTCGGGCTGTCACCTCCCTTTCACACCCTCCTCTGCTGCAGTGGGGATTTGGGGGGGCTGTGAAGTGCCCGGGGGTGCTGAGCCCCCCCCATCCTCACCCCCTGCCCTGTTGGGGGGTTCATCCACAGGCTCATCCCGCGCTGCAGGCTGGAGGAGGGAGAGGAGGCGGCCCTGCTGCTCCCAATAAATCCCCTGCCCTTCTCCCCTGGCTGTCACTCTTTATTCCCGTGTCCCCCCTGGCTCACGCGGCGGCCACACGTGCGGGGCCCGGCGTGGGCTGAGCCCCCTGGAGCGGCCCAACCCTCGGGCAGGACCCCCCCGAGCCCCCTGAGCCCGGGGAAAGGGGGGCCGGGAGCCCGCAGCGCCCCCCGCCCCGCAGAGCCGTGATTCAGCCCTGCGGGAGCTGCGTCAGGCCCGGCGGGAGCTGCGCCTCAATGGAGCGAGGAGGAGCCGCAGGAAAACCAGCAAGGGAAAAAAAAAAACTAAAACTCATTCATTCCTTCTAACGAGGAGGATCCGAGCGCGGCGAGGGGGGGATGAGGCTGTCACCCCCTCCCCGGGCTGGCCTTGTCACCTCGCGGGGCGGGCCGAGGTCCCCGTGTCCCCTCCCTGTCCCCAGGGGACGCGGTGCCAGCCCGTGGGTGCCACCGTGGCCCGCCGGCTGCTGTTAATAGAGGCTGCGGGTTTGAATTGCTGCCCCTCGGGGCTGGCGGAGGGGGGAGGCAGGAGCAGACCCCGGCTGGGACAGGGACAGCGGCACCCCGAGAGTCACCGGTCACCTCCAGCCCCTGGGGGGACACAGAGCTGGGGAATGTCACCCTGGGGCTCTTCTGGTCCCACTCAGGCACTCGAGTGTCCCACAGCCCCACCGGGACCCCCAGTGTGTCCCCGCTGGGGTTTTGGGGCCCTGAGATGAGCAGGTGGCACCAGTTGGTGACAGAGGCCCTGCGGTGTGTGCACAAGCTCCCAGTCCTGTGCTGGGGTGGCACCTCTGTCCCCAAAGCCCGGCACCGCTGCCCGGGCCACCCCCGAGTGCCAGGGGGACTCAGGGCACCCTCTGCCCCCCTGCCCTGCCTGGCTGGGACATGGGCATCCCTCTGTCCTGTCCCCGTGTCCCCTGTCACCGCCTGTGGGGCCCTGTTCCCGTCCGCGAGTCCCTGGGCCGTCCCTCCTCCTGTGGCTTCATGTCCCCACTTGTGCCCATGTCAGTGTGGGGACCCTGTCCGTGTGTCCCTGTCCATGTGTCCCCATCCCCAAGTGTCCCTGTCCGTGTGTCCCTGTCCATGTGTCCCCATCCCCAAGTGTCCCTGTCCGTGTGTCCCCATCCCGTGTCTCCCTGTCCCCATCCCCACATGTCCCTATTCGTGTGACCCTGTTTGTGTCTCTTCTCCCTGTGTCCCCATCCCGTTCCTGTCTGTCTGTCTGTCTGTCTGTCTGACCCCATCCCTGTGTTTCCATCCCATGGATCCCCATTGCTGACCGTGTGTCCCCATCCTCGCACATCCCTGTCTGTCTGTCCCCATCCCTGTCCATCTGTTCTCATCCCTGTCCATGTGTCCCCATCCTCACGCATCCCTGTCCGTCTGTCCCCATCCCTGTCCATCTGTCCCCGTCCCTGTCCGTGTGTCCCTGTCCGCACATCCCTGTCCGTGTGTCCGTGTCCGTGTGTCCGTGTCCCGGGGCCGTGCCGGGGGTCCGGGTCCCCGGGCGGGGCGGGCGCGGCGGGCGGGGCCGGCGGCGGGGCGGGATCGGCTCTGCGGCGGCCGCACCGCACCGCGCCGAGCCGAGCCGAGCCGAGCCGAGCCGAGCCCCGCCGAGCCCCGCCGGCCCCGCCGCAGCGAGAGCCCGCCGGGCGGAGCGGAGCCGGGGCCGCCCCGGGCCGGGCCATGCGCTGAGGCCGCCGCGCCGCCCGCAGCCAAGGGCGGATCCCGGGCAGGACACGGTGAGGCGGCGGGCACCGCAATGCGACCGGCGCGGCGGGGGCGCGGGGACCGGGGGAGCCGCGGGCGGGGGCGGGGGGAGCCGCCAGCCTGCCCCGCCATCCGCCCCTGCCCTTCCCCTGCCCCGCCATCCGCCCCTGCCCTTCCCCTGCCCCGCCATCCGCCCCTGCCCCGCCATCCGCCCCTGCCCCGCCATCCGCCCCTGCCCTTCCCCTGCCCCGCCATCCGCCCCTGCCCTTCCCCTGCCTCCCCATCTCCATCCCGAGCGGGATGCTCGTCCCTCCGCCCCTTCTCCCGCTCCTCCATCTCCATCCTGCCCCTCCGTCCGGCCCCTTCTGCGTCTCCATCGGTGTCCTGCTCTTCCCCGCCTTTCCATCTCCATCCCGAGCGGGATGCTGCTCCCCCCCGCTCTTCCCCTGCCCCTCCGACCTCCATCCAGCCCCTTCTCCTGCCCCTCCATCCCTCCATCCCGCCCCTCCTGCCGCTCCATCTTCACCCTGCCCTTCCCTCCCGCCCCCGCTGCCTCAGCCCTGCCCTGCCCTCCATCCTGACCCGCAGGTCCCCACGGTGTCACCCCAGTGCTGGGGGCCCGAGGGGGAGGGGGCTGTGCTGGGGGGTCCTGGGGGTGCAGAGCCCCCCGGCAGGGCCAGGCCCGGGTGGTCCCTGCCCACGAGTGAGGGGGGCTGTGCTCCGGACCCTCGGGCACAGGGACTGTTGGGATCGGGGCGCTGCTGGCACAGGCCGTGGGGTCACCCCAAAGAGCCCCCCAGGGTGTGTGAGGGTCTGTCCAGCCCAGCCCCTCACCTCTGCCCCATGGCCGGGCTGTGAGGCCGGGGGTGCTTTTGGCTGTGCCAGGGACACAAGGTGGGACGGGAAGGTGGAACAAGTGGGGTGGGACCGTGGGACAGGCAGGTGAGACAGGTGGGATGGTGGATGAGACAGGTGGGACAAGTGGAATGGCACAGGTGGAACAGGGTGGGATGGCACAGGTCAGACAGGTGGAATGGCACAGGTGGCACAGGGTGGGATGAGACAGGTGGGACAAGTGGAATGGCGCAGGTGGGACAGGGTGGGATGGCACAGGTGGGATGGCACAGGTGGCACAGGTGGCACAGGGTGGGACCACTGCCAGCCCCAGCCAAGGCTGGACGCTCCCACCCACCAGCCCAGCCCCGGCCCCGCTGCAGGCACAGCCACCCCCGGGTGCTGCTGACGCTCCAGCCCGGTGGGATCTGAGGAGCCCACGGTGGGATGAGCTCCTTGGCTGCCTCAGGCCGTGGGGACGGGCTCCTCCAGCTCCCAGCCTCACCTGGCTCTGGAGTTTGGGCCATGCCGGGGTTTGGGGGGAGCTTTGTGGGGTCTGGACCCCCAGGTGCTCTGGGATGGGGATGCAGCGGCCGTGGGAAGGGGCTGGTTCCCCTGGAGATGCTCAGGGATGCAGGAATTGCCGTGCCCAGGGCAGCCACCAGCACGGGGCTGTCTGGGGCACTGTGCTGTCCCCGTTCCCTGAGCTGGGGTGGCAGGAGTGGAGCTGACCGAGGACAGTCCCTCAGCAGTGCTCGGGCCTCCTGCCCTCCCCTCCTTCCCACCCAGCCTGCCACTGGACCTTTGGAAACCCTGTCCCGTGGTGGGTTTAACATCCCCAAGGCTCTGTGAGGGTCCCACACACCCTGGGGACCCTCCTGGGACAGAGCTGGTGCTGCCAGCCCTGCGCTGCACTGGGGGAACCGAGCAGGGCCCAGCCTGGGGCTCAGCACCGGCCACTCTTGGTGCCCCCTCATTTCACACTTGGCTGCCTCACTCGGGGGGACACTGGGGACCTTGCCCGGGTCCTGCTGTCCCCTGTGGGTGGACACCGAGGTTTGGCACCATCAGGGTGGCCAGGGGGGTCTCTGTCCAACTGCCCAAGGCCGTGCCAGGCTCCTTCCCTGGGCTGGGAGCAGAGCAGAGGGATGGCCTGGCACAGGACAGGGTGGCAGTGAGTGACAGCAAGTGACAGGGGTGACAGGCCACCAGCAGCACGGCCTGTGTGTGAAATGCCACCTCTGTACCTGAGCACTCCCAGGCCACTGTGACCTGTGCCCTGCAGAGCTGGGTGGGCTCAGGGGGTCCCTGCCCTGTCCCCCCTCCCCGGCAGCCTCATGGCAGCAGCAGCTGCGGTGCCGGTGGCCGCGCTCGGCCATATGGCCACAGCGGGCAGCCGGTAAAAATAACCGCGGCGGCCTCACCTTGGCAAGGGCGGCCCAAGGGCGGCCGGCC
Source organism: Zosterops lateralis (assembly GCF_965231275.1). Classification (NCBI taxonomy): domain Eukaryota; kingdom Metazoa; phylum Chordata; class Aves; order Passeriformes; family Zosteropidae; genus Zosterops; species Zosterops lateralis. Next base: position 3,649,078 of record NC_139789.1, read on the forward strand.
CGGCTCCCAACCCAGGGGGAACCAGGAGGGCCGGATCCAGGGGGGTGACGCCTCCCTGTGCCCCCACAGCGGCCACCGCGGCGGGGCAAGATGCCGGAGCAGAGCAACGACTACCGCGTGGTGGTGTTCGGGGCCGGCGGCGTGGGCAAGAGCTCGCTGGTGCTGCGCTTCGTCAAGGGGACCTTCCGCGACACCTACATCCCCACCATCGAGGACACGTACCGGCAGGTGATCAGCTGCGACAAGAGCGTGTGCACGCTGCAGATCACCGACACCACCGGCAGCCACCAGTTCCCGGCCATGCAGCGCCTGTCCATCTCCAAGGGCCATGCCTTCATCCTGGTCTTCTCGGTCACCAGCAAGCAGTCGCTGGAGGAGCTGAAGCCCATCTACCAGCAGATCGTGCAGATCAAGGGCAGCGTGGAGAGCATCCCCATCATGCTGGTGGGCAACAAGTGCGACGAGACGCAGCGCGAGGTGGAGAGCAGGGAGGGCGAGGCCGTGGCCAAGGAGTGGAAATGCGCCTTCATGGAGACCTCGGCCAAGATGAACTACAACGTCAAGGAGCTCTTCCAGGAGCTGCTGAACCTGGAGAAGAGGAGGAACGTCAGCCTCACCATCGACGGGAAGCGCTCCAGCAAGCAGAAGAGGACAGACAAAATCAAGGGGAAGTGCAGCATCATGTAGAGCCCCGGACTGGCCCGCGCCCCCTCCTCGGGACCCCCGCCCTCCCTCCTCCCCCCCGCGGCGGGGCCGTGCCCTGGTCCCCCGTGTGCCATCACTGTGACCGTGCGGGGCCGCCCCCAGCCCGGGGACCCCCGGGCAGGGCAGGGCAGGGCAGGGCCGGGGCCTCCCCCCGCACTCACAGCACAACCGGCCCGGCCCCCGTCGGTCCCCGCGGGAGGGAAGGACGGTGCCGCCTGGGGGTGGCGGTGTCCCCTCCTTGGGGACAGTGACAGGCGTTCCCGGGTCCCCCCGCGCCCCCGTCCCCACGCCATAGCGCTCTGCTGCTGCTGCGGGCAGAGCCCCGGGGCGGGGGCGGCCCCTGCGCGGTGCCGTGTCCCCTGTCCGTGTCCCCTGCCCGTGTCCCCTGCCCGTGTCCCCTGCCCGTGTCCCATCCCGGTGTCCCCTGCCCGTGTCCCCTGCCCGTGTCCCATCCCGGTGTCCCCCTTCCCCGTGTCCCCAGCCCGTGTCCCCCTCTGTCCCATCCCGGTGCCATGAACCCCCCAAACCCCCCAGCCCTGTCCTGGTGCCCCCCCAGGCCCGTCTGCCCCCGCAGCCCCCGAGCCCCCGGCCCGGCACCGTGAGCCCCGAGCCCCCCTGTCCCATGGTGGTGCCATGACCCCCAATCCCGAGCCCCCAGCCCCAGTCCCGAGCCCCCAGCCCCACTCCCGGCGCCCTGGGCCCCCCCAGCCCCAGTCCCGAGCCCCCAGCCCCAGTCCCGGCGCCCCGGGCCCCCCAGCCCCACTCCCGGCGCCCCGGGCCCCCCCAGCCCCACTCCCGGCGCCCCGGGCCCCCCCAGCCCCAGTCCCGAGCCCCCAGCCCCAGTCCCGGCGCCCCGGGCCCCCCCAGCCCCAGTCCCGAGCCCCCAGCCCCAGTCCCGAGCCCCCAGCCCCAGTCCCGGCGCCCCGGGCCCCCCCAGCCCCATCCCGCAGCCGGAGCCGCCAGCCCAAGCACAAAGCCTCGGGCCCGCGGGAGGTCCTGACCCAGCACAATCCTGGCGAGCTCCGGCGGGAGCGCCCCGGCCTCGGTGTGTCCCCCCCCACCCCGGGACCCCCCGGCACCCCCCAGCTCTGGCCCAGCCCCGCTTGTCCCCCCACGGCCGGAGCGGGGTCCCCGCGCTGTCACCAGCCCCTCGTCCCCTCGAGGTTTGTCCCCTCGCTCCGGCCCCGCTCCTTCCCGGGTGTCCCCAGGGCTGTCCCCAGGGCTGTCCCCCCCCCAGGGGTGTCCCCCCCCCAGGGCTGTCCCCCCCCAGGGCTGTCCCCGGCCCCCCCCGCCCCCCCCGGCTTTTTACAGGAGGATCCGAGCGCCAGGGGACGAGGTGACGTGACGATGTAGCCTTTATTCTAGAAATAGTCTTCCTTCAATAAAGAGACGAGAAACGCTCCCGCCGCCCCCGGAGCCGCCCCCGGCCGGGGGGACACGGGAGGGGCACGGGGGGCGCGGGGAGGGGGCGAGGGGAGCGTGTGATGTGTGACGTGTGTGGTGTGTGATGTGTGTTATGTATGTGTGTGGTGTGTGTTCTGTGTGCTCGGGGACAGTCCCAGCTCTGTGGGACGGCCACAGACACACGCGTGTGCGGGTGTGTGACACGTGTGATGGGCGTGCAGGGCCGTGTGTGATGTGTGACATTTGTGTGTGTGTGTGTGACATATGCCACCTGTGTACGCCTGGGTGTGCGTGACGTGTGACGTGTGTGACATTTGTGTGTTTGACATATGTGACATCTGTGTGACATGTGACATGCGACGTGTGCACAGATGTGTGTGCATGTGACGTGTGTGACATGTGTGACACAAGCGTGACGTGTGCACACACACGCGTGTGTGTAAAGTGCACGCAGGGCTGTGTGCCTACGCGTGATGTGTGTGTGTGACACGGGTGTGACACGGGTGTGACACGTGTGTCCCCGTGCCGCGCTCGTGCCGGGTGGGGGGGCACACGCGCGTGCCCGCGTGTGATATGTGTGTGTGTGTGTGTGTGTGTGATATATATATGTGTGTGTGTGTGTGTGTGCCGCCCGTGACGCGCGCGCGTGCCCGTGTGTGTGTTTATGTGTGTGTGACGCAGGCGCGTGCCCGCGGGGAGGGGGCGGGGGCGCGGCTCGTGCGTCATCACGCGCGGGGGTTGCCGTGGAAACCGGCGCTGTCCCCGGGCGCGGGACCGCGTGGGCTCCGGGAGCGGAACGGGGCGGGGGGGGAACGGGCACCGAGAGCCCGGCCCGAGGGATGGACCCGGGGGATGGACCCGGGGGGCGGTCAGGGGTCTGTGGGGATGGTTATGGATCCATAGGGGTCGTCATGGATCAGTGGGGATGGTCATGGATCCGGGGAGATGGCACAGATCTGACAGGATGGTCAGGGATCTGTGGGGATGTTTGTGGATCCGTGGGGATGGTCAGGGATCCGTGGGGATGATTATGGATCCACAGAGGTGGCTGTGGATCCGTGGGGACAGTCATGGATCTGTGAGGATGACACAGGTCAGAGGGGATGGCAGGGATCTGTGGATGTGGTCATATATCCCTGGGATGATCATGGATCTGTGGGGAGGGTGCGGATCTGTAGGGATGGTCATGGATCCATGGGGATGGTCATGGCTCTGTGGGGGTGCTCATGGGTCCATGTGGATGGTCCTGGATTCCTGGGGATGGCCCTGGATCTGTGGGAACAGTCACAGCCCTGTGGGGATGGCAGAGGGCAGGGTGGACAGCCACAGGCAGGTCCCTGGGGACAGTCACGGCTCTGTGGGGACATTGTGGTTCCATGGGGACAGCCACAGCCCTGTGGGGACATTGTGGTTCCATGGGGACAGCCACAGCCCTGTGGGGTGGTCACAGCTCCATGGGGATGCTCTGAGCTCTGCAGGGACAGTCCCAGCTCCATGGGGATGTCCCAGCCCCCGGCACTGCCCCTGGAGCTGCTCCTGTCCCCGTGTCCCCGCTGTGGCCTGGGGGCCCCTCTGTGTCCGGCAGGGCAGGACAGTGGGACGGGCCCCCCCGGCCATGGGGACACTGGGGCCAGTCCCCACCCGCCGGGACCCCTCAGGACTCTCAGGTATTGGGGTGGCACCATCACACCGACATCAGGGCGCTCCCAGAGGCTCCACAACGCTTTGGGGACAGAAAATCTCCTTTTACCCCCATTCCCGGGTCTCCCACTCCCCATCTCCGTCCCCTCCCACTGTCCCCCCCTAAGGGGACCTGTGCCCACCGTGCCAGGGAACACTTCGCCCCCAGGGATGGTCTCCAGGCCCCCAAACCCCTCCTGAGCCCCCCAAACTCAGCTCAGGATCCTCTCAGGGCTCCAGGAGCCTCCCCCGGGTCCAGGCGTTGAACAAAAGCCGCTCCTGAGCGTTAATTAACGGGATGAGCCGCGTGCCCATCCAGGATGTCCCAAATCCACATTTGGGGACCCGGAGCAGCTCCTGTGTGGAATATCGTCCCCTGTGTCCCCTGGGGGGTTTCCCCGCTCCCATCTGCGGGAAAAGCCGCTTAGGACCCGGCGGGACATATGGGAGCAAACTGGATTACAGGGGAAATCAGCCTTATTCCCACTAACGGGATTAGGGAGTTTCCAGCCCAATTCCGGCCGTGCCGGGTGTGTTTCCCCACCTCAATTCCTGCCGGGCTCGCACCGGGAATGGCCCGGGCTGGGAAACGATGGGACGTGGCTTTGTCCCCTCTCGGTGACTCCTCAGGGGACCCCGGGCCCCCCTGGCCTGGCCGGGGGAATCAAAGCCTCGATCCACTCCGGTCCGTGGGATTTCCCCCCCAGACGGGACCCCCGGCGCTCAGGGCTGGGCAGAGCCCGGCGGGGAAGGGCCGTGCCCGGGATGGTTTGGGGGATTTGGGGGGTTTGGGGGGTGTAATGGTGTCATAGGGGGGTCTGTAGGACCCGTGGCCTTTCCTGGGGGACCAGCAGCCCCTCGGGGGTCCCGATGGAAACGGGGGGGACCCTGCGGTGGGGTCCCTGGGGTGCGCCCAGGGGGTTGGTCCCATACTCCCCGTCATCCTGCGCCCCTCACCTGTCCGGAGTTGTGGGGCGGGGGCGCGGCATGAGGGGTGTCCCCGGGGGCCGGGCAGGGCAGAGACCCCCGGGCTCGGGGTGTCCCGGGGCGGCGCCGGGGGCGCGCAGGGTCCGGTCCCGCTGCCCCGGGGGCTCCGGGGGGGCGCGGGCTGGGGGGGACCAGGGGACACCGCACACCGGGGGGTCCCCGGGGGTCGCGGGGTGTCCCCTCCCGGTGCCCCCGCCCATCTCATTAATATGAATGAGATATCAACAAGACCACGCCCATTTTCCCGCCCCGCGCGCTGATTGGCCGCTCCTCCCGCCGCTCCTCCGCCGGCCCCGCCCCCTCCCCGCCCTCCCTCCGCGCCGCCGCCGCAACCGAACTTGGCGGCTGCTCCAGGCCCCGCCCTCCAGCCGGACCTCCCTCCGCGCGCCGCGTTCCTGGCTCTTCCATTGGCTGCGAGCGCTGTCCGTCAGGCGCTGGGGGCGGGGCCGGCACCGCCCGCGGGCCAGCAGGGTGCGTTGCGCCGCGCGGTGTCTGAGGCGGCGGCTCCGCTCCGCGCCCGCCGCGCCCGCTGCCGCCGGTACCGGTGAGGAGCCGCCGCGAGCGGGGCGGGACGGCCGCGGGCGGCGGGAGGGGACGCCCGGCTGCCTCAGGCCGCGGCTTGGCGGAGCCCCCGCCCCGGCGCGGCCCTGCCCGGGGCCCCTCTCGGCCGGGGGGGCGGCGGGGCCGGGCCGGGGGAGGCGTGAGGGGCTCCGGGCGGCGTGAGGGGCTCCGGGCCGGCTGAGGGGGCTCCGGGCCGGGTGAGGGGAGTCTGGGCAGGGGGACAGGGCTGGGGGGCCCCGGAGCGGGATGAGGATGAGGGGCCCCGGGCAGGGCTGTAAGGGGGCCGGGGTCGGGGGGTTTAGGGCGGGCTGGGGCTGTGGGGAGGTGCAGGGGGCGCTGAGGGGGTTTGGGGTGGGCTGAGGGCACCAGGGGGCTCGGGGGAGCCGGGCAGGAGCGGGGAGGGACAGCAGAGCCCTGGGCAGGGCCGGGGGCAGCCTGGGCTGGGGTTTGGGGGTCCCAGGGGGAAAAGGCGGTGCTGGAGCCCGGCACAGGGCGGGGCATCGGGGTGAGGGGCTCAGGGGGTCCCCCGGGGGTCTCAGCCCTGGGAATGATTTCAGTACAAGGCTCAGGGCCAGGAGATGGTGTGGGGGGGTTTGGGGGCACACAGAGGGGCTGCCGTGGAGTTTCTTTGGGGAAATGTCCGTGTTTTGGGGTGAAGGAATTGAGTGTGTGGGGGGCCGAGGGTGGGGAGGGATGGCCAGGGGGTCCTTGGCCGGGTGAGGTGACAGGGGACAGGGGGGATCCATGGGGGGCCAGGGTGAGGTGACAGGGGGGATCCATGGGGGGCCAGGGTGAGGTGACAGGGGACAGGGGGGATCCATGGGGGGCCAGGGTGAGGTGACAGGGTTCAGTGGGGATCCATGAGGGGCCAGGGTGAGGTGACAGGGGACAGGGGGGATCCATGGGGGGCCAGGGTGAGGGGACAGGGGACAGGGGGGATCCATGGGGGGCCAGGGGTTCAGGGCCAGCTGCTTGGGGGGCTGGCTGTATTTAATGGTGAAGCAGAGCCTGTTTTGGGGGGGAAAAGGATGTGGGGAGCTCGGCACGAACAACCCAAGATCTCACAATTTAGTTGTTTGTTTCCCGCCCGCGAGTTGAGGGCTGGGTTGGGGTGGAGAGGAGCTGGCCCAGGACGGCGGCGGGATCCGGGCGGGAATGGGGGAATTGTGTGGGTTACATAAAGGAGGGGTGGCTGCAGGAGCTGGTTTTGTGTTATTGAGGTGTAGAGGAGGTAAGTGGGTGCCGCAGACAAAGGGAGAGAGAGAGAGAGAGAGAAATCTGTCTCCTGCTCCTCACTCGCAGTCAGAGGTGTGGAATGGGGAGCTGGGCGTCCTTCAGGAGCTGGGGAAGTGCTGTGGGTACAAATCTGATATTTGCCTCCATCCTGGGCTTGTGGCCATCAGGTGTGGCCTTAAAGCAAAGCCAAACGGGCTGGGCTGGAGCTCTGTGTGCTCTCAGACACTCTGCTGCTGCTTGGAGGAAGTTATTGTGGCTAAATAGGATTTTTTTTGGGGGGAAAACTGGCACCGTCCAGCTCTGTGAGCTTCTGGTGATGTCCAGTGGGGGTGATTCTGACCAGGGGAAAATCTGGAGTGTGACAGAGCACAGGGGTCAGCGGCTCAGTGTTCAATCCAAGTCAACTCGAGGCCTTTTAGGAGGTTGTTGGGTTTTCTGCAGCTTTTCAGAGCCCGGTGGCTCCTCGGGGCTGAGCTCGGGCCTCCATCCCCGGGAGGTTCCACAGGTCTTTGTGTCCCTGCGGGGTGGGACATCCACAGGCAGGTGAGCACATCATCCTCGAGCCCTCAGCTCCATGGAGCAAATCCCTGCGGTTCTGTGACTCTGTAGCCACCGTTTATCCCGTTCTTTCGCAGGGAAAAATGGGGAAAAACGAGGAAAAACCAGGATCAATAGTGTTAAAGGGAGCTGATTGTCCCCGAGGTTCCCTCCTGCCATCTGTGGCTGTGACACGAATGGAAATGGCTCTTTTGTGTGGCTGCCGTGGGGGGGCCGCCGGCCGTGACACAGTTCTGTGCCCGTTCCCGTTTTCCTGCCGCTCCCGGCTCAGCCCTGGGTGGGAATTGATGGCCCAGGGCTGCCCCGGGGGGCTGATCCCGCTGGGGAGGGGTGGAGTGGTGGGACCCGGGCCGGGAGTGTGTGACAGGGACACCAGAGCTCTGTCCCTGCTCAGCCCCGGCCCGGCCCGGAGTGTGTGACAGGGACACCGAGAGCTCTGTCCCTGCTCAGCCCCGGCCCTGCCCGGAGTGTGTGACAGGGACACCGAGAGCTCTGTCCCTGCTCAGCCCCGGCCCGGAGTGTGTGACAGGGACACCGAGAGCTCTGTCCCTGCTCAGCCCCGGCCCGGAGTGTGTGACAGGGACACCGAGAGCTCTGTCCCTGCTCAGCCCCTGGGCCAGGCTGGGAGTGTGTGACAGGGACACCGAGGGCTCTGTCCCTGCTCAGCCCCGGCCCTGCCCGCCTGCCTTATCGGCCCTCCTGCCTTATCGGCCCGCCCGCCTCGTGCCCTGTGGCTTGGGGTTGTCACCGTGTCCTGCCGGGGTTGTCACCGTGCCCTGCAGCTCGGAATTGTCACCGAGCCCTCCTGGGGTTGTCACTGAGCCCTGGAGCTGGGGGTTATCACTGAACCCTACTGGGATTGTCACCTGGAGCTGGGGGTTGTCAATAAGACCTCCCAAGGTTGTCACTGAACCCTGGGGCTGGGGGTTGTCACTGTGCCCTGCTGGGATTGTCACTGAGTCCTGGACCTTGGGGTTGTCACCTGGAGCTCAGGGTTGTCACCGTGTCCTGCTGGAGTTGTCACCATGTCCTGCCAGGGTTGTCACTGTGCCCTGGAGCTCGGGGTTGTCATTGGGCCCTGCCGAGGTTGTCACCATGTCATGGAGCTCAGGGTTGTCACCTGGAGCTCAGGATTGTCACTGAGCCCTGCTGGTATTGTCACCTGGAGCTGGAGTTGTCACCAAGCCCTCTCAAGGTTGTCACTGAGCCCTAGAGCTCAGGGTTATCACTGTGCCCTGCTGGTATTGTCACCTGGAGCTCAGGGTTGTCACTGTGCCCTGGAGCTCAGGGTTGTCACTGAGCCCTCTCAGGGCTGTCACTGACCTCTGGAGGTTGGGGTTATCACTGTGCCCTGCTGGGATTGTCACCTGGAGCTGGGAGTTGTCACTGTGCCCTCCTGGAGTTGTCACTGTGCCCTCCTGGGGTTGTCACCTGGAGCTCAGGGTTGTCGCCTGGGGCTCAGGGTTGTCGCCTGGGGCTCAGGGTTGTCACCGAGCCCTGGGGCTCAGGGTTGTCACTGTGCCCTGCAGGTCGTTACCCTAACGAGGGACTTCACTTCTCATCCCTGCACTTGGCTCCAGAGGAACTGGACACTCTGCCCCTTGGAAAAAGCTGATTTTGTGGCAGTTTCCTGATTTTGCGGCAGTTTCCTGATTGTGTGGCAGTTTCCTCGCTGTGAGGGGATGGTGCTGTCCCTGCCCCGTTGGAGCCGGGGCTGGACCAGCTCCAGCTCCGCAATAATCGCCCTGGGAACGCTCTGGGCTCAGGGAAAGCTCCAAGTGGCCGCTTGTCCAGTGGCCAGCGGGTGGGGGAAGCTCTTTGGGCACCTCAGGAGGAGCTGGCACTTAAAAAAAAAATCATCTTCTCGCCTTTTCAGCCCTAAAAATGAGCTCAGGGTGTAAAGATGGGATGTTTTGGTTGGATTTGTAACCCCCAGAGCAGCTCTGGATGAGTTTGCAGAGGCTGTGGGGAGCAGCAGAGCTGCCAGTGGAGTAGGAAAAGGAGGTGGGTGACCCCAAAACCTGGAAAAGCAACAGGGGGATTTTGTGATTGTTTGGGGATTCTTGTGCCTGGGAAAAGAGAGTGAAGGGGAAAAAAGGGATTTATAAAATGCGATGTCTGTGCTGATGTAAAATAAATGAGGGCCCTGCTTGAGGTTGTAGATGCAGGGTTTTTGTCTTCATTTTTATGGCAAATCAGACAGTTGAGGTCACCAAAAATCCTGGGGTGGTTTGGGTTGGGGGGACCTTAAAGCCCATCCAGGCACGGGCAGGGACATCTGCCACTACCCCAGGCTGATTCCTGGAATTCCAGCCTGGCCTTGGTGTAAAGATCTCACAGGTGAGCTTTGAGGTGGAAACCCTCATTGCTCCAAGATCCTGGAATTCCTGAAGTGATGGAAAGCTCTAATTCCAATATCCTGAGATTCCTGAAGGGATGGAAAGCTCTAAATCCAATATCCTGGGGTTCCTGAACTAATTAATTCCAATATCCTGGGATCCCTGAAGGGATGGAAACCTCTCATTCCGATATCCTAGAATTCCTGAAGGGTTTAATTCCAATATCCTGGAATTCCTGAAGGGATGGAAACCCCTAATTCCAATTTCCTGGAATTCCTGAAGGGATGGAAACCTCTCATTCCAATATCCTGGAATTACTGAAGGGATAGAAACCCCTAATTCCAATATCCTGGAATTCCTGAAGGGATGGAAACATCTAATTCCAATATCCTGGAATTCCTGAAGGGATGGAAAGCTCTAATTCCAATATCCTGGAATTCCTGAAGGGATAGAAACCCCTAATTCCAATATCCTGGAATTTCTGAAGGGATTAATTCCAATATTCTGGAACTCCTGAAGGGATGGAAACCTCCCATTCCAATATCCTGGAATTCCTGAAGGGATAGAAACCCCTAATTCCAATATCCTGGAATTCCTGAAGTGATGGAAAGCTCTAATTCCAATATCCTGGAATTCCTGAACGGATGGAAACATCTAATTCCAATTTACTGGAACTCCTGAAGGGATGGAAACCTCTCATTCCGATATCCTAGAATTCCTGAAGGGTTTAATTCCAATTTACTGGAATTCCTGAAGGGATGGAACCCCCTAATTCCAATATCCTGGAATTTCTGAAGTGATTAATTCCAATATTCTGGAACTCCTGAAGGGATGGAAACCTCCCATTCCAATATCCTGGGATTCCTGAAGTGGTGGAAACCTCTAATTCCAAAATGCTGAGGTTCCTGCAGTTATGGAAACTTCTAATTCCATATCCTGGTGTTCCTGGGGTGGTTTAGGCACAGGAATCCCCTGTGTGGAGCTGGATTTTGGTTTTCCAGCTGCAGCCTCTCCCAGCTCTCTGCCCAGGCTGTCTCTGGCCCCTCACCTGTTGCCAGGTGATTTTTCTGCTCCATCTTCCCTCTTCTGTGGCTTTTCCACAAACTGGGAAGGGAACAGAGCTAAAACCATCAATCCACTTCCCTGCCTGCCCCATTGTCACATTCAGACAAAAAATAAAGCAGCAAAGCTGAGAGAGGCTTTGTCTTAAATATTAATTAGTCCGAGATTTACCCACTTTTCATTTGTACTTGACAATAAATTGCTGGGATTCAGAGAACTGGCAGAGCTCAGGCCTTGCTTTTGGTCCCCTCCCCGTTATCATCATCTGCTGCTGCTTTTGGCTGTGCCAAAAAGGGCCTGGATGAAAAACCCAGGGGACAAACGAGCCATTGTGCCCCAGAGCACGGCGGCATTTGGAGTTTCTGAGAGTGAAACTCGCTCTCGAGGTTAAATCTTCCCTCCTCATAAAAATAATGCTTCTGAAATGTTGTGTCTTGGTCCAAAAAACACCTTTTTCCTCCTCTAAAATATCTGAGTAGCCACCACCAATTCATTAAAAACCCATTTGGAGTTTCTGAAAGTGAAACTCACAAATGCTCTTGAGTTTAAGTGAAAAAAAGCTTCTGAACTGTTGTGTCTTGGTCCAAAAAACACCTTTTTCCTCCTCTAAAATACCTGAGCAGACACAAATTCATTAAAAAAAATATCCCACAAAACCCATTTGGAATTTCTAAAAGTGAAACTCGCTCTTGAGTTTAAATCTTCCCTCCAAAAAAACCCCAAAAAACCCCCAAAAAAACAAAGAACAAAAAACAAAACAAAACAAAAAAAACCACCCAAAAACGCTTCTGAAATGTTGTGTCTTGGTCCAAAAAACACCTTTTTCCTCCTCTAAAATATCTCAGCAACCACCACCAATTAATTTAAAAAATACCCCACAAAACCCATTTGGAGTTTCTGAAAGTGAAACTCACTCTTGAGTTTAAATCTTCCCTCCTCACAAGAAAACATTTCTGAAATGTTGTGTCTTGGTCCAAAAAACACCTTTTTCCTCCTAAAATACCTGAACAGTCACCAATTTGTTAAAAAAACCCCACAAAACCCATTTGTAGTTTCTGAAAGTGAAACTCACAAATGCTCTCGAGTTTAAGTAAAAAAAAAAGCTTCTGAAATGTTGTGTCTTGGTCTAAAAACCACCTTTTTCCTCCTTTAAAATATTGACCAGCCACCAAATCATTAAAAAAAACCAAAAACATTTGGAGTTTCTGAGAGTGAAACTCGCTCTCGAGTTTAAGTCTTTCCCTCCCACAAAAAAAAAATAAATTCTGAAGTGTTATATCTTGGTCCAAAAAGCACCTTTTTCCTCCTCTAAAATACCTGAGCAGCCACAAATTCATTAAAAAAAACCCCCAAACTCAAAAAAAAATTGGTCATAAGGATAAATTTAATTTTATTATTTCTCTCTGCTGGGGGCTCTGAGGGAGGTTTAATCTTTGCTTTGAGGGGTGTGAGGAGCTGGATTTTCCCTGGGAACGAGCTCTGGATTCAGTGACAGGTTTGGAATCTGCAGCACTTCAGGGCTGGGTTCGTGTGGGGTGGGATTGGCTGGGACTGTGAAGGACAAAAACAAAAAAAAAGCAAAAAGAAAAGAGGAAATTCGGGCACGCTGTTTAACGCCGAGACACAAAACAGGAAATTTAGTTAAGGGTTGTGCTTTTTCATAATTTATCGTGTGGTTTTCCCCCTCCTGACAGACCAGGAGGAGTTTTAAAAGTGCTTCAGCCTGGGTTGGGTCTGTGGAGCTGAAAACGTTCCCGAATTTCCGCTCAAAGATGGATTTTTGGTGACTTTTCAGGAGCTGCAAAAGCCCAGAAACCTCGGCAGCTCCTGCTTTGTTTTCATATTTCAGAAAGTGAGCTGGAAAAGGGAGTTATTTGAAAAATAATCTGGTTCTTAATGGGGATGGAGGAGCAGGAAAAGGGGCCCTGGTTCCAGAGAGGAGATTCCCCCTAAATTCCCCCTGAGGTGACAACCAAGGATGGATGTTCTCCTGACCTCCCCCCAAAAAAAGCTTTTTTTGTTTTATTCCCAACTCATCCCCTCTGGAAATAGAAAACAAATCTATTTTTAAATCTATAGAATAGTTGGGAAAGGTTTTTTGTTGTGCTTGTTTTGTTTTTTTTTTTCAGCCCTGGAGGCGTTTTGTCCATTTCTGCCTCATCTGCTGTTGGAAAAAACTCACCAGATTTAAAAATGCACCAGATTTGAACATTCCTGGTGTGGTTTAACCCCTCCAGAGCTCATCCCGAGCTCGGGAACTGCAGGAGGATTTCTCTGGATGTGCTGCAGGAGCTGCTTTTGGGAGGGTTTTTTGCGGGTTTTTGTTTTTCATTTCCTCCACTCTGAGTTACTTCTCTTTTTTTTTTTGTTGTTTTTGTTGCTGGCAAGGGCCGGGTGTTTATGCTCCATAAATCCTGACGTGGCCCGGCTGCTCCTCACAGGGAGTTGTGGTGCAATTCCAAACAAATGTTGGGAATTTCATCAAACTTTTCCGTCAGGGAGAAAAGCAAGGCCTGGGGAGGGGCTCTTTATTTCCTTTTTTTATCCTTTTGGTAAGGCTGGGGATTCCTGGTGCTGTTTCCAGCTCGGGAATTCTGTCTCTGGGTGGATTTTGGATGGTGCAGGATCCAGGTGTGTGAGCAGGAAGCTGCAGGTGCTGCATTTCCAGGGATCCTCAGGATCTCCAGGCTCCTGGTGAGGTTTTTCCTGCACATTTACATTTTTCCTGTGATCCATCAGTGCTGAGGGAGAATCCATGAAATTCCTCCTGTGTCAGGCAGGTTTAATTGCACTGATCCCAATTAAACCTTGACATTCCCGTGGTTTGGGTTGTGGAATCCTCATCCATTGGCTGCTTTTAGGATTGTCTGAGATCTCCCAGAGCTTTTCCTTCCAACTGAATTCCCAGTGCTGCTTTCCCTACAAATGGAATTGTCCCAGGCCAGGTTGGGAATAAGGGAAGGTGACACTTTTCCAGCCCAAACCATTCCCTGATTTTCCAGCCCATCAGGCTGGAGCTGTGCTGCAGCCTGGGGGGTTTTTTTGGGAAACAAATCCACGATCCAGACATTCCCAGCAGACGTTCTGGCACAGGCAGCAGCGTGATCACAGATATGTCTTTATCTGTCCCCAGTTTATCCTGGTGCTCTGAGCTCACTTGGCTCCCGGTGCTCCAGCAGCCCCTGCTCCTCTCACTGGAGCCCTCTCTCCTGGTTCGGCTGGGAAAAAGGGAAAAGGAGCTGGGAAAGGGCTGGAGAATTCCTGCAAAGGGGCTGGGGAATTCCTGAGGGACCTGGGAAAGGAGATGAAGAATTCCTGAGGGAGCTGGGCAGGGGCTCAGCCTGGAGCAAAGCAGGACCAGGGGAACATCCCCGATGTCCCCAAGGCCCTGACAGGAGGGGACAGGAGGGGACAGAGGGGACAGTCGGGGCTCTGCCCCCAGGGGACACCAGGACAGGAGGGAACGGCCTCAGGGAGCTCCAGGTGGGACAAGAGCAGGAATTCCCTGATGGAAATGGTTGTTAAACCTTGGGAAGAGCTGCCCAGGGAGGTTTGGAGTCTCCACCATCCCTGGGGGTGACACAGGAGCCCTGGAGGTGACACAGGAACCCCTGGAGGTGACACAGGAACCCTGGAGGTGACACAGGGACCCCTGGAGGTGACACAGGAACCCTGGAGGTGACACAGGAGCCCTGGAGGTGACACAGGAACCCCTGGAGGTGACACAGGGACCCTGGGGGTGACACAGGAGCCCCTGGAGGTGACACAGGAGCCCCTGGGGGTGACACAGGAACCCTGGGGGTGACACTCAGAGCTCTGGAGGTGACACAGGAGCCCCTGGGAGTGACACAGGAGCCCTGGGGGTGACACAGGAGCCCTGGAGGTGACACAGGGACCCCTGGGGGTGACACAGGAGCCCCTGGGGGTGACACAGGAGCCCTGGGGGTGACACAGGAGCCCCTGGAGGTGACACAGGAGCCCTGGGGGTGACACAGGAGCCCCTGGAGGTGACACAGGAGCCCTGGGGGTGTCCCTGGAACCCTGGAGGTGACACTCAGAGCTCTGGGCTGGGGACAAGTGGAGATCTTGGATTTGATGATCCCAGAGCTCTTTTCCAGCCCCAATCCTCCTGTGAATCCCAGTTTTGGTGACTCCACAGCCCATCCCGTGCCTGTCAGGGCTCCACAGGGCCTTGCTGCAAACACATTTCTGGGAAAAGGCAGCAAATCCCGGGATTTGGGGGGGATTTACACCAACAGAGCTGCAAGCCAGATTCCTTTCCCACCATCCCAATACCCAGAGCTTTCCTCCTGTCCTGTTTCCAGCAGCACCTTCCCTCCGTGGGGCCGTGGTTGGGATCACCCCCAGCGATTTTCACCGAGGGGAAATGAAGAATTCCACGTTTATCCAGCGGGGAGGACCTGGGTGTCTGCCAGGGATTAGTCACCGACTTTGGGGCTTGGGGAGTGCCTTCAGGGCAGGAATTCCCTCCCTCCAGCCCCCGGGGCACGGAGGACACAGCTCGGGAATGTTGGGAATTGTACAGACTGGAGTGGAATTGGATCGATCCCGGTGTTGGGCTCAGCAGATGAGCTGGGAAGGGGATTTTGGGGAATTGCAGAGGGGGGGAGTGGAGCTGCTGTGATTCCCAAAGCTCGGGAATGTTGGTGGGGATTGTGCAGAGTGACTGGAGTGGAATTGGATTGATCTCGACCTGGGAATGGAATTTTGGGGAATTGCAGAGGGGGGGAGTGGAGCTGCTGGGATTCCCAAACCTTGGGAATGTCGGTGGGGATTGTGCAGAGTGGAGTGGAATTGGATTGATCCCGATGTTTGGCTCAGAAGCTGAGCTGGGAATGGAATTTTGGGGGATTGCAAAGGAGAGGGAGTGGAGCTGCTGGAATTCCCAAAGCTCGGGAATGTTGGTGGGGATTGTGCAGAGTGGAGGGGAATTGGATTGATCCCAGTGTTTGGCCCGGACAGCTGAGCTGGGAAGGAGATTTTGGGGAATTTTGGGGAATTGCAGAGGGGGGAAGTGGAGCTGCTGGGATTCCCAAACCTTGGGAATGTTGGTGGGGATTGTGCAGAGTGGAGGGGAATTGGATTGATCCCAGTGTTTGGCCCGGACAGCTGAGCTGGGAAGGAGATTTTGGGGAATTTTGGGGAATTGCAGAGGGGGGAAGTGGAGCTGCTGGGATTCCCAAACCTTGGGATGAGCCAGGAACGAGTCAGTGCCGAGTGTGAGGAGCTAGAGCCTCTCCCTGATCCCATCACTCCTCTCTCCCTCTCTCTCCTCTCTCTGATTGCTAATTAACATTCTCTGCCTCATTATCCCACCCTCGGCTTTTCTTCCCGAGATCTGAGCCTTTCCAGAGGCTCCAGAGGAGCTTTAACTCTCTCACTGAGTGAAAAATCTCCTGTTTGTGAGCACCATTTGTGTGTAACCCCAAATTTCCTGCTCCACATTCACCATTTTTAGGGATCCCTGCAATACCAGCTCAGTCCCATCCCATTTTGTGGTTTTTTTTTTGATTTCTGGCCGTTCCTGCAGACAATTCCCATCCCTGCATTGCCAGGACAGAGGGAATCAGCACTCCCCTGCCTGCTGCTGAGGAATATCTTCATGGCAGCCCAGTTTAAGGCTATTTCCCCCATTCCAACAGGGACTTTAATTCCATTTTATCACTCCACCAGCTCATTAATGCTCTTTGCTGCAGAGACTCCTTCGCCCTGTGGCCAAAAAAACTTTCAAAATTCCGTCTTTTTTTTTTTTTCTTCCTTTTCCTTTTTTTTTTTTTTTTTTTTTTCGTCAAGGTGTGAAAAACGCTGTTCTGGTGTTCTCTGGAAATAGTTCTCACCTTTGGAATAACGCTGGGGAGAGGCAGAGGGGCTGAAAATAGCAGCAGCTGCCATAGGCCGGGAGTGGAGTTGTGTTGTCAGTCATGGGAACAGAAAAATCCAATTCCACCTGCGGATGAGCAGTCCTGAAATAGAAGAGGGGTTGTCAACCACCACAGGAGATGCATTGTGTGCATCCCTGGTGCCAGGGAGGAAAAAAAAAATTTAAAAAAAAAAAATCTAATCCATGTTTTCCAGCGGTTCAGGAAAACTTGGGAGAGGCCCAGAGCTGCCTTGGGTTAAAATTTGCTTTGGAGGTAAATTTTTGAGGAAAAAGCTGTTTGTGATTCCCAAGGGATTCTCAGAGGGAGGTTTGGCAGCCTGGGGAGGGAGGGAGGGAAGAGCTCTCAGGGAAGGTCGGTGCAGGGACAGGAAGTTTTTATGGGAGGCTGCACAAAGCTGGGCAGGAAATGGATTCACAGCCAGGGCGGGGGGGCCGAGCTGCTCCCCCCAATCCCAAACCATTCCAGGTCCAAATTCTCTGTCCCCAACACCTCTCTGCAATTCCAGGTCCAAATTCTCTGTCCCCAACACCTCTCTGCAATTCCAGGTCCAAATTCTCTGTCCCCAACACCTCCCTGCAATTCCAGGTCCAAATTCTCTGTCCCCGACACCTCCCTGCAATTCCAGGTACAAATTCTCTGTCCCCAACACCTCCCTGCAATTCCAGGTACAAATTCTCTGTCCCCAACAGCTCCCTGCAATTCCAGGTACAAATTCTCTGTCCCCAACAGCTCCCTGCAATTCCAGGTACAAATTCTCTGTCCCCAACATCTCCCTGCAATTCCAGGTCAAAATTCTCTGTCCCCAACATCTCCCTGCAATTCCAGGTCAAAATTCTCTGTCCCCAACAGCTCCCTGCAATTCCAGGTCCAAATTCTCTGTCCCCGACACCTCCCTGCAATTCCAGCAGCCTCTGCTGCGGCTGCTTTCCTTCCCCAAACTTCCCCAAAACGTTTATTATTTATTTTTAAACCATTTTTTCCCTGATTTATTCATCTCATCCTCCAAACTGCCATGTTCAGGCTGCTGGAATTACAGCTTTGGTTCCTGCTGGGGCTGCTCCAAGTGCTGCTGCTGCCCAGGGCTGGGCTCTGGGCCCTGGGGATGGAAATAAACCACAATTGGCTGCGTGGGGAGAGGGCTGGGCCTGGAAATGTTCCATTCCAGCACAGAATGGATTGGAAAAGCTTTTGTCCACATCTGTATTTTTTTTTTTCCTGAATGTTCTTCCAGTTTTTCATCTTGTTTTCTCCTCCCTGCTCTGGGTGGTTGTGAATTGCAGGACTTGTGAAAAATCTGTTATTTTTCTGCGTTTTTGCTGATTTCAGTGGGATTATCCAAAGGAAAAAATCCATTTTTTGGCCAGGTTTTGTGGAAATGAAGTTGGGGATGGTGAGGGCTGGCAGTGCTCCTCACCCAGTCCAGGATAACACCATCATCCCCATTTAAAAGGTTCTTGTGGAGCTGCTGCTGGGAGTGGGAGGTGGAGGAGCAGCTCCAGGATTTAATTCATTAATTAATCCCTGTCCCTAATTCCTGTGTGAGCCTGGAGGAAATGGGAATGAGAGGGAATTCCAGGAGCAGAGCTGGATAAACCTGCAGAAACTCTGTATAATATAATATAATATAATATAATATAATATAATATAATATAATATAATATAATATATTTATAGTATTAATGTGATAAAGCTGCAGAAACTTAATATAATATAATAAATATAATATAATTAATATACTATAATATTTATAGTATAAATGCGATAAAGCTGCAGAAACTCTGTATAATATAATGTTTATAGGATAAATGTGATAAAGCTGCAGAAACTCAATATAATATAATAAAATATAAGTAATATACTATAATATTTAGAGTATAAATGTGATAAAGCTGCAGAAACTATATAATATTTATAGTGTAAATGTGACAAAGCTGCAGAAACTCTGTATAATATAATGTTTAGGGTATTAAATGTGATAAAACTGCAGGAACTCTATATAATATAATATCTATAGTATTAATGTGATAAAGGTGCAGAAACTCTATATAATATAATATAATATAATATAATATAATATAATATAATATAATATAATATAATATAATATTTAGAGTATAAATGTGATAAAGCTGAAGAAACTCTGTATAATATAATTTTTAGAGTACAAATGTGCTGGGAAAAAAAAATATGGATTGGGAGGTGAGAGCCCATAAATGTGTCACCTCTGCCGCCTCTCCAGGAATGGGGATTTGCTCCATTCCCTGCATTCCCAGCAGATCCTGCTCTAATCCAGGCCTATAAATAATCCCAGTTTGCTTTCCTGGCTGCCCTGGCTCCCCCAGGGTCTGCTCAGCAGCAGGATATGGGGGAATTCAGAGGTTTTTGGTGTTGCTACTGAGCTCTGTGGTGGTTTCTGGTGGAGCTGGGAGTGAGGATTTCACCAGGAGAGCTGCAATCCCATTCCTGCTGGGATCCTGGGAGATTTCCTGCTCTGAGGGATGAGAACCACTCTCGGTTCAGGAGCAGGATTTGGGAGAATTCAGAGTTTTTTTGGTGTTGTTGCTGAGCTCTGTGGTGGTTTCTGGTGGAGCTGGGGGTGGGGATGACACCAGGAGAGCTGCAATCTCATTCCTGCCGGGATCCTGGGAGATTTCCTGATCTGTGAGATAGGAACCACTCTCAGTTCAGCAGCAGGATTTGGGGGAATTCAGAGGCTTTTTGGTGTTTGCTGTTGTACCCTTTGATGGTTTCTGGTGGAGCTGGGAATGGGGATTTCACCAAGAGAGCTGCAATCCCATTCCTGATGGGATTCTGGGATTTTTCCTGCTCTGAGGGATGAGAACCACTCTCGGTTCAGGAGCAGGATTTGGGAGAATTCAGAGTTTTTTTGGTGTTGTTGCTGAGCTCTGTGGTGGTTTCTGGTGGAGCTGGGGGTGAGGATTTCACCAGGAGAGCTGCAATCCCATTCCTGATGGGATCCTGGGATTTTTCCTGCTCTGTGGGATGAGAACCACTCTAGGTGTCCCAGGGCTGGAAGGAGCTTCACTCCGAGCTCCTGAGTTGGTCCATCCTGAGGGACAGGGATTTTCCAGCTCTGGGAGGTAGGTGGGATTTTGGGAAGGAATTCCTGCCTGTCAGGGTGCTGAGGGGCTGGGATGGAATTCCCAGAAAAATTGGATCCCTGGGAGTGTCCAAGGAAAGGCTGGAGAGGAGAAGATCCAGGGAGAGCTTGGAGACACTTCCAGAGCCCAAAGGGGCTCCAGGACAGCTGAGCAGGGATTTGGGACAAGGGATGGAATTCCAGGACACAGGGAATGGATTTAAACTGGGAAAAGGGAGATTTGGGTGGGATTTTGGGAAAGAATTCCTGGCTGTGAGGGTGCTGAGGGAATGGGATGGAATTCCCAGAGCAGCTGTGGCTGTCCCTGAATCCCTGGAAGTCCAAGGCCAGGTTGGAAAAAAGAAGCTCCAGGGAGCCACTTCTAGAGCCTAAAGGGGCTCCAAGAGGGCTGCAGAGGAGTTTGGGATGAGGGATGGAATTCCAGGACACAGGGAATGGATTTAAACTGGGAAAAGAGAGATTTGGGTGGGATATTAGGAAGGAATTCCTGGTTATGAAGGTGCTGAGGGAATGGGATGGAATTCCCAGGAGGGAAATCCAGGAGGATTTCCTCCCAGGAGGAGCTGCAGCTGTCCCTGGATCCCGGCAAAGGGATTTGGGACAAGGGATGGAATTCCAGGACACAGGGAATGGATTGAAACTGGGGAAAAGGGGAATTTGGGTGGGATTTAGGAAGGAATTCCTGGCTGTGAGGGTGCTGAGGGAACGGGATGGAATTCCCAGATCCCTGGCAGTGCCCAAGGCCAGGCTGGAGGCACCGGGGACAGTGGGGGGTGTCCCTGCCCTTGGGATGGGCTTTGAGCTCCTTCCCACCCAAACCCTCCTGAGATCCCGAGATCCTAAAGAGGATTTTCCCTCTCCTTTTGGTGTGAATCCCAAACTCTGGGAATTCAGCCCGAGCAGGAAAAGGCTCCATTAAACACCCCTGAGCTCCCACTGGGGTTTGGGGTGCCCTCCTCTAATCCCAGCTCATTTCCCTGGATTGTTTCTGTGTGGGGCCAGCTCTGCCCTTCCTGTGCCGTGTCCTGGGGGTTTGTCCTGCAGGGGCAGCCCTGGCACTGGTCCTGCTGCCAGCCGGGTCCAGCCAGGCCCTGGGTGCTCCAGCCGGGCCCTTGGGGGCTTTATTTACACTTCAGTGGGATCAGGACCTGCCCTGGAGATTTTTAGTTGGGGGATGAAATCCTAAAAGTCCTCAGAGGAGAGGTTTAGTGGGGATGAGGCAGGTGGCACTTGAGGCTTGTTCTGTGCTCATCTGTGGAGTCTGGGATAAAAAAAAAAAAATAAAAATCACAGTTTCTATTAGCTCAGACCTGTCTTTGAATCCCTCTATTCCAAAAGAGACTTTTTGGGAGGGAAGTTGAAAAGTCCTCAAAGACAGATTTAGCGAGGATGAGGCAGGTGGCACTTGTGGAGGCTTTTTCCCTGGTCATCTGTGGAATTTGGGATCAAAAATCCCAATTTTATTAGCTCAGATTTGGCTTTGAATCCCTCTATTCCAAACAAGATTTTTTTTTGGTGAGGAGAAAAGTCTAAAAGTCCTCAAAGGAAAGTTTTAGTGAGGATGAGGCAGGTGGCACTCGGGGAGACTTTTTCCCTGCTCATCCGTGGAGTCTGGGATAAAAGAAATCCCGATTTCTGTCAGCTCAGACCTGCCTTTGAATCTGTATTCCAAACAAGATTTTTTTTGGTGAGGGGAAATGTCTAAAAGTCCTCAAGGAGAGGTTCAGTGAAGATGATGGAGGTGACACTCCAGGAAGTTTCTTCCATGCTCATCTATGGAGTTTGGGATCAAAAATCCCAGTTAGTATCAACTTAGACCTGCCTTTGAATCCCTCTATTCCAAAAGAGATTTTTTTGGGAGGGGAATGAAGTCTAAAAGTCCTCAGAGGAGAGGTTTAGTGAGGATGAGGCAGGTGGCATTCGAGGTAGAGGCTTTTTCTGTGCTCATCCATGGAATCTGGGATAAAAAATCCCAGTTTGTATCAGCTTAGACTTGGCTTTGAACACATCTATTCCAAAAGAGATTTTTAAGGAGGGAAGTGAAGTCCAAAAGTCCTCAGAGGAAGGTTTTAGTGAGGATGAGGCAGCTGGCACTCAAGGTAGAGGTTTTCTCTGTGCTCATCCGTGGAGTCTGGGATATAAACCCCCAGTTTCTCTCAGCTCAGGGCAGTCTGGCCGGGCTGTGTTTCACTTCCCTCCCCGGGCTGTGTCTGCAGCAGCTCCAGGGAGATCCCGGGGCAGGGCTGGAGGTGGCCACTGCTCCTGGAAGGGCCCGGGGCTGGGCCCTGGGTGTTCCAGGCAGGGCTGCAGCCTCTGCCCCGGCCCTTGGGGTGATTTATTTACACTTCAGAATGATCAGGACCTGCCCTGGAGATTTTTTAGGTGAGGGGTGAAGTCCTCAGAGGAGAGGTTTAGTGAGGATAATACAGGTGGCACTTGAATAAGCTTTTTCCATGGTTATCTGTGGAGTCTGGGATCAAAAATTCCAGTTTGTATCAACTTAGGCCTGCCTTTGAATCCCTCTATTCCAAAAGAAATTTTTTGGGAGGGGAATGAAGTCTAAAAGTCCTCAGAGGAGAGGTTTAGTGAGGATGATGCAGCTGGCACTCAAGGTAGAGGTTTTCTCTGTGCTCATCCATGGAGTCTGGGATATAAAACCCCAGTTTCTCTCAGCTCAGGGCAGTCTGGCCGGGCTGTGTTTCACTTCCCTCCCCGGGCTGTGTCTGCAGCAGCTCCAGGGAGATCCCGGGGCAGGGCTGGAGCCCCTGGGGGGAGCTCTGGGATCCCCAGCCCTGCCGGCAGCTCTCAGCAGTTTTGCTCTCAGCAGTTGTCCCTGGATTTGAGCCCGGCCCGAGGCTCGGGAGGGAGGGGAACAAACAGCTCAGTGTGCTCGGGGCTGGGGGATCTGTGCCCTCGGGGGGCTCCGGGGCTGCCTCCTGCAGAGTCCTGGGGAGGGAGGGAGGGAGGGTTTGGGGTGTTCTGGGCTGTCCTGGTGCTGTCAGGGCAGCTGAGGGTGCTCAGGAGCTGCAGGGACAGGCACGGAATGGGATTGTGGAGTCTGGGAATCTCCTGAGCTGGAGCCACAGGATCATTGATCCCAAATCCCCCAATCCCCACCCTGTCCCTGGGAGTGGTGTCCAAAGGCTCCCAGGACCGTTCCCTGGGGAGTTCAGTGCCCCAGCACCCCCGGGGGGAGGATCCTTTCCCTGAGCTCCATCCCAGATTCCCCTGGAGCAGCTCCAGCCCTCCCTGGGTCCTGTCCCAGCTCCAGAGGGCAAAGCCTGGAGCTGCAGGTCCTGAGGAGCCTCCAGGAATGTCCCCTCAGGCTCCAGCTGGACACCCCCAGTGCCCTCAGCTCCTCCTGTGGCCCCTCCAGACAATTCCTCAATTCCCAGCTGTGCCCACAGCCTGGAATGCCCATCCAGATGTGCCCCAGCATACCTGGAACCCCTCTCATCCCCATCCAGATGTGCCCCAGCATACCTGGAATCCCCATCATCCCCATCCAGATGTGTCCCAGCACACCTGGAATCCCCATCATCCCCATCCAGATGTGTCCCAGCACACCTGGAATCCCCATCATCCCCATCCAGATGTGTCCCAGCACACCTGGAACTCTGTCACCCCATCCAGATGTGTCCCAGCACACCTGGAATCTCTATCATCCCCATCCAGATGTGTCCCAGCACACCTGGACCCCCTTTCCCAGGGTGGCTGTGTCACCTCTGTCCCCTCCCAGGCTGTCCCAGCTCTGTGGCTTTGTCACCCTGACCCTGCAGGGAGTGGAGAGGGGAAAACATTCCCAGTTGGGAACTGGAAAACTGGGAAGGGGAAAGCTGGGAATTGGAGCAGCCAGGCAGCAACTGGAGGCCCCAGTCATCGGTGTGAGCTCCAGGAAGCTCAGAGAACAAAGGGAGGAGAGTTTTCCAAATTCCCAAAGAAATGGGTGAGTTTTCCAAATTCCCAAAGGGATGGGTTTTCTCAATTCCCAAAGAAATGGATTTTTCTCAGTTCCCAAGGAAGTGGATGAGAGTTTTCCCAATTCCCAAAGAAATGGATCAGAGCTTTCCCAATTCCCAAAGAGGTGAGTTTTTCAAATTCCCAAAGAAATGGGTTTTTTCCCAATTCCCATAGAAAGGGATGAGAGTTTTCCCAGTTCCCAAAGAAATTGATTTTTCCCAGTTCCCACACAAAGGGATGAGGTTTCCCCATTCCCAAAGAAGTGAATGAGAGTTTCCTGCAGCCCGAGCCATCCCTGCCTGCCCCAGGTGCTGCTCCCTGCCCTGATCCGGGCTGGGTCTGCAGTTAATGATTGCTCAGGGATCAGCAGTTCCCTCCCTCTGCAGAGCCCAGCCTGCCCTGCCCTGCCCTGGCTCTGCCCTCCTGCTGCTCCCCTGCTTGGTTCTGGTCACCCCTGGAACAAAAAAACCCCAAATCTGGGATAATGTCATTGTAGGACACAAAAGAAAAACTCCAAATATTTCAGAAGGCAAAGAGCATAGGGGAAAAAAAAGGCTTTTATTGTCTAATTTTTACTACTCGTTTGGGATTTCACTCTTTTTTGGAATAGAAGGATTCAAAGGCAGGTCTGAGTTGATACAAACTGGGATTTTTTGATCCCAAATTCTGCGGATGAGCAGGGAAAAAGGTGTTCTGATACAGACTGAACAGGATTTGTGAATAGGAAAAACACCTCTCTAATCTTGTTGGTTGAACCAGAGAAACAGCAAAACACCTCCTGGAGAAAGATTGTTCTGAGGAAGGAGAGTTGTTTGCCAGGATTGTTTTGAGAAGAAACTTTCTTGGGAACTTTTTTTCCTTGGAGAAAAGTTAGCAGGTGCCAGCAGGCTGAAACGTCTCAGGTTTAGAAATCTCAGGCCCACAGGATAATAATTTGTATTCTCTGCTCCCCGTGGGGTTTATTCCCATAAAATTCCAGTGTGAATTGGGGATTTCTCTGCTGGGAACAGAGGAGTGAGTTCTCCGGGGTTTTGCTGAGGAATGAAATGTGGAACACAACCCTGGCTGGGATATTTAACCTGGAGCCGATGACAAATCCCCGGGTTTTATCAGGGCTGGGTTTATCAGAGGTGTTTTCCCTGGGAGGAGTGAAAATCGTTGGGAAGGTTCCTTAAGGAAGGAAGAGGGTTTTTTGTTTAGGGAAGCAAAGCTCCTTAACCACATCCTGGTCACTTGTATGAAACAAAACAAGGAACTGAGGAGGTGTGAAAGTTGTGAGGGGCTGGGGTGTGGGGGAAATATTGGGATGTGGGGAAAATATTGGGATCTGGGGACAACATTGGGATGTGGGAAAACATTGGGAAGTGGGGAAAACAGTGGGATGTAGGGAAAATACTGGGATGTGGAGAAAATACTGGAATGTGGGGAAAGCATTTGGATGTGGGGAAAATATTGGGATATATGGAAAACATCGGGATATATGGAAAGCATTGGGAAGTGGGGAAAGCAGTGGGATGTACAGAAAATACTGGGATGTGGAGAAAATATTGGAATGTGGGGAAAACATTGGGATGTGGAGAAAGCATTGGGATATATGGAAAACATTGAGATGTGTGGAAAACATCAGGATTTTTGCACAAATCTGTGCCCTGTCCATGAGGATGAGGCTCCTCAGCTCCTCAAACCCTTCCCTGAATTCCCTCAGTTTCTTTGCTTCTGCTGTGCCACGGCCCAAACTCTGCTTTCTTTCTTTCTTTTTTTAAAAATATTTTTCCCCTTTTGCAGATGTCATTCTCTGCCACCTGACAAAGGAGCAGAATGCAGCAATTTTCCCTAACCTAAATAGTGGCTCTGTATTTCCAGCTCCCCTGGAACTGGAATTAATTTAGTGTGTGGGCTTTTTAATTGGCTCGTTGTGGGGAGGAACAGAAGATGAAATGCTGCAGCTCTGCCTTCCTCTTCCCTTTCTCCCCTCAAATCTTTGTCACTCTCCTTGTCTTTCGCTTCCATGAGTCGCTCAGGTTGTTTTTCCCCAGTTTCTTTTGTTGAAACTCCTCTCTGCCAGGCTCGGGAATATCAGGGATGGGGCTGCTTCCTTCAGCCTGTGACAAATCCCTGTGATTGAGGGAGGGAGCTGGGAATGGTTTCTGCACTCCTGGGGGGGCTGGGATGGGTTTGGGAGGTGGGGAATGGAGGGAGGGATGGAGAGAGGGATGGATGGATGGATGGATGGATGGATGGATGGATGGATGGATGGATGGATGGAGGGAGGGATGGATGGAGAGAGGGATGGAGGGAGGGATGGATGGAGAGAGGGATGGATGGATGGAGGGATGGATGGATGGATGGATGGATGGATGGATGGATGGATGGATGGATGGATGGATGGAGAGAGGGAGGGAGGGATGGATGGATGGATGGATGGATGGATGGAGGGATGGAGGGATGGATGGATGGATGGATGGATGGATGGATGGATGGATGGATGGATGGATGGATGGAGAGAGGGATGGATGGATGGAGGGATGGAGGGATGGATGGATGGATGGATGGATGGATGGATGGAGAGAGGGATGGATGGATGGAGGGATGGAGGGATGGAGGGAGGGAGGGAGGGATGGATCCAGGGATGGAGGGAGGGATGGATGGACAAATGGATGGACAAATGGATGATGGATGGAGGGATGAATCATGGATGGAGGGATGATAGATGATGGATGGATGGATGGATGATGGATGGATGGACAGACAGATGAATGGATGCAGGAATGGCTGGATGATGGGTGATGGACAGAGGGATCCATCCCTCGTTCCCACAGAGCCCTCTCCAGACTCAGATGTGGAATTGCAGAGCCTGGCAGTGCCAGACCCCTCAGGAAACACTTTCCCCTTCACCAAAAAATCTCTTTTGGAAGAGATGTGTTCAGAGGCAGGTCTGAGCTGATAGAAATTGGGGTTTTTATCCCAGATTCCACAGGTGAGCACAGAGAACTCACCTCAGGTGCCACCTGCCTCATCCTCACTAAACATCTCCTTGAGGACTTTTGGGATTTCACCCTCATGCCAAAAAAAAAATCTTAAAGGCAGGTCCTGAAGATAAAGAAATGTAAATAAAGCACCCCAAAGGACACACCCAGCTGTGGCTGGGTGGATTTAAATAGTTCTGGAATGGGCTGGATTCCAGCAGGGAAAAAACAGGGGAAAAACCTGAGAAAAACAGGGAAAAAAACAGAGGAAAAAAGTGGGAAAACAGGAAAAACAAAGGGGGAAACGGGAAAAATGAAGAAAAAAAACAGGGAAAAATGGGGGGAAAGCAGGGATAAAACAGGGGGAAATAAGGGAAAAAATGGGAAAAAAGGAAAAAAAAACAGGGAAAAAAATGGGCTTCTGGAAATGGGGGAAAAGGTATGAGGTGCCTCAGCTGGTGGGTTCAAACCTGGCGTTGAGAGGAGCTGGAATTCCCTGCAGGATCCTTTCAACTGCTGAACATTCTCCCCATTTCTTTTCTTTTAGGAGATTTTGTCCTTTTCCCCCTGCAGTGAGTGCCCAGAGTGCCACAGGAGGTGGGACACCTGCCCAGGTAGGTGCCAGCAGCTCCCACAGGCACCCAAACACCTCCTGGGCCCCAAATCAGGGCATCTCCCACCCAAAATTCAAGTGGGAAGGGTTCTAAACCCATCCAGTCCCAAATCACGGCATTTCCCACCCAAAATTCAGGTGAGAAGGATCCCAAAACCCATCCAGGTCCAAATCTGGGTGTTTCTCACCCCAAATTTGGGTTTTAAGGATCCTAAAGCCCATCCAGTCCCAAATCTGGGCATTTCTCACCCAAAATTTGGATAGAAAAGTATCCCAAAGCCCCTGTAGCCCCAAATCAGGGCATTTCCCACCCCAGATTTGGGTTTTAAGAATCCCAAAGCCCCCCTGGCCCCAAATCTGGGCATTTTTCATCCAGAATTTGGGTTTTAAGGACCCTAAAGCCCATCCAGTCCCAAATCAGGGCATTTCCCACCCAAAATGCAGTTGGGAAGGATCCCAAGGCCCATCCAGGTCCCAATCTGGGCATTTCTCACCCAAAATGCAGGTGGGAAGGGTCCTAAACCCATCCAGTCCCAAATCTGGGCATTTCTCACCCAAAATTTGGATAGAAAAGTATCCCAAAGCCCCCGTAGCCCCAAATCAGGGCATTTCCCACTCAAAATTCGTGGGGAGAGGATCCCAAAGCCCATCCAGGACCAAATCTGGGCATTTCCCACCCAGAATTTGTGTTTAAAGGATCCCAAAGCCCCCCAGCCCCTCCCAGCACCCCGGGGTGCTCCAGCCTGTGCAGGGTCCCCTGTGCCGGGTGGGGCTGTCCCTGCCCTCAAAGGGGACACAAAAACCTGATGTGGATGAGCTGCCCCTGAACTGGAATTGTTGTTGTGAATTCCATCATTTTCCCTGGATTTCTCTGATCCTTCATGTCCCTTCCATCCCAAACCCCTCTGTGACCCCACAACATCCTCCACTCCTTCATTCTTTCAATATTCTCCCTCTTCAAAACCCTTAATTTAAAAAAGAAAATCCGAGTTTTGATGGGAATACCCAAAGGTTATTGAAGGTGACTGACCTGCCTCAGCAGCAGCTCCAGAGTTGTTCCCTCGTTTTCCTCCCAGGAATAACCAGCCAGGCTTTTCACAGTTGTTTCTTGAGCAGAAATTTATTTTTTTTTAGGAGATTCCAGCGGGTCTTTTTTGTGCTCAAATCCCGGTTTGGAGTGTCCAAGAGAGGGCACTGTGTCCCTGGCAGTGGAGCCCTGGGTGAGCTCCTCATCCCTGCGAGCTGACTAATTAACTGATTAACACACTCATTAGCGGCTGCTTTTGGGGCTGCTCCTTTCCCTGCGTCCCTGGCAGCCTTTCCTCTTGCTTCACTTTGCTAAAAAAAATCATAAATCCAAAAAAAAATGTCCTTTCGCTGTCCCACTGACGTCACTTTGGCCTGATTTGTGCACTTGGGGTGTCCTCCAGGAGGATGTGGGATTGCTGGGAGGCTGAGATTTGTCCAAACCAGCAGGAAAATGGGGAAAAAAAATTAGAAAACTTCAGGGAGGTTGTTGTTGTTGTTGTGATTTGTTGTGGGAAAAGTTGCTGCTCTGGCTCAGAGGAAATGTTTGTTCACAGGGGAGGGTCCCCCCTGAGCACTCAGGGCTGGAGAAATTCATTAAAAATAATAATTCCAGGGGACAACAGGACAGGTTTGACCCTAAATGAGGAGGAAAATGAAAAAAAAAAAAATTAGGAAAACTCAGGGAGGTTGTTGTTGTGATTTGTTGTGGGAAAAGTTCCTGCTCCAGCTCAGAGCAAATCTTGTTCACAGGGGAGGGTCCCCCCTGAGCATTCAAGGCTGGAGAAATTCATTAAAAAAATAATTCCAGGGGACAACAGGACAGGTTTGACCAAAACCAGGAGGAAAATGGGGAAAAAAAGGAGGAAAACTCAGGGAGGTTTTTCTTCTTGTGGGAGAAGTTCCTGTTCTTTGTTGTGGGAAAAGTTCCTGCTCTGTCTCAGAGAAAATAATTTTTCACAGATTTTTATGGATTTTTCCAGCCCTGGGTGTTCAGGGGGGACCTGACAGGAGGGGACAGCCAGGGGAGGGTCCTCTCTGGGCACTCAGGGCTGGAGAAATCCATAAAAAAAAAGAAAATCCAGGGGACAACAGGACAGGTTTAACCCTAAAGGAGGAGGAAAATGGGGAAAAAAATAGGAAAACTCAGAGAGGTTGTTGTTGTTGTTGTGATTTGTTGTGGGAAAAGTTGCTGCTCCGGCTCAGAGCAAATCTTTGTTCACGGAGGAAGGTCCCCCCTGAGCACTCAGGGCTGGAGAAATTCATTAAAAATAATAATTCCAGGGGACAACAGGACAGGTTTGACCCAAACCAGGAGGAAAATGGAAAAAAAAAAAAAAAAAAAAGAGGAAAACTCAGGGAGGTTTTTCTTCTTGTGGGAAAAGTTCCTGCTCTAGCTCAAAGAAAATCTTTTTTCACAGATTTTTATGGATTTCTCCAGCCCTGGGTGTTCAGTGGGGATCTGACAGGAGGGGACAATCAGGGGAGAGTCCCCCCCTAAGCACTCAGGGCTGGAGAAATCCATTAAAAAAAAAAAAAATCCAGTGGACAACAGGACAGGTTTAGCCCTAAATGAGGAGGAAAATGGAAAAAAAAAAAAGGAAAATCCAGGGAGGTTTTTCTTCTTGTGGGAAAAGTTCCTGCTTTGGCTCAGAGCAAATTTTTAATCACAGATTTTTATGGATTTCTCCAGCTCTGAGTGCTCAGGAGGATTTAAAGCTCAGCCCTGGATGTTTTGGTTGTTCCCCTGGAGCAATTGTTGGATAATTTGATATTTCTGGTGGGGTGTTTTTAGGTGCAGCCCTGGAGCTGGGGATGTTCCTGGAGCTGGAAGGGGCAGGATTGAACCTGTGGTGCTGATCCAGGGAGCCAGGCCAGGGGAGGAGCTGGGAAAGGGCTGGAGAGAATTCCTGAGAGAGTTGGGAAAAGGCTGGAGAATTCCTGGGAAAGGAGATGGAAAATTCCTGAGGGAGCTGGGCAGGGGCTCAGGCTGGAGCAGAGCAGGACCAGGGGAACATCCCCGATGTCCCCAAGGCCCTGACAGGAGGGGACAGAGGGGACAGGAGGGGACAGAGGGGACAGCCGGGGCTCTGCCCCCAGGGGACACCAGGACAGGAGGGAACGGCCTCAGGGGGCTCCAGGTGGGACAAGAGCAGGAATTCCCTGATGGAAATGGTTGTTAAACCTTGGGAAGAGCTGCCCAGGGAGGTTTGGAGTCTCCACCATCCCTGGGGGTGACACAGAGACCCCTGGGGGTGACACAGGAGCCCTGGGGGTGACACAGGAGCCCCTGGGAGTGACACAGGAGCCCTGGGGGTGACACAGGAACCCCTGGAGGTGACACAGGAACCCTGGGGGTGACACAAGAGCCCTGGGGGTGACACAGGAGTCCTGGGGGTGACACAGGAACCCTGGGGGTGACACAGGGACCCCTGGAGGTGACACAGGAGCCCTGGGGGTGACACAGGAACCCTGGGGGTGACACAGGAACCCCTGGAGGTGACACAGGGACCCTGGAGGTGACACAGGAGCCCCTGGAGGTGACACAGGAACCCCTGGAGGTGACACAGGGACCCTGGAGGTGACACAGGAGCCCTGGGGGTGACACAGGAACCCTGGAGGTGACACAGGAACCCCTGGAGGTGACACAGGAGCCCTGGGGGTGACACAGGAACCCTGGGGGTGACACAGGGACCCTGGAGGTGACACAGGGACCCCTGGGGGTGACACAGGAACCCTGGGGGTGACACAGGAGTCCTGGGGGTGACGCAGGGACCCTGGAGGTGACACAGGGACCCCTGGGGGTGACACAGGAACCCTGGGGGTGACACAGGAGCCCTGGGGGTGACACAGGAGCCCCTGGAGGTGACACAGGAGCCCTGGGGGTGACACAGGAGCCCTGGAGGTGACACAGGAGGCCCTGGGGGTGACACAGGAGTCCTGGGGGTGTCCCTGGTACCCCTGGTGGTGACACAGGAGCCCTGGGGGTGTCCCTGGTACCCCTGGAGGTGACACAGGAGCCCTGGAGGTGACACAGGGACCTCTTGAGGTGGCACTCAGAGCTCTGGGCTGGTGACAAGTTTGGGATCTTGGATTTGATGATCTTTTCCAACCCCAATCCTCCCCTGATCCTGATTTTTTCCCCATTTTTTACTCCCTCTGTTGTGCCAGTCAGGACTCTCACACACCTTTCCAGCTCTCACTTCTCCCCCATCCCTGCAGTGACACAAATCCCATTTTTGGGGACTCAGACCCTGCAGAAGTGGAGCTGCCCTGGCCCAGGAATCCCAGAGGTCATTAAGACATTTAATTGTCTCACTAATTGCCCGGATCGAGTTGCTGATCCCGGAGGATTGAGGTCACTGGTGTAACACAAACCACACTGAAACAACCTCAGAAACTGCTCTGAGGTGAAACAGCCTCATTTAAACCCAAAATTCACTTCCAAATCCTTTCTCTGAACATTTTCCCTCCTTTTTCTTCAGGGAGCTTTTCCCAGCTGGAAGGAAAAATGGGAATTTTCCCTCCCTGGGGAGCGCTGGGTCCGTTTGGAACCAGGGCTGGTTTATTAAGATTATTTTGATTATTATTAAGGGATTTTAAACAGCTCAATATTGAATATTTTACTGGAGAAATTCCCAAATTGCTGGAGCAATTGTGGGATAACTCTGCAGCCTTCAGAGTTACAAATCAAATTCCTTTTCCAGGGGCACTCCAGGAATCCCAAACCTCAGCATCCCACTGGTATTTACAGAGAAATGGAATAAAATAAAATAATAAATGTCAGGAATTCCCCCTCAGCCGGGTCCTCCTCCACCTCCTCTTCCCCTGCCACGCACTTGGGGATGTGGAATTTAAAATTCCTGTAACTTTTGAGGACATTATTGGTGTGGATTTAAAAATTCCTGCCCTTTTTGGGGCATTGTTGGTGTGGGTTTAAAAATTCCTGCAGTTTTTGAGATGTTGTTGGTGTGGATTTTAAATTTCCTGTAAATTTTGGGGATGTTGTTGAATGAGATTTTAAAATTCCTCCTATTTTTGAGATGTTATTGGTGTGGATTTTAAAATTCCTGCTGTTTTTTTGGGCTGTTGTTGGATAGAGTTTTAAAATTCCTGCTGGTTTTGGGACATTGTTGGAATGGAATTTAAAATTCCTGTAACTTTTGAGGACATTGTTGGATGGGATTTTAAAATTCTTGTCATTATTAGAATGTTGTTGATGTGGATTTTAAAATTTCTCCCCTTTTTGGGATATTGTTGGAGTGGATTTTAAAATTCCTGTAATTTTTGGGATGTTATTGGTGTGGATTTTAAAATTCCTGCAGTTTTTGGAACATTGTTGGAGTGGATTTAAAAATTCCTGCCCTTTTTGGGACACTGTTGGTGTGGGTTTAAAAATTCCTGCTGTTTTTTGGGATGTTATTGGTGTGGATTTTAAATTTCCTGTAATTTTTGGGGATGTAGTTGAATGAGGTTTTAAAATTCCTCCTATTTTTGAGATGTTATTGGTGTGGATTTTAAAATTCCTGCTGTTTTTTGGGATGTTGTTGGTGTGGATTTTAAAATTCCTGCTGTTTTTTGGGCTGTTGTTGGATGGTATTTTAAAATTCCTGCAGTTTTTAGGACGTTACTGATACAGATTTAAGAATTCCTACTGTTTTTTGAATGCTGTTGGTGCAGATTTTAAAATTCCTGTAATTTTGGGGATCTTATTGGTGTAAATGTTAAAATCCCTGCAGTTTTGGGATGTGATTGGTGTGAATTTTAAAATCCCTGCAGTTTTGGGATGTGATTGGTGTGAATTTTAAAATCCCTGCAGTTTTGGGATGTGATTGGTGTGAATTTTAAAATCCCTGCAGTTTTGGGATGCTGTCAGTGATATAAAAGTTCCCCTCTGGATCCTGGCAGAGCCTTTGGGCTGAAATAATCCCATTAAACCTCCAGAGCAGGGCAGGGGATTGTCCCTGGTTCCATCTGCAGGAATTTCCCCAAACTGGACCATTTAAACACACATTTTATATAAATTTTTTATTGCTATTTCACCCTCTGAAAGGAGGAAAAGGTGATTTTTAATTTTTATTTTGGATAAAAGGGAAGCTGGAGAGTCAAAGCCATCCCTGGAGTGTCCCGAGCACAGTTTGTTCCCTCAGATTTTAAAATCTCATTTTCCAAACAACTCCTGGAAATTGGCATCCAGAAGAAAAAGAAAAAAACAAAAAAACCCTTTTATAAACAGCTCTGAAATGAGTCCTGTTGTTTCCTTGTCCTGAGGAAACTCTTCAGGGCTTTAAGGAGATTCTGAGAACCCCAAATATTTCCTGAGGAATCTTTTCCTGTCAGGAATAAACTCCTGCTGCCTCCAGGGTTTATTTTAATTTTTATTTTATTTTTTTTTTCCCTCTTTTGCTCAGAGGAAAAACCAATTCCTGGGCAGGAATTCCTGAAGGGTTGGAAAAACCGTTTTGGAATATCCCAGGGGGGGAAATGTGCTGCTCCTTTTCCTCAGATCCACAAAGTGTTTTGTGCTTAAACTGAATTAATTTGATTTATTTCCTGGAGTTTCACCTTTCCCCCCATGAATCCACCTGTGCACAGGTGTGTGAAATCCCAAAATTCCTCCCAGGGGCAGGATTTGCCTTTGGGAAGATTTTTAAATCCCAACTGTGGTCCCTGAGGTCCCATCCAGTGATTTCCTGAGCTCACATCCCTGGGGATGTAAATCCATTTTTGTTTCCCTTTTCTCCAATTCTTCCTCTTTTTAGGGCTTTAAAAATAAAATATTCCAGAGCCTTTTTGGCCAGCACAAAATTCCAAATGAGCAAATGAGTTCTGGCTGCAGCAGCTGCTCCTAAAAAAAAAAAAAACAAAAAAAACCAAAAACCCAAAAAAATCCCCAAAATTACCTGAAAAGGGCACAGTGAAAGAAGGAGCTGCTCATCGCTTGGAGGAGCTCCCTCCAAAGGGAAAAAAATTCACATTTCAAGCTCAGCCCTGGATGTTTTGGGGTGGTTTTTCCTTGGTGCAGTTTTTGGATAATTTGTTATTTCCAGCGGGGTGTTTTTAGGGATGTGACAAGTGCAGCTCTGGGGGTTTTTCCTGGAGCTGCTGGAAGGGGAAAGGATTGAACCCAGGGAGGGGAGTTAATCCTGGAAATTAATTAATAAATAAATTAATTAATTAAATTCTGGCAGCAGGATTTGAGGGACATTTCCATAATCCAATCCTGTTCTGGCACCGGGACAATTATAATGAGGGAAAAAAAACAAAGTTCTGTTCTGAGGCTTCTTTTTAAAGTTAATTTTAAAGTTTTTCCTCATTGGGAAAGAGCTGTTGGGGTGTGGGATGGCACTGCTGCCTGTCAGGGAAATGATGAAATCCCAAATATCCCAGAGATGAAATCCCAAATGTCCCAGAGGTGAAATCCCAAATACCCCAGAGGTGAAATCCCAAATATCCCAGAGGTGAAATCCCAAATATCCCAGAGGTGAAATCCCAAATATCCCAGAGCTGAAATCCCAAATATCCCAGAGATGAAATCCCAAATATCCCAGAGGTGAAATCCCAAATATCCCAGAGATGAAATCCCAAATATCCTGGAGATGAAATCCCAAATATCCCAGAGGTGAAATCCCAAATACCCCAGAGGTGAAATCCCAAATATCCCGGGAATTTGCCATAAGTCCAGAGGGGATGCAGTTGGTGAAAAGGATCTGCCGGAGGTTCTGTGGCGTTCAAAGGAAAACACAAAAGGACTCCAAACACACCCCGAGTGCCTTTGGGAAGGAAAACACCAAAGGAATCCAAACCAGCACCGAATTCCAGGGAAAAAACCCCACGGGAAGGAGGGATGGGCTGTGCTGTCACTGCAGGTTCCCAGCTCAGATCCACCTCCCTGCTCTGAAGGGAGGGATTTGTGGGGCATCAATGGGTTCATTTTACCTGGGAAAACGGGCTGGATCAGGGGCTTGGGGTGGGATTTGGGATGGGTTGGGAATGGGATTTGGAATAGGTTTGGAATGGAATTTGGAAAGGATTTGGAATGAGTTTGGAGAGGATTTGGGATGGGTTTGGAGGTGGGATTTGGGATGAGTTTGGAATGGGATTTGGAAGGGGTTTGGGATGGGTTTAGAATGGGATTTGGAAATAGTTTGGAATGGGTTTGGGATGGTTTGGAATGGGTTTTGGAGGTGGGATTTGGAATGGATTTGGAATGGGTTCGAAATGGATTTGGAATGGGTTTGGAATAGGTTTGAAGTGGAATTTGGAATGGGTTTGGAAAGGATTTGGAAAGAGTTTGGAATGGGATTTTGAATTAATTTGGAAAGGGTTTGGAATAGGTTTGAAATGGATTTGGAATAGGTTTTGGAACAGGTTTGGAATGGGTTTGGAATTGGTTTGGAAAGGATTTGGAATGGGTTTGGACTGGATTTGGAATGAGTTTGGTATAAGTTTGGAGTGGGTTTGGAATGGGGTTTGGGATGAGTGAGTTTGGGATGAGTTTGGAATGCATTCGGAATAGATTTTGGAATAGGTTTGGAATGGGATTTGGAATGGGTTTGGAATAAATTTGGGATGGGATTGGAATGGGTTTGGAATGAACTTGGAATGGGTTTGGAAGTGGGATTTGGAATGAGTTTGGGATGAGTTTGGAATGGGATTTGGGATGGGGTTTGGAATGAATTTGGACTGGGTTTGGAATAAGTTTGGAATTGGTTTGGAAAGGGTTTGGACTGGATTTGGAATCAGTTTGGAATGGGGTTTGAGATGATGAGTTTGGGATGAGTTTGGAATGAATTCGGAATAGATTTTGGAATAGGTTTGGAATGGATTTTGGAATGAGGTTTGGAATGGGGTTAGGAAAGGATTTGGAATGGGGTTTGGGATGATTTTGGAGCTGTCTGGATCTGGGGTGGTTTGTGTCCATCCCTCCTCCAGCCTGGAGCTGATTCCCGCAGCAGCTTCACCCCCCTGGAACGGTTTGGTTGGAAAATCCCTCTGAAATCAGGATTGCACCCCAAGTTTGGCTCTTCTCCCAAAATTCCTGCTGGTTTCCCCTGCCCCTGGCACCTCCCAGGTGCTGCTGGAATTCTGCCATCCCAGAGTCCTGCTCATCCCAGCTCCTTTATCACCTGTGGTGGTGAATTCCCTGGAATTCCCATCATTTTGGGTCCACTGCAGGATTCTGAAGGGAATCAGGACTGATCCTCATCATCCAGCTGCTCTTTTCCGTCCCTCCATCCCAAATCCAGTAAAGAATCCAGGGACTGGTGTAAAGAACCTCCCTGGAGCAGCAGGAATGGCTGGAAGTGCCCAATTCCAGAGGCTGGGAGTGACCTGGGGCAGTGGGAAAGGTGGAGCTGGGTGGGGTTTGAGCTTCTTCCAGCCCAAAACCTCCTGTGGGGTTGGTGATCCTCAGGGATTGTCCTGCAGCCTTTCCAGGGCCAGTTCCAAACCTGGTTCCTTTATCTCCAATTCTTTTTTGCTCTTCTGACCTGCCCCAAATTCAGGTTTTTTCTCTGCCCTCACAAAGAGCCACCCCTGGAATGTGAAATCTGTACAAATCCCTGTTAAAAAAAAAAAAAAAAAAAAAAAAAAAAAAAAAAACCAAAAAAAAAAAAAAACCAACAAAAAAACCCCACAACTTTAAACTGCTTTTTTTGGCCCTGAACCCTCTGCAGGAGGAGGTGAAAGGAACCCTGGCCTCAACTCCAGCCCAGAATCACTGACGTGGGTTTGACTCCTTTAGAAAAAAAAAAAAAAAAAAAACAACAAACCAAAACAAAAAATAATCCTGTTTGTGTTCAGCCAACGAGACTGGAAAACAAGCGGGGTCACATTTCAGCTGCGGTGGATTCTTGGAATCGGTTCCTGTCCGGCTCCGGGCTCTGACTTCAGCCGGGTTGAGCAACATTTGGCTGGGAAGGGGCCGGGGGGCCTCGGACGTGAGGCACGAGCAGTTCTGGGGGGGTTTTATTGGGAATTCTCCCAAGGTCAGCTCGTTCCTGCAGCCCGGGATTGAGGTTTTCTTGGAAATGGGACCTGGCGGGGTGTGTGTGGTGAAATGTTCTCTGGGGTGATGCAAATGCTGCTGATGAGGGTTTTGAGTGTTGCTCCTTTACCCCAGGAAAAGGGATGTGAACTCTTCTTCTTGGTGTTCTTCTCTAGAAGGGGGGAAAGTTCTTCATATTGCCCCCAAAAATGAGGGAAATTCCTCCTCTTCTTCATATTCCCCCCCAAAAATGGGGGAAACTCCTCCTCTTCTTCATACGCCCCCCGAAAAATGATACAAACTCTTCTTCTTCATGTTCTTCTCTAGAATGAGGCAAAGCAGCTCCTGTTCTTCATATTCCACCCCCCAAAAAATGGGGTAAACTCCTTCATATTCCCCCTGAAAAAAATGATGCAAACTCTTCTTCATATTCTCCTCTGAAATGGGAGAAATTCCTCCTCTTCTTCATATTCCCCCCAAAAATGGGGCAAAGTCCTCTTCTTCTCCTCATTTCCCCCAAAAAAGGGGCAAACACCCTCCTGTTCTTCACATTTCCCCCCAAAATATGGGTCAGACATCTCCCATTCTTCACCTTACCCTCTAAAATGGGGCAAACACCTCTCCCTGTCTAATTTCCCCCCAAAAGTGGGTCAAACACTCTCCTATTCTTCACATTTCCCCCCAAAAAATGGGTCAAACATCTTCAGTTTTTCACGTTTCCCCCCAAACATGGGGCAAACACCTCTCCCTCTCCTCATTTCCCCCTAAATGATACAAACCCCTCTCCTTCTCTTCATTCCCTCCCACAACAACAACAAAAAAAGCAATTTAGACCCGGATATTTCCCCGAGCCCTCAGCCAGGGGTTTGTAAAAACAAAGGAGAACAGATTCCACAACTCCCCTGTCGTTATTCTGATTATTCTGATTATGGATAAATGAACGTCAGCCCCGATTTCCCAGTGGATATAACTGGATATCAATCCAACCCTGATTGTTGCCACCACAGAGTCAATATCCCGAATTTTAACTCCATTTAACAATCACTCCTTGGGGTGATGGCTCTGAAACCTCAATTCCCTGTTTTCCTTGGCAGGAGGGATCCAGGAAAATCCAGGAAAATCCAGGAAAATCCACCGGGATCGGGGACTGGGGAGGCTGAGACTGCTCTGCAGTGGGAAGGTGAGCAAAGATTGATCTCATTGTTGATTAATTTCTCATTAATTGCCTCTTTGTATCTGGAAAACGGGCTGGATGAGGGGTTTGGGATGGGTTTGGAATGGGTTTGGGATGACTGAGTTTGGGATGGATTTGGAATGGATTTAGAATGGGTTTGGAATGGGTTTGGAAAGAGTTTGGGGTGGATTTGGAGGTGATAATTTAGAATGGCTTTGGAATAAGTTTGGAATTGGAATGAGATGAGTTTGGAATGAGTTTTAGGATGGATTTGGAATGGATTGAGTTTGGAATGAGTTTGGAGTGAATCTGGAGGGAGTTTGGAATGAGTTTGGAATGAGTTTGGGATGAATTTGGGATGGGTTTGGGTTGAGTTTGGACTGAGTTTGGGATGAGTGAGTTTGGGATGGGTTTGGGTTGAGTTCGGGATGGATTTGGGATGAGTTTGGGTTGAGTTTGGGGTGAGTTTGGGTTTGGAATGGGTTTGAATGGATTGAATTTGGAATGAGTTTGGAATGAGTTTGGAATGAGTTTGGGTTTGGGATGGGTTTGGGTTTGGGTTTGGGTTCGGAGGTGCCGACTGTGGGTGCTGCTGGTGCTGGGGCCTCGTTATGTGCAGCAATGACCTCGTTAATTAGGGAGGGACATCTCTGCCTTCCAGAGGGGACCTGGAGTGTGGGAGCTGCTGCTCCATGAGAAGCTCCGTGAGGGGGTTCTTTGGAGTTGTTTGGGGTTGTTTGAGGTTCTTTGGTGTTCTTTGGGGCTGTTTGAAGCTCTTTGGAGTTCTTTGTGGTTCTTTGGGGCTGTTTGGGGCTGCTTGGGGTTGTCTGAGGTTCTTTCAAGTTGTTTGAGGTTCTTTGATGTTGTTTGAGGCTCTTTAGGGTTCTTTGGGGTCGTTTCCTTTGCCGTCGGGTTTTCCTGAGCTTTGGGACGTGTGGAGCAGCCGAGGGCTGGGAATTGGAGGGGCAGGAGGCCGAGCCCGGCCCGGGTGTGGGAGGGGCTGGAGCTGCCCCAGGGCCCTGGACAGGAGGAGGAGGAGGAGGAGGAGGAGGAGGAGGAGGAGGATGAGGAGGATGATGCTGATGCTGCTGATGCTGATGCTGAACAATCGCTGCCCCTGAGTCACCCGGAGAGGAGGTCCAGGTGACTCCAGAGCTCCGTGTGTGTCCCAGCCAGGCTCGGGGAAGTGGAAATGGCTGATTTGGTGCATTTCGGGTGAAAAATCCTTTAAAATCCCATTTTTTGAGGGAAAAAAAAATTAAAATCTTCCTAGATTTCCTTGCCTGCAGTTCCGCGCTGCGGGCGGCAGAGGGCGCGCTGGGGCCGCGGTTGTCGGGCTTTGATTTCAATATTTATTTTTATAATAATAATTATAAAATATAATTTTATAAAAGGTAAATAATAAAAATACTATATGATATATTATAAAATACAATTTTATAACAATATATATAACTTTAACAATATATAAAAATATTATTATATGTTATATATTATATATTGTATTTACTTTTTTACATATATAGATAATATAATATAATATAATATAATATAATATAATATAATATAATATAATATAATATAATATAATATATAACACATTATATTAAATAGATAATATAATTTATTATATTATATTTTATATAATTATTAATGGTGATAATTAATGTAATATATTATATAGTTACATATTATAGTATAGTATAGTATAAAAATTTATATATATATATATATATATAACTTTAATATCATTATTTATATAGAAAGTCTTTAATTAAAGCATTCCTGGTAGATGAGAGTGAGGATGGGGATGAAGATAAGGATGAGGATGGGAATAAGGATAATGATACAATAATATATATAACTTTAATGTCATTATTTATATGGAGATTCTATAATTAATACACTCCCGGTGGATGAGGATGGGGATGAGGATAAAGATGGATTTCCCCCCACTCCTCACCCCAAACCGAGCTCTGCACCACAACCCCAACCCAAAAACCACCCCGAAAATTCTGAATTCCTGCCAGACTTCTGGGACAACACAACCCAAAAAATCAACCCAAAAATTCCAAACTCTTGGGGTACCCCAATGCCAAAAAATCACCCCAAAAATTCCGAACTCCCACCCAACTCCTGGGACACTCCAAACCCAACGCCAAAAAATCACCCCAGAAATTCCAAATTCCTGCCAAACTCTTGACCACCCCCAAAATTCTGAATTCCCACCAGACTCCTGGGACACCTGAACCTCAACCCAAAAATCACCCCAAAAATTCCAAATTCCTGCCAGACTCCTGGGACACCTGAACCCAAAAAATCACCCCAAAAATTCCCAATTCCCACCAAACTCTTGGGACATCACAACCTCAACCCCAAAAAACCACCCCAAACCCTCCAAATTCCTGGGGTACCCCAACGCCAAAAAATAACCCAAAAAATTCTGAATTCCTGCCAAACTCTTGGAACACCTGAACCCAAAAAATCACCTAAAAAATTCCAAATTCCTGGGACACCTGAACCCAAAAAAAAACACTCCAAAAATTCCAAACCTTTGGGGTACCCCAACGCCAAAAAATCCACCCCCAAAAATTCCGAATTCTCACCAAACTCCTGGGACACCTGAACCCAAAAAACCAGCCCAAAAATTCCAAACTCATGCCAAACTCTTGGGGCGCTCCAACCCAAAAAATCACCCCAAAAATCCAAACTCATGCCCAACTCCTGGGACAATCCAACCCCAACGCCAAAAAATCATCCCAAAATTCTGAATTCTCACCAAACTCTTGGGACACCACGACCCCAACACCAAAAAACCACCCCAAGTATTCCAAACTCCTGGGACACCCGAACCCCAAAAAACACCCCAAAAATTCCAAACTCCTGCCACTCTCCTGGGACACTGCAAACCCAACGCCAAAAAATCATCCCAAAAATCCCAAATTCCTGCCAAGCTCTTGACCACCCCTAAAATTCTGAATTCCCGCCAAACTCTTGGGACACCTGAACCTCAACACCAAAACCACCCCAAAAATTCCAAACTCCTGTGACACCACAATCCCAGCGCCAAAAAATCACCGCAAAAATTCAGAATTCCTGTCAAACTCTTGGGACACCTGAACCCTAAAAACCAGCCCAAAAATTCCAAATTCTCACCAGACTCCTGAGACACTCCAAACCCAACGCCAAAAAATCCCCCCAGAAATTCCAAATTCTCACCAAACTCCTGGGACACCTGAACCCAAAAAACCACCCTAAAAATTCCAAATTCCTGCCACTCTCCTGGGACACTCCAAACCCAAGGCCAAAAAATAACCCCTAAAAATTCCGAATTCCTGCCAAACTCCTGGGACACTCCAAACCCAAGGCCAAAAAATAACCCCTAAAAATTCCGAATTCCTGCCACTCTCCTGGGACACCTGAACCCAAAAAAACACTCCAAGAATTCCAAACTCCTGGGGTATACCCCAATCCCAACGCCAGAAAAACACCCCAAAATTCCAAATTCCTGCCAAACTCCTGGGACACCTGAACCCAAAAAAACCACTCCAAAAATTCCAAACTTTTGGGCTACCCCAATGCCAAAAAAAACACCCAAAAAATTCCCAATTCCCTCCAAACCTCCGGGTACCATCAGCAGGTGGCAGCAGCCGGTGCTGCTCCCGGTGTTTGTCCTGGCCGGGACATTCCCTGGACAGACAGACAGAAACAGGACAGACAGACAGACAGAACAGACACAGGACACACAGAACAGACAGACAGACACAGGACAGACAGAACAGACACAGGACACACAGAACAGACAGACAGGCGGACACACAGGACAGACAGACGGACACAGGACAGACAGACAGAACAGACACAGGACACACAGAACAGACAGACAGGCGGACACACAGGACAGACAGACAGACACAGGACAGACAGACAGACACAGGACAGACAGACAGAACAGACACAGGACACACAGAACAGACAGACAGGCGGACACACAGGACAGACAGACAGACAGACACAGGACAGACAGACAGACACAGGACACACAGAACAGACACAGGACACACAGAACAGACAGACAGGCGGACACACAGAACAGACAGACAGACAGACACAGGACAGACAGACAGACAGAACAGACACACAGAACAGACAGACAGACGGACAGACAGACAGACGGACGGGATTCCTGCGCCCTGAGCTCAGCACAAACACCCCAATTATTGCAAATTCCCCCTCCCCGAACATTCCCAAATTATCTCCCGGTGTCTAAATAAGGAGCTGCCGCTGCTTGGGCCCCGAATTCCGAATTCCAGCCGCGATTCCTGCGCTCCTTCCAGCTCGAGGGGCCCTTTGTGGGGCCTTTTATTTTAAAATTATTATTATTATTATTATTGTTGTTATGGAGGAGAGGAAATTGGGCAGATAAAAGATTTTGGAGTCATTTTTGGGGCAGTTTTGTGGAAATTTTTGGAGGTTTCTGGGGCAATTTCAGGGAGGTTTTGGGGGTGCAAGAGCTGATTTTGGGGTGATCTTAGATAATTTTGGGGTGAATTTTGTGCAATTTTGGGGTGGTTTTGTGAGTTTTTGGGGCAATTTTGGAGGTGTTTTGGGGTTCCAAAGGAGATCTGGGGGAGATTTCAAAGGTTTCTAAGGCAATTTGTGGTGAAATTTGGGGAATTTTTGGGGTGATTTTGGAGGTTTCTGGGGCGATTTCAGACAGTTCTGGGGATGCAGAAGCTGATTTTGGGGTGATCTCGGGTCATTGTGGGAGTTTTTGTGCAATTTTGGGGTGGTTTTGGGAGTTTTTGGAGCAATTTTGGAGATGTTTTGGGGTTCCAAAGCAGATTTGGGGGAGATTTCAAAGGTTTCTAAGGCAATTTGGGGTGAAATTTGGGG
This sequence comes from Zosterops lateralis, assembly GCF_965231275.1. Lineage (NCBI taxonomy): Eukaryota > Metazoa > Chordata > Aves > Passeriformes > Zosteropidae > Zosterops > Zosterops lateralis. The sequence goes on from NC_139789.1 coordinate 3,692,258, forward strand.
CGATTTTGGAGGTTTCTGGGGCGATTCCGGGGAGGTTTGGGAGTTTCAGCAGATGCTGGTTTTGGGGGGATATTAGATAATTTTGAGAGGTTTTGTGCAATTTTGGGGTGGTTTGGGGGGGTTTTTAGCAGATTTTGGGGTGATTTTGAAGGTTTAAAGGCAATTTGGGGTGGTTTTTGTGCCATTTTGGGGTGGTTTTGTGAGTTTTTGGGGCAATTTTGGAGGTGTTTTGGGGTTCTGAAGCAGATTTCGCGTGATTTTGATTTCTAAGGCAATTTGGGGTGATTTTGGGGAAAATTTGGGGTGATTTTGAAGGTTTCTGGGGCGATTTCAGGGAGGTTTTGGGGGTGCAGAAGCTGATTTTGGGGTGGTTTTTGTGCAATTTTGGGGTGGTTTTGGAGTTTTTGGGGCAATTTTGGAGGTGTTTTGGGGTTCCAAAGCAGATTTTGGGTGATTTCAAAGGTTTCTAAGGCAATTTGTGGTGAAATTTGGGGAATTTTTGGGGCGATTTTGGAGGTTTCTGGGGCAATTTCAGGGAGGTTTTGGGGGTGCAGAAGCTGAATTTGGGGTGATCTCAGGTCATTTTGGGGTGGTTTTTGTGCAATTTTGGGGTGGTTTTGGGAGTTTTTGGGGCAATTTTGGAGATGTTTTGGGGTTCCAAAGCAGATTTGGGGGAGATTTCAAAGGTTTCTAAGGCAATTTGGGGTGAAATTTGGGGCGATTTTGGAGGTTTCTGGGGCGATTCCGGGGAGGTTTGGGAGTTTCAGCAGATGCTGGTTTTGGGGGGATATTAGATAATTTTGAGAGGTTTTGTGCAATTTTGGGGTGGTTTGGGGGGGGTTTTAGCAGATTTTGGGGTGATTTTGAAGGTTTAAAGGCAATTTGGGGTGGTTTTTGTGCCATTTTGGGGTGGTTTTGTGAGTTTTTGGGGCAATTTTGGAGGTGTTTTGGGGTTCTGAAGCAGATTTTGGGTGATTTCAAAGGTGTCTAAGGCAATTTGGGGTGAAATTTGGGGAAAATTTGGGGTGATTTTGGAGGTTTCTGGGGCAATTTCAGGGAGGTTTTGGGGGTGCAGAAGCTGAATTTGGGGTGATCTCAGGTCATTTTGGGGTGGTTTTTGTGCAATTTTGGGGTGGTTTTGGGAGTTTTTGGGGCAATTTTGGAGGTATTTTTGGGGTTCCAAAGCAGATTTTGGGGTGATTTTGATGATTTTTAAGGCGATTTGAGGTGATTTTGGGGGCAATTTTTGTATTTTAGGGGGTCTTGAAGCCGATTTTGGGGCAGTTTTTGGGGTGATTTTTCTGTTTTAGTGCTTTGGGACGTGCTGAAGCTGATTTTGGGGTGGATTTTGGGGGTAACAAAGCCCATTTTGGGCTGATTTTGGGTGATTTTAGCTCCCCCAACTGCCCAGATGTGCAGGGAGGAGAGAAAATCGAGATAAAAAACTTAAATTTCTGTCCTGTCCCTGTTGCTGCCGGGTGCTGTTAAATCCATTTTAAATCTCATTTTCATTAAGATCACACAGAATTCACTGGGGGTTTTTTTGCCATCTGAGCTGCAGAAATGAGATTTTTATTGCCTGGAGGGTGCAGTGACCCTGAGTCATCCCTGGGGGAGGTGGGGATGGGTCACTCTGTCCTTTCTGCACAAACAGAGAAATTCAAAGTTCTTGGAGCTCCCCGGGACTGCAGAGCTGTTTGTGCTGCTCTGGGTGATCCACCAGCCCGAGTTTCCCCAGGGATTCCCCAAAACCTGTCCCTAAAATCCATCCTGAGAATCTGTCCCATCTCTAAAATCCGTCCCTAAAGTCTGTACCTAAAACTCATCCCGAAAATCTGTCCTGAAAATCCAGATGTAAAAATCCATCCCTAAAATCTCTCCTCAAAATCTGTCCCCAAGATCTCTTCCTAAAGTCTGTCCCTAAAATCTCTCCCCCAAAATCTCTCTCCAAAATCTTTCCCTAAAATCTCTCCCCAAAAATCTCTCCCCAAAAATCTCTCCCCAAAATCCATCCCTAAAATCTCTCCCTAAAGTCTCTCTCTAAAATCCATTCCTAAAATCTCTCCATAAAATCTCTCCTCAAAATCTCTCTGTAAAACTCGTCCCTAAAACTTGTCCCTAAAACCTGCCCCTAAAATCTCTCTCTAAAGTTTGTCCCTAAAATTCTCATCCCTAAAATCTCTTCCCAAAATATCTCCATGAAACTTGTCACTAAAATCTCTCCCTGGAATCTCTCCCCAAAATCTCTCCATAAATCTTGTCCCTAAAACCTGTTCCTAAAATCTCTCAGGAAAATCTCTCCCCAAAATCTCTCCCTAAAAAAAATCTCTCTGTAAAATCTCTCCCTAAAACCTGTCCCCAAAAATCTCTCTCTAAAATCCATCCCTAAAGTCTGTCCATAAAATCTCTTCCCAAAATTTCTCCCTAAAATCCGTCCCTAAAATCCATCCCTAAAATCTCTCCATAAAACCTCTCCCAAAACCTGTCCCTAAAATCTCTCCCTAAAGTCTCTCCCCAAAACCTTTCTGTAAAAACTCTCCCCAAAACTTGTCCCCAAAATCTCTCTCCCTAAAATCCATCCCTAAAATCTTTCTCTAGAACCTCTCCCCAAAAATCTCTCCCCAAAAATCTCTCCCCGGAATCTCTCCCTAAAATCTCTCTCTCAAACCTGTCCCTAAAATCTCTCCATAAAACTTCTCCCTAAGACTTGTCTCACACTGAAATCTCTCCCTAAAACCTGTCCCTAAAACCTCTCCCTAAGACCTGTCCTTAAAATCCCTCTCTAAATTCTGTCCCTAAAATCCATCCCTAAAACCTCCCCCTAAAATCTCTCTGTAAAATCTCTCCCCAAAACCTGCCCCTAAAATCTCTCCCTAAAACCTCTGTAAAACCTGCCCCTAAAATCTGGGGATGAGGAGTTTGTTCCCATTTCCTGCTGTCAGTGCCAGCTCTGCCCTTCCATTCCTTGCCTAAAAAAAGGCAAATATATATATATATATATTTTTTATTTTTTTTTTTAATTGCATCACCCCCCCTGTTTTCCTGTTTATTCAGGGGCACAGTTAATCCTGTCGGGATTAAAGGGAAAGGTTGGGATTCCCAGAGCAGAATTCCCATTTTTGGGATTGTTGTGGAGCATCTGGAATGGGATAAAATCCCCCAAAAAATCCTCAGGAATGTGAGGAGATTCATCCCAGAAATTCCCATATAAATCCCATGGGAATTATTTGGTATTTCTGAATTCAGCTCAGAGATCCAGGGAATTCTGGATTTTGGGATGGACCTTGAAAAGTGGAACTTTGAGCTCCTTTTCACCCCATTTTCATCCCATTCTGGGATTTTATTCCCAGAGCAGCCTGGCCTGGTGTTCCTGCAGAATTCCAATTTTTGGGATTCTTTCTGGGAATTGTGGAGCTCCTGGAATGGGATAAAACCCCCAAAAATCCTCAGGAAGGTGAGGGCAGGGAGATCCATCCCAGAAATTCTCATATAAATCCCATGGGAATTATTTGGTATTTCTGAATTCAGCTCAGAGATCCAGGGAATTCTGGATTTTGGGATGGAGCTTGGAAATTGGAGCTTTGAGCTCATTTTCACCCCAAATTTTTCTGGGATTGTGATTCCCAGAGCAGATCTCCAGCCTGGCCTGGTGTTCCTGCAGAATTCCAATTTTTGGGATTCCTGCTGGGAATTGTGGAGCTCCTGGAATGGGATAAAACCCCCAAAAAATCCTCAGGAATGTGAGGGCAGGGAGATTCATCCCAGAAATTCCCATATAAATCCCTCCTGCCAGGAATTCTTGATTTTCCCAGGGGTTCCCAAACATCCTGAGCGCACAAAATCCCTGCCTGGAATTCCCACCTGGAGAATTCCTGCCCAATACCAGAAGGAAAAAGATTCCCTCACCTTTTTTTTTAAGGTTTTAGGATGAGAAGAAAAAAATCCCTGAATTACCTGAGCTGCTTTTCCAAACTTCTTCTTCCCAAACCTGGTCCTGCTGCTCCTCCTTCCTCGGGGATTCTGCAGGGAAAGTGGAGAAAACCCAAAAAAAATGGGGAATTTTGGGGGTCTCTGAGGGAGTTTTTCCTTTTTCCTGAATTCCTGCACTTGGATTGATGAGCACAGAGTGTTTGTAGGATGAAATTCTTTATTTAGGGATTTTGGGGGTTGGATTTAGAGATTTTAGGGAGTGGGATTAAGATTAATTAAATTAAGATTTTTGGTGGTGAGATTTAGGGATTTTGGGGGTGGAATTTAGGGATTTTGGGGGTGGGATTCAGGGATTTTGGGGTTGGATTTAGAGATTGTTGGGGTGAGACTTAGGGATTTGAGGGGTTGGATTTAGGGATTTTTGAGGGGTAGAATTTAGGGATTTTGAGGGGTGCAATTTAGGGATTTGGGGGTGAGATTTAGGAATTTTGGGAAGCTCAGCATTCCCACCATGCCCAAAGCCCGAGCTGCTCTGGCACAGGGAATTTTGAGGTTGTCTTGGATTCTGTGAAAAACCAAGATTAACTCAGAAATCCCTGGAATTTTGGGATTGGATTGTCCCAGGGCCCCCATGGAGGGCTGGGGAATTTTGTGTCCTGGAGCAGCTGTGGAGGGAAAATTTTCCATGATTTTTAAATTTTTGAAAACCTAAATTTTTATTTATTAAAAGGGAAAAAACGCTTTATCCTCAGTCCCCAAGCACAGGGAACAAGCTGGAATTCCTGATCCCTTTTTCCTCCCCTCTTGGATGTTGATTTTCCATCCTCAGAGAGTTGACACCTCTTTGTTTTCCCAGGTTTTTGGGGGGGAATTTGAGCTCAGTTTTCCCACAGAGGGCGAATCCAAGCCCTGGGAAAAGCCTTGGAATGTTTTTTATCCGGGTGCACATCTGGGAAAAGCATCACAGGGTGGGAACAGCTCCAGGCAGAGTTCCCAGCCCCAAACTCCAGGGCTGGGATCCCACGAGTTGTGTGGCTCCAGCAGCGGGACCCTGGGAGCTTTGGGATCTCAGGGGTGTGTGATCCCAGATTTGGGATCCCAGGAATTGTGTGACCCCAGATTTGGGATCTCAGGGGTGTGTGATCCCAGATTTGGGATCCCAGGGATTGTGTGATTCCAGTTTTGGGATCCCAGGATTTGTGTGGTTCCAAGTGTGTGACCCCAGGATCTTTGGGATCCCAGGAATTGTGTGATCCCAGCTGTAGAATCCCAGGGTTTGTGTGGTCCCAATTTTGTGATCCCAGGATTTGTGAGTTCCCAGGATTTGTGTGGTTCCAGGTGTGGGATCCCAGGAGCTTTGGGATCCCAGGAATTGTTGGTTCCAGCTGTAGGACCTCAGTGTAGTTCCAGGCGTGAGATCCCAGGATTTGTGTGATTTCAGCTTTGAGATCTCAGGAATTGTTGTAGGACCGTGGCAGCTTTAGGATCCCAGGATTTGTGTGATCCCACCTGTAAGATCCCAGGATTTGTGTGATTCCATGTGTGGGATCCCAGGAGCTTTGAGAACACAGGAATTGTGTGATCTCAGTTGTAGAATCCCAGGATTTGTGAGTTCCCAGGAATTGTGTAATCTCAGCTAAGATCCCAAGAATTGTTGGTTCCAGCTGTAGGGCCCCAGTGTAGTTCCAGGTGTGAGATCCCAGGATTTGTGGGATCCCAGGATTTGTGGGATCCCAGGATTTGTGCGATCCCAGCTTTGTGATCTCAGGATTTGTGTGATCTTATGAATTGTGTGATCTCACCTGTAAGATCCCAGGAATTGTGTGGTTCCAGGTGTAGGATCCTGGCAGCTTTGGGATCTCAGGACTTGTGTGATCCCAGAATCTGTGTGATCTCAGCTTTGGGATCCCAGAAATTGTTGTAGGACCCTGGGAGCTTTGAGATCCCAGGATTTGTGTGATCCCAGTTTTGGGATCCCAGGAATTGTGTGGTTCCAAGTGTGGGATCCCAGGATTTGTGAGGTCCCAGGATTTGGGTGGTTCCAGGTGTAGGACCCTGGGAGCTTTGGGATCCCAGGAATTGTGTGATCCCAGCTGTGAAGATCCCAGGAATTGTTGGTTCCAGTTGTAGGACCCCAGTGTCGTTCCAGTTGTGTGAGATCCCAGGATTTGTGTGATCCCAGGATTTGTGTGATTTCAGCTTTGGGATCCCAGGAATTATTGTAGGACTGTGGCAGCTTTAGGATCCCAAGAATTGTGTGATCCCAGGATTTGTGTGATTCCAGGAATTGTGTAATCTCAGCTGTGAAGATGGCAGGAATTGTTGGTTCCAGCTGTAGGACCCCAGTGTAGTTCCAGGTGTGTCATCCTAGGAATTGTGTGATCTCAGCTTTGGGATCCCAGGATTTGTGTGATCTCAGGGTTTGTGATCCCAGGATTTGTGTGGTTCCAGGTGTGTGATCCCAGGAATTGTGTGATCCCAGCTTTGTGATGTCAGGATTTGTGTGATCCTAGGATTTGTGTGATCTCACCTGTAGAATCCCAGGATTTGTGAGTTCCCAGGATTTGTGAGATCCTAGGATTTGTGCGGTTCCAACTTTGGGATCCCAGGATTTGTGAAATCCCAGGATTTGTGTGGTTCCAGCTTTGGGATCTCAGGAATTGTTGTAGGACCTTGGCAGCTTTGGGATCCCCGGTTGTGTGTGGTCCCCAGTGTCCCCAGGCTGTTTCTCCAGCCGGGAACGCTGCAGGGACACCGGGGCCATCCCTGGAACCCCTGTGGGTGTCCCCGGAGCACCCCGGGGTGCAGGAGCTGCCCCTGCCCTGCACTGGGAGGGGTTTGGGGATTCCCTGGGGATCCTGGTTTGGGGTTTTTGGGAGCTCTGGGCCAGGTGTGTCCCCTGAGGAGGGCGGGACACCCCCAAAGCTTTTCTGGGAAAGGGGAATCCTGATTCCAGCAGCTGCTGAGAGGGAATCGCCTCCAGCCATCCTTTGGAGGCTGAAATTCAGCTGCCTTTGAAGTTCCCTTTCATTTGCACCAAAACGGAGCCTTTTCTCCCCATTTCCCCTGATGAAAAATTGCTGTTTTTATAAAAAAAGATTCCTCAGAGGAGACCACGGGCCGGAACTGCAGCAGAGCCTTCAAAAACCCTTCAAAGAGCTTTGATCCCAAAACTTAAAAAGCTCCACTGGATCAGAGCTGGGAGATAAATATTTGGGAGCGTTTGTGGCTTGAGCAGAAATTAAAGGGGGATGAAATCTCTGGGCTTTGATCAGCTCTGGGACCAGGAAGGGTTCCAAGCACAGGGAACCAGCCCAGATTTCTTCCTTTTTGGGATTTTTTTGGGATTTTTTTTTTGAACTTTTTTTAATTTTTTGAGGGGTTTTTTTGGAACTTTTTGGGACTCTTGGAAATTTTGGGGGGACTTTTTTTGATTTTTAGGGAATTTTTTTTTTTAATTTTTGGGAACTTTTTTGGAACTTTTCTGGGACTCTTTTGGAACTTTTTTGGGACTTTTTTTCATTTTTGGGGGATTTTAGTTGTAAACACAGAGGGAGGTGCAGGACTCCAAATCTCCTCTGGTTGTGACCCATCCCACAGTTCTGGGGTTTCTCCTTTGGGGTCCAGGTGCACCTGGAGGGAGCTCAGTGGGATCCACTGACCCCAGAGCCCCAGGAGCTCCTGCTGCTGCCCCACTGAACAGCCCAGAGCCCCAGCAGGGCTGTAATTCCAGCTGAAATTCCATGATCGCCCTTCCAGGAATTCCCAGCCCAGGTTTCCCAGCCAGGCCTCACCGGGGAACAATTCCAGCAGCACATCCAGGGGTGGGACTGCAGGGACAGCCTGGAGGGAGAGGGCTGGAGCACGGCTGTCCCTGAGCTCCATAAACCAGCACAAACCATTCCAGGGCTCCATAAACCAGCCCAAAACATTCCAGGGTTCTGTGACCCAGCCCAAACCATTCCAGAATTCCTTGAGCCAACCAAAACAAATCCAGAATTTCATAAACCAGCCCAAACCCTTCCAGAATTCCCAAACCATTCCAGGATTCCTTGAGCCAACCCAAACCATTCCAGAGTTCCATAAACCAACCCAAAGCATTTCAGATCTCCATGAGCCAGCCCAAACCATTCCAGGATTCCTTGATCCAGCCCAAACCATTCTGGAATTCCTTGAGCCAACTCAAACCATCCCAGAATTTGACCCAGCTCAAACCATTCCAGAATCCAACCCAAAGAAATCCAGAATTCCTTGAGCCAGCCCCAATCTATTCCAGATCTCCATGATCCAGCCCAAACCATTCCAAGGCTCCATGACCCAACTCAAACCATTCCAGGATTCCTTGAGCCAACCTAAACCATTCCAGGATTCCATAAACCAGCCCAAACCATTCCAGGGTTCCTTTAGCCAACCCAAACCATTCCAGGATTCCATAAACCAGCCCAAACCATTCCAGAATTCCATGATCCAGCCCAAACCATTCCAGAATTCCATGGTGAGCCAACCCAAACCATTCCAGGATTCTGGACCCAGCCCAAAGCCACCCCAGGGCTCCCTGGCGTTCCCACAGCCGGATCCGGGGTCACTCCCTGCATCCTGTTCCCGGTGCCTTTCCCAGTCCTGCAGAACTCCGGGAGAAAGTGGCTTTATCTGGGAATTTCATTGCCCTGGGCTCTGTCTGGGGTGGAGATGAGGATTTATTTACAAACAACACCCAGCCCCGGGCCAGCTGCTCTCCCTGGAACCTTTGGAACCTTTGGAATGGGATTTCTGCTCTCCAGATTTAACTGGCTCTGCCTTCCCTCGGTGCCCGGGGAATGCCCAGAGCTGGAACTGTGCCCTCAGCTCCTGCTGCTTCCCAAAGTGTCCTGGACCTGGAATCCCCCTGAGGCCTGGGCTGCATCCAGGGAACTGTGGGCAGAGGGAAAAGGGGGAATTCTGATGGGAATTCTGCCCCTCTGCCTCCAGCTCAGGGTCCTGGCATGGGGCTCTTCCCTCTGGAGCTGGGAATGTTCCCTGGAGAAGGGAAGGATCCAGGGAGAGCTCAGAGCCCCTGCCAGGCCCTAAAGGGGCTCCAGGAGAGCTGGGGAGGGATTTGGGATCAGGGATGGAGAGACAGGACACAGGGAATGGGTTTAAACTGGGAAAAGGGAGATTTGGGTGGGATTTAGGATGGAATTCCTGCCTGGGCTGGAATTCCCAGAGGAACTGTGGCTGCCCCTGGACCCCTGGGAGTGTCCCAGGCTGGAGAAGGGAAATTCCAGAGAAAGCTCGGAGTCACTTCCAGAGCCTAAAGGAGCTCCAGGAGGGCTGGAGAGGGATTTGGGGTGAGGAATGGAATTCCAGGACACAGGGAATGGGTTTAAACTGGAAAAAGGGAGATTTGGGTGGGATTTCGGGAGGGAATTCCTGTCTGGGCTGGAATTCCCAGAGAAGCTGTGGCTGCCCCTGGACCCCTGGGAGTGCCCAAGGCTGGAGAAGAAAAGCTCCAGAGAAAGCTTGGAGTCACTTCCAGAGCCTAAAGGGGCTCCAGGAGAGCTGGAGAGGGATTTGGGATCAGGGATGGAATTCCAGGACACAGGGAATGGGTTTAAACTGGGGAAAAGGGAGATTTGGGTGGGATTTTGGGAAGGAATTCCTGGCTGGGAGGGTGGGGAGGTGATGGGATGGAATTCCCAGAGAAGCTGTGGCTGCCCCTGGATCCCTGGAAGTGCCCAAGGAAAAGCTGGAAAAGAGAAAATCCAGGAAAACCTCAGAGCCCAAAGGGGCTCCAGGAGAGCTGAGGAGGGATTTGGGATCAGAGATGGAATTCCAGGGCACAGGGAATGGATTTAAACTGGGAAAAGAGAGATATGGGTGGGATTTTGGGGCTCAGCTCTGCATTACTGGGAATTAAAGGAAAATTTTCCTCCTCTTTTCACTCGTTGCTTGGGAATTAAAAGAAAATTTTCCTGCTCCTGGGAATTAAAGGAATTTTTTCCTGCTCCTGGGAATCAAAGGATATTTTTCCTGCTGCTGGGAATCAAAGGAATTTTTTCCTGCTCCTGGGAATCAAAGGATATTTTTCCTGCTGCTGGGAATTAAAGGAATTTTTTCCTGCTCCTGGGAATCAAAGGATATTTTTCCTGCTCCTGGGAATTAAAGGATTTTTTCCCTGCTCTTTCCCCACTAAAAGAGGGAACTCTGGGCCGAGTGGGCTCCTCCTCAGTGACTCATGTCCCAGGGAGGGGCTGGGATGAAGAGGAGGAACCACACGATGCCGAGGATTTCACTCCTCCTCCTCCTCCTCCTCCTCCTGCAGCCTTTTCTTAGCCCTAGTAACAGCTCCATTCCCAATTTGGAAACTCCAAAATTCCCAATTTTTTTATTTTTCACACATCCTGCCTCTCTCCTCCCTGTATTTTTTTCACCCTGGGAGACTCCAGGTAGGAGCAGCACAAATTAATTTTAAATGAGTGGCTGGAAAATGGGAATTTTGTGCAGCACAAGGAATTTCCTTCTTTTTCCTGGAGCTGCTCCACATCTTTGGGAAGTTTTCTGACCCCTGAAAACCTTTTCCAACCTGTGCAAAGGTTGAAACCTTGCCCAGAAATAAAAAATAATTTGGAATTGAGGAACTTGAGGGATGTGGATCCTGACTGGGATGGGGTAAAGTGGGAAATGAGGCCAAAATTCCCTTTGGAATTTTGTGAGATCTGAGGAATTGAATCAGCTTTCCTAGAAAAAAAACCAATTTTTTTTTATTTCACCCTTTTTTTTTTCAGAATTTATAACAGTTCCCTGCAGAGCTGAGCTCCTTCAGTGCTGCAAAAACTGAATTTTGGGGAAAAAAATCTGAATTTTGGGCAAATAAAACCTGATTTGAGGTTGGTTGAGGGTTGGATTTTGACCTGGAGTTTGAAATTCAACATTTTATTGCAGACAGTTCTTGCAGCAGGTTGGGTGGGCGGGTTTGGCTTTAACAGAGTGAAATTGGGGATAAAAATAATCCAAATGAGCAGCTCACAAACGAAAAAAGGAGATTAAAAGTGGCTGGAATAGGGGAGGAGGAGCAGGATCAGTGTCCTGGCACTGAGCTCCTCCTAATTGCTCCTGCTAATTGAAGGTGTTAATTGGGCTGGGATTGCACAGGGGCAGCTCAGGGGAGCCTCTCCCTGATCCTTATCCCAGTTTATCCCAGTTTTATCCAATTTTTTCTCACTTTTCCCCCAGTTTTTCCAGTTTTTTTTCCCAGTTCTTCCAGTTTTTTTCCCAGTTTATCCCAGTTTTTCTGTTGATCCCAATTTATCCCATTTTTATCCCAGTTTATCCCCATTTCCCCCAGTTTTTACCCCCATTTTTTCCCCATTTTTCCCCCAGTTTTCTTCCCCCAGTTTTCCCCCAATTTTTTCCCAGTTTTTTTCTCAGTTTTTTTCTGGGTTTTTCCCCCCCAGTTTTTTTCCCAGTTTTTCCCATTTTTCCCCAGTTTATCCCATTTCCCCCAGTTTTTTTTTTTCCCCAGTTTATCCCAGTTTTTTCCCAGTTTTCCTCAGTTTATCCCATTTTATCCCAGTTTACCCCCATTTTTCCCATTTCCCCCCATTTTTTACTATTTTCCCCATTTCCCCCAGTTTATTCCATTTTTTCCCATTTTTCCCCATTTTTAATCCCATTTTTTCCCCCATTTTATTCCCAGTTTTCCCCCCAGTTGTCTCCCAGTTTTTTCCCACTTTTATCCCAGTTTCTCTCAGTTTTTCTCAGTTTTTTCCCAGTTTTTCTCAGTTTATCCCATTTTTATCCCAGTTTATCCCAGTCTTGGTCACTCCAAGACAGTTCCAAAGTTCCATCACAGCTTTTTCCAGAATAAAAATGTTGTTTATCCATTTATTTATTATTTTTAATCCAATTAGGGGATACAAATTGGGATTTTCAGCTGGGAATTCCAACCCAAACCCTGGTGGGACAAAGGAAAATTTGTCTGGCGTCGATTATTATGAAAAATATAAAAAATAAATATAAAAATTTTCCACTCCTCCCTGAGTTGGGGAGTTTTATGGGACGGGAGTTTCCATAAATTGGCATCAATTATTCCTGTCCTTTATTCCCCCTGGGCAGGGGATGGTTCCCACTTTTCCTGTGGATTTTTGAGCTTCATTTGGGGAATTTCCAGCTGGAAATTCATAAACAAATCCTGATAAAATATAAAAACACGATTTGGGGGCGTGGCTGTGCCTGTCCTGCTTCATCCCAGTTAAAAACTGATACTGGTTTGAACTAAAACTGTGTTAATTGGGGTTTTATTTAATGCCTGACACTGGTTTGGGGATTTTATTTAAAATCTGAAACAGGTTTTTAACTAAAACTGTGTTAATTGGAGTTTTATTTAATACCTGACACTGGTTTGGGGGTTTTATTTACTACCTGATACCGGTTTTATCTAAAACTGTTTTAATTGGGGTTTTATTATTACCTGACACTGGTTTAGGGGTTTTATTTAAAATCTGAAACACGTTTTTAACTAAAACTGCAGCAATTGGGGTTTTATTTAATACCTGATACTGGTTTTAATTAAAACTGTGTTAATTGGGGTTTTATTTAAAATCTGATTCAGTTTTTTAACTAAAACTGTGTTAATTGGAGTTTTCTTTAATACCTGATAATGGTTTGGGGATTTTATTTAGATTCTGAAACAGGTTTTTAACTAAAACTTCATCAATTGGGGCTTTATTTAAAACCTAATTCTGGTTTTTAACTAAAACTGTGTCAATTGGAGTTTTATTTAAAACCTGATACTGATTTGAGGGGTTTATTTACTACCTGATACTGGTTTTTATCTAAAACTGTGTTAATTGGGGTTTTATTTAATATCTGATACTGGTTTGGGGGTTTTATTTAAAACCTGATTCTGGTTTTTAACTAAAACTGTGTTAACTGGGGTTTTATTTAAAGCCTGATACTGGTTTGATGAGTTTATTTAAAACGTGCTACTGTTTTTATCTAAAACTGCTTTAATTGGGGTTTTATTCCCAGTTTAAAGTGGGGAATGAGCCGATTTCTCCTTTTTCCTGCCCCGAGGGAAGGGCCGGGATTGAGGCTCTGGGAGCTGCTGCTCCAGGAAATCTCCCGAATTCTGTGTGGAATTACCTGGACCCGGCAGGAATTTGTGTGCAGGGAGGGTTTGGAATGGGAAAAGTGTGGATTTATGGAATTGCCGGGGTTGGGAGGAGCTTTAGGGTCACTCAGGGGGACGTTTGTGCCTCTCCCGGGTCTCTCCATCCCTGGACATTTCCCGGGGCCTGGCTGCTGCTTTTCCTCCTCCTGTCACTTCCCTGTTTTTATTCCATTTATTCCTGCTGCGGCTCCAGAGGGTGACAGCGATGACAAAGCCACCCTAAATCACCCTAAATCACCCTAAATCATCCCCAAACCCCTCCAGGCCCATCCCAAACAGGCCTGTGACTCCCCTGCCCTCCCCAAACCCAGCAAAGGCCAAACTGCTCTGGGAATTCCAGCCCAGCCAGGAATTCCTTCCCAAATCTCCCTTTTCCCAGTTTAAATCCATTTCCCTGTGTCCTGGAATTCCATCCCTGATCCCAAATCCCTCTCCAGCTCCCCTGGAGCCCCTTTGGGCTCTGGAAGTGTCTCCCTGGGTTTCTCTTCTCCAGCCTGGCCTTGGACACTCCCAGGGATATGGGAATTCCATCCCATCCCCTCCCCACCCTCCCAGGCAGGAATTCCTTCCCAAAATCCCCCCCAAATCTCCCTTTTCCCAGTTTAAATCCATTCCCTGTGCCCTGGAATTCCATCCCTCATCCCAAATCCCTCCTCAGCTCTCCTGGAGCCCCTTTAGGGACTGGAAGTGCTCTGAGGGTTTCCCTGGAGCTTCTCTTCTCCAGCCTGGCCTTGAATCCTCCCAGGCAGGAACTCCTTCCCAAAATCTCACCCAAATCTCCCTTTTCCCAGTTTAAATCCATTCCCTGTGTCCTGTCTCTCCATCCCTGATCCCAAATCCCTCCCCAGCTCTCCTGGAGCCCCTTCAGGCTCTGGAAGCAGCTCCAAGGTTTCTCTGGAGCTTCTCTTTTCCAGCCTGGGACACTCACAGGGATCCAGGGGCAGCCACAGCTTCTCTGGGAATTCTATCCCCTCCCCACCCTCCCAGCCAGGAATTCCTTCCCTAAATCCCACCCAAATCCCCCTTTTCCCAGTTTAAATCCATTCTCTGTGTCCTGTCTCTCCATCCCTGATCCCAAATCCCTCCCCAGCTCTCCTGGAGCCCCTTTAGGCTCTGGAAGCAGCTCCAAGATTTCTCTGGAGCTTTTCTTCTCCAGCTTGGCCTTGAATTCTCCCAGGCAGGAATTCCTTCCCAAATCCCACCCAAACCTCCCATTCCCTGTATCCGGCCCCGCGCCGATAACCCTCCACCCCCCTGCAGCCCCTGCAGGGCCACACAATCTCCCTCCCAAGGCTCCCTCCTCCAGGAATTCCTCCCCTTTCCCCGGCCCTGCTTTCCCCGGCGCAGAGCAGATAATATTCTAAATTTAACCCCCGGGGCAGCCCGTGGTTGGCCGTGACCCCACGGCAGCTCCTTCACCGCGGGGAAAAATTCCCTTTTTTAGGCCGGCCGGCCCCGCTGGCAGCAGCCCCAGCCCTGAGCTCAGCGCTGGAGCGGGGCCAGCCCAGCGTGACCGAAAGGGAAAAAAGAGAATTTCAGCTGCAGAGCCTCACATGGCACCGCAGTCACGGGCCTTGCGGGAAAACTCCGGGGGAAACAAAGGCAGGGGGGGCACCGGGCTGTGAATGCACCGGCTCATCCCGCCCGGGATGGGGTTTGGGGTGATTTAGGGCGGTTTTGTCATCGCGGGGGGAATAAATGGGATCAAAACAAAGCCGGGGAGGGGACGGTCACAGGACTGCGGGGCGGGCGGGGGAGGAAGAGCAGCGGCAATGGGGGAGCGCTCATGTGATGGGCACAGGGCGGGCACGTGTCCCCCGCAGGGAACGGGATGGGACAGGGCCGGGACAGAGCCGGGGGTGAGCCGGGAGAGAGGTGGGGGTGAGCCAGGAGTGAGGCAGGGGAGAGCCGGACCCTGATGGCAGTGGTTTGTAGGGGATGAGGGTCCCACAGCAGCTCCAGAATGGGATTGAGCTGAGCTCCAATGCCAGCAGGGCTTTTTTTGTAGGGAATGAGGATCCTGGAGCAGCTCCAGAACAAGAATGAGCTGGGCCCTGATGGCAGCAGTTTGTAGGGGATGATGATCCCACAGCAGCTCCATGTCCCCATTCCATAATGGGAATGAGACAGGCCCTGATACCAGCAGGGCTCTTTCTAGGGGATGAGGATCCTGGAGCAGCTCTGTGTCATTCCAGAATGGGAATGAGCCAGGCTTCAATGCCAGCAGGGCTTTTTTGTAGGGAATGATGATCCTGGAGGAGCTCCAGAACAGGAATGAGCCAGACCCCGATGCCAGCACGGTCTGTATTATAGGAAATGATGTTCCCAGAGCAGCTCCATGTCTCCATTCCAGAATGGGAGTGAGCTGAGCTCCAGTGCCAGCAGTTTGTAGGGCATGATGATCCCAAAGCAGCTCTGGAACAGGAATGAGCCAGGCTCCGATACCAGCAAGGCTCTTTGTAGGGAATGAGGATCCTGGAGCAGCTCTGTGTCATTCCAGAACAGGAATGAGCCAGGCTCCAATGCCAACAGGGCTCTTTTTAAGGGATGAGGACCCTGAAGCAGCTCTGTATCATTCCAGAACAAGAATGAACTGGGCCCCAGTGCCAGCAGTTTGTAGGGAATGATGATCCCACAGCAGCTCCATGTCCCCATTCCATAATGGGAATGAGACAGGCCCTGATGCCAGCAGGGCTCTTTTTGTAGGGAATGAGGATCCCGGAGCAGCTCCATGTCCCCATTCCAGAACAAGAATGAGCCAGGCCCCAATGCCAGCAGTTTGTAGGGGATGAGGATCCTGGAGCAGCTCCAGAATGGGAATGAGCCAGGAGTGAGACAGGCTCCAATGCCATCAGGGCCCTTTGTAGGGAATGATGATCCCACACCAGCTCTGTGTCATTCCAGAATGGGAATGAGACAGGCCCTGATACCAGCAGGGCTTTTTTGTAGGGAATGAGGATCCTGGAGCAGCTTCACGTCTCCATTCCAGAGCAAGGAATGAGCTGAGCCCCGATGCCAGCAGGGCCTTTTTGTAGGGGATGAGGATCCCACAGCAGCTCCAGAATGGGAACGAGCTGGGAATGAGCCAGGAGTGAGCCAGACCCTGATGGCAGCAGGGCCCCTTGTAGGGAATGAGGATCCCACAGCAGCTCTGTGTCATTCCAGAACAGGAATGAACTGGGCCCCAATGCCAGCAGTTTGTAGGGAATCCCACAGCAGCTCCATGTCCCCATTCCATAATGGGAATGAGAGGCCCTATTACCAGCAGGGCTCTTTTTGTAGGGAATGTGGATCCTGGAACAGCTCCAGAACAGGAATGAGCTTGGTCCTGAAGCCCGCAGGGCCCTTTTTAGGGAATGGTGATCCCACAGCAGCTCCGTGTCATTCCAGAACAGGAATGAGCCGGGCTCCGATGCCAGCAGAGCCCTTTGTAGGGAATGATGATCCCACAGCAGCTCCATGTCCCCTTTCCAGAACGGGAATGAGCTGAGCCCTGATGCCAGCAGGGCCTTTTTGTAGGGAATGAGGATCCCAAAGCAGCTCTGTGTCCCCATTCCAGAATGGGAATGAGCTGAGCCCCAGTACCAGAAGTTTTTAGGGAATGATGATCCCAGAGCAGCTCCACGTCCCCATCCCAGCCCAGAGCTGGCTGTTCATCCCAGAGTTGTGCAGTTCAGGATTTTGGGGTTTTCACCCGCCCCAGGTGAATTCCTGCCTTGGGGAGAGGATTCTCTGAGGCTTCATTAGCAAAGGGCTGTTAATTGTGGGGCAGCTCCAGGTAAATTGGGGAGAAGGAGATTCCAGCCAGGCCTGAGCTCCCTGGAACAGCAGGGAAGGAAAAAGGGGTGAATTCCTGGGGCTGCCTTTGCTCCATCCCAAAGTCTGATGGCAACAACTCACTCCCAGCTTTGGGAACTCATCCTTTTGGAAAATCCATTCCAAACCCAGCTGTGGTGGGGAAGCCGAGCAGGTGTGACCTGGGGAAGAGATTCCAGGGGCTTTTCCTGGTGAAAAAATGGGATTTAAAGCACAGGGAAAAATCCTCATGAGCATTTCCCACTGAAAATCTGCCCCACAAACCTGGAAAAGTGGATTTTTGGGGTTTGGACAGAGCACAGAGTGCCACTCAATGTTTGCAGCTCTGGGAGTCAAAATGAGATAAAAATCCTTCTAAAACGTAGAATTTCAAAGCCTCTGAGGGGTTGTTGGGAGCTGCTGGGACAGACAATTCAACACAGAAATTTACAATTTTATTTTGAACCGGTTTCAGCCTGACTCGGTGGCAAACACACCCAGCAGGATGCAGAGGTTGGGAAGCTCCAGGAACCTCCCAGAGGCCAAAATCCCCCCTGGGATCGATGTTTTCTTTGGAGCTGCCTCGGGAAAGGGGCTGGAAACGCTCCCAGCTCCCATTCCCGGGAGTTTCTCCATGGATCAGCACTGGTGGTGTTTGCTCAGCATCAATCCAGGAGAGAAAATTCCTTATCTCCCCGTTTTCCACAGCAGGGGCTTCGTTTTTAAAGTCAATATTTTTGTCACGACCTCCAGGTTGTTTTTTAGGGATTTTTTTGTTATTGTTTTGGTGTGGGTTTTTTTTTTTTTTTTTTTTTTTAATTTCCATGGCTGCTGTTGTTGTTGTTTTTCCAAAGTGCAGGCACGGGAATGAAACCGGATCCGTGCGGGAAATCATCCTCAGGGAGGGAAATTTCCCAAGGTTTTCCGGGGTTTTTGCATGTGGTGTTTGGGCACTGGGACTCCTGACCCTGCAGGGAGAGGGAGGGAGGGGGAGAACTGCCAGGATTCCAGAGGAAAAGCTGGAATTCTGCTCCAGAGGCTCCTGAGTGAGGCTGGAGCAGAGGCCGGGCCTGTTAGTTCCTCTGGGGTTAATGGGGGAACTGGTGCTGGATTAATGGGGTAACTGGTGTAAATTAATGGGGTAACTGGTGTTGATTAATGGGATAACTGGTGCTGGATTAATGGGGTAACTGGTGTTGGTTAGTGGGGTAACTGGTGTTGGTTAATGGGGTAACTGGTGCTGGATTAATGGGGTAACTGGTGTTGGTTAGTGGGGTAACTGGTGTTGGTTAATGGGGTAACTGGTGTTGGATTTGTGGGGTAACTGGTGTTGGTTAATGGGGAAACTGGTACTGGATTAATGGGGTAACTGGTGTGAGTTAATGGGGTAACTGGTGTTGGGTAATGGGGTAACTGGTGTGAGTTAATGGGGAAATTGGTGTGAGATAATGGAGTAACTGGTGCTGGATTAATGGAGTAACTGGTGTGAGTTACTGGGGTAACTGGTGTTGGTTATTGGGGTAACTGGTGTGGGGTTATTGGTGAAACTGGTACTGGATTAATAGGGAAACTGTTGTTGGTTAATGGGGTAACTGGTGTTGGTTAATGGGGTAACTGGTGCTGGATTAATGCGGTAACTGGTATTGGATTAGTGGGTAACTGGTGAGACTTAATGGGGAAAATGGTGTTGGTTACTGGTGTAACTGATGTGAGTTAATGGGGAAAATGGTGTTGATTAATGGGGTAACTGGTACTGGATTAATGGGGTAACTGGTGTGAGGTAATGGGGTAACTGGTGTGGAGTTGGTTAATGGGGTAACTGGTGTGGGGTTAATGGGGTAACTGGTATTGGATTAGCGAGGTAACTGGTGTGAGTTACTAGGGAACTGATGTGGGGCTAATGGAGTAATTGGTGTTGGTTAATGGGGTAACTGGTGTTCATTACTGGTGTAACTGGTATTGGTTAATGGGGTAACTGGTACTGGATTAATGGGATAACTGGTGTGGGTTAATGGGGTAACCGGTGTTACTGGTGCCTGTTATTGGTGTAATTGGGCCTGGCTACTGGTGCTACTGGTGTTGTTACTGGTGTAACTGGTGCCGGTTACTGGTGTTCCTGGTGTTCCTGGTGTTCCTGCTGTTCCTGGTCCGCCCTCAGCAGCCCCGCTCTGTCCCAGCCCTGTCCAGGGGCTGCAGTCCGGGATCAAACCCCGCTCTGCTCCCAGCACACCCCAAAGGCCCCTCCAGCCCCTACCCCAGGGACCCCAGTAACCCCCAGTAACCCAATGACTCCCAGTCATTCCCAGTAACCCAATGACTCCCAGTCATTCCCAGTAACTCCCAATAACGCCCAGTCATTCACAGTCACCCCCAGTAACCCCCAGTCATTCCCAGTGACTCCCAGTAACCCCCAGTAACCCAATGACTCCCAGTCATTCCCAGTAGTTCCCAGTGACTCCCAGTCACTCCCAGGAATTCCCAGTAACCTGCAGTCACTTCCAGGGATTCCCAGTCATTCCCAGTAACTCCCAGTGACTCCCAGTCACTCCCAGTCAGTCCCAGTGACTCCCAGTCATTCCCAGTGACTCCCAGTCCCCCCCAGTCCCCCCCAGTCCCTGTTCCCGTGGCAGCCCCAGGCCAGGCTGTTCCCTGCACTCCTGATCTCATTCCCACCAAAATCTCCTTCCACAGCGACACCTTCACCCACTCCTCCTCCTCCCCTCCCCGGACCCCCTGGACCTCCAAATCCCGGGATTTGGGGTCAAAAGGGACTAAAATGGGCACAAAGCTCCTCTGAGGATTCTCCTCAGAGAAACCATATTGTATTGTATTGAATTGTATTGTATTGTATCTTATTTTATTTTATTCTATTGAGAGATCTAAAAATAAAGTTCAGGGATGTGACTCAGGAGAGCTGGAATTGCCCTGGCAGCATCCCCCACCCAGCTGACACCAGAACTGCTCCCAGGAAATCAGGAATTCCAGGGAATTCCAGCCCCAGGAGCAGGAGGGAAGGAGAAAAGGGGGATTTCCTTGGAGGGGCTTTAAGTTTCCCTGGGAAAAAAAAAAAAGAGGTGAATTCCTTGGGAATGTTTCAGACTTCACAGGAAACAAAAAAAAGGGGTGAATTCTCTGGGGCCTTCAGGCTTTACAGGAAAAAAGGGAGGGAATTTCTTGGGAATGTTTCAAACTTTACAGGAAACAAGGGGTGAGTTCCTGGGAGGGTTCAGGCTTCTCTGGAAAGAAAAAAAAACAGAGATTAATTCCTGGGAGCTTCAGGTTTTATAGGAAACAAGGGGTGAATTTCTTGGGAATGCTTCAAACTTTGGAGGAAAAATGTGGTGAATTCCTTGGGGGCTCCAGACTTTTCTGGGAAAAAAAGGGGTGAATTCTTTGGGAATGTTTCAGGCTTCACAGGGAAAAAAAGGTGTGAATTCCTTGGGAGCTTCAGGCTTTTCTGGAAAAATAGGAGGGAATTTCTTGGGAATTCATCAGACAGTCCTGGAAAAAGCTGGTGAGTTCCTGGGAGGGTTCAGGCTTTTCTGGGAAAAAAAAAAAAAAAAAAAAAAAAAAAAAAGAAAGAGATTAATTCCTGGGGGCTTCAGACTTTACAGGAAAAAAAGGTGAATTTCTTGGGAATACTTCAAACTTTGGAAGAAAAATGTGGTGAGTTCCTTGTGGGCTTCAGGCTTTTCTGGAAAAAAGTGAGGGAATTTCTTGGGGATTCATCAGACAGTCCTGGAAAAAGCTGGTGAGTTCCTGGGAGGGTTCAGGCTTTTCTGGGAAAAAAAAAAAAAAAAATTAATTCCTGGGGGCTTCAGGTTTTGCAGGAAACAAGGGGTGAATTCCTGGTGGGAATTCCTGGAAAAGAAAGGCTCTGGGATATCCCTCAGCATCCCTGGCAGGGGTGACTTGGATCCAAGGAGGATTTCCAGCTTTCAGGGAACTTTTAGGGAGTTTTTAGAGAGTTTTTAGCGAGTTTTAAGGAGTTTCTTGAGAGTTTTTAGGGAGATTTTTTTAGAATTCTTAGGGAGATTTTTTGTGAGTTTTTAGGGAGCTTTTAGTGACTTTTTAGTGAACTTTAAGAGAGTTTTTTGGGAGTTTTTGGGATCTTTCAGGGAGTTTTTAATGAGTTTTTATTGAGTTTTTAAGGAGTTTTCCCACCCTGCCATGGCTCCTGGTCCCACGCCACAGAAATCTGGAGCTCTGAAAGGAGGTGAGGGGAGAAAAAAAAATAAAAAAGGAATAAAACCCTGCTGCAGTCAGGGGAAAAATAAAAATTCAATGGCTCATTGAGGCTGCAGGAAGCGCGAGGAGGAAAATGGAGCCGCCTTTGTTCCTGCCCAGACAAGGAGCGAGGCCACAACAGCCGCGCTCTGTTCCCAAAAACCCTGAGCTCATCCCTGGGAGGGCAGGAGCCGGGCCCGGGAGAGCAGTCCTGGCTTTCCTTGGCTTTTCCCGGCTCCAGGAGCTCAGTCCTGGCTTTTCCCGGCTCCGGGAGTTCAGTCCCAGCTCCATCCCTGAATCCTGGCAGGTGTAGGGACCCTCAGGCTGCTCCATCCCTGAATTCCCAATTACTGGGGGGTTTGGGGACCCTGGGGCTGCTCCATCCTAGAAGCCTGGCAAATTTAGGGACCCTGGGGCTGCTGCATCCCAAATTCCAATGGGTTTGGAGACCCTCAGGCTGCTCCATCCCTGAATTCCCAATTATTGGGAGGTTTGGGGACCCTGGGGCTGCTCCAGCCCTGAATTCCCAAACGGGAATTGGGGTTTGGAGACCCTCAGGCTGCTCCATCCCCAGATTGCCAAACATGAGGGATTTGAAGACCCTCAAGCTGCTCCATCCCTGAATCTCAAACGGGAATTGGGGTTTGAAGACCCTCAAGCTGCTCCATCCCTGAATCCTGGCAGGTTTAGGAACCCTGGGGCTGCTCCATCCCCAAATTCCAATGGGTTTGGAGGCCCTGGGGCTGCTCCATTCCCCAATTCCCAAACATGAGTGATTTGAAGACCCTCAGGCTGCTCCATCCCTGAATCCTGGCAGGTTTAGGGACCCTGGGGCTGCTCCATCCCTGAATTCCCAGTTATTGGGGTGTCTGGGGACCTTCAGGCTGTTCCATCCTTGAATCCTGGCAGGTTTAGGGACCCTCAGGCTGCTCCATCCCCGAATTCCGATGGGTTTGGAGACTCTTGAGCTGCTCCATCCCTGAATCGTGGCAGGTTTAGGGACCCTGGGGCTGCTCCATCCCTGAATTCCCAATTATTGAGGGGTTTGGAGACCCTGGGGCTACTCCATCCCTGAATTCCCAATTATTGAGGGGTTTGGAGACCCTGGGGCTACTCCATCCCTAAATGCCAGAGAGTTTGGACACCCTGGGGCTGCTCAAACCCTGAATTCCCAATTATTGAGGGGTTTGGAGACCCTCAGGCCGCTCCATCCCCAAATTGCCAAACATGAGGGATTTGGAGACCCTGGGGCTGCTCCATCCCTGAATTCCAATGGGTTTGGAGACCCTGGGGCTGCTCCATCCCTAAATCCCAGAGGGTTTGGAGACCCTGGGGCTGCTCCAACCCCGAATTCCCAAATGGGAATTGGGGTTTGAAGATCCTGGGGCTGCTCCATCCTAGAAGCCTGGCAAATTTAGGGACTCTCAGGCTGCTCCAAATGGGAATTGGGGTTTGGAGACTCTCAAGCTGCTCCATCCCTGAATCGTGGCAGGTTTAGGGACCCTGGGGCTGCTCCATCCCCGAATTCCCAGACGGGAATTAAGATTTGTGGTTGTTTGGTTGGGTTTTTTTGCAGCACTGTATCACGGATATGAGGCTGCTCATTAATTAATCAATTAAAAGCAGGGTTTGATTGAGGCTGAGTTCCATCCTCCATCCCCAAATCCCAGCGGGAAATGGAGGATGTGGATCCATGAGCGCCCAGCCCACAGATTTTGGGGCGGGGAATGGGGGAAGGAAGATAAAAACAGCAAAAGTGCGGTCCTGGAAGGGGAAATGGGATCCTGGAAGGGAAAATCGGGTCCTGGAAGGGGAAATGGGGTCCTGGAAGGGGAAATGTGGCCCTGAGGGGGTAAATGTGGTCCTGGAAGGGGAAATGGGGTCCTGGAAGGGTAAATGGGGTCCTGGAAGGGTAAATATGGCCCTGAGGGGATAAATGGGGTGCTGGAAGAAAAAGAGGATCCTCAGGGAATAAATGGGGTCCTGGAAGGGTAAATGGAGGTAAATGGTGTCCTGGAGGGGCAGAGAGGGCCCTGAGCCGTAAATGGTGTCCTGGAAGGGTAAATGGTGCCCTGGCAGGGTGAATGGGGTCCTGGCAGGGTGAATGGGGTCCTGGCAGGGTAAATGGGGTCCTGGCAGGGTAAATGGGGTCCTGGCAGGGTAAAGGATGTCCTGGCAGGGTGAATGGGGTCCTGGCAGGGTAAAGGGGGTCCTGGCAGGGTGAATGGGGTCCTGGCAGGGTAAAGGGTGTCCTGGCAGGGTAAAGGATGTCCTGGCAGGGTAAAGGATGTCCTGGCAGGGTGAATGGGGTCCTGGCAGGGTGAACGCTCCCCAGACTCGCTGCTGGAGGCGTGGCAGGTCCCAGCTATGCGAGGAACGGCAGGAATTCCCGGCCAGCCGCGGGATCAGCACATATTTCCGCGCTGCCGTCACCCCGCGGCGGCAGGTGGATAAAAACCCGCCCGGCGCCGGGCCAGGGCTCGGTCCCGGCAGGCCCGGGCAGGACCCGCTTCCCGGGCTGGTTTCACCCTCCTCACCCTCCCCACTGCCCGGCCCAGCCCGCTTTCGGTTGGGAAAGGAGACGGGGAAAGGCAGGGAGGGGTCTGGCTGAGCCCAGGGAAAAGGCAGGGAAAGGTTTGGATAAACTCAGGGAAAAGGCAGGGAAAGGTTTTGGGTGATCTGAGGGAAAAGGCAGGGATGGATTTGAGTGAGCCCAGGGAAAGGTTTGGGAGAGCCAAGAGAAAAGGCAGGGATAGATCTGGGTGGGCTCAAGGAAAAGGCAGGGAAAGGTTTGGATAAACTCAGGGAAAAGGCAGGGATAGATCTGGGTGAGCCCAGGGAAAAGACAGGGAAAGGTTTGGGTGATCCGAGGGAAAAGACAGGGAAAGGTTTAGATAAACTCAGGGAAAAGGCAGGGATAGATCTGGGTGAGCCCAGGGAAAAGACAGGGAAAGGTTTGGGTGATCCGAGGGAAAAGACAGGGAAAGGTTTAGATAAACTCAGGGAAAAGGCAGGGATGGATCTGTGTGAGCCGAGGGAAAGGTTTGGATGAGCCCAGGGGTGGCTCTGGGTGAGCCCAGGGAAAAGACAGCGATGGGTTTGGATGAGCCCAGGGAAAGGTTTGGGAGAGGTGAGAAAAAAGAGAGGGATGGATCTGAGTGAGCTCAGGGAAAAGACAGGGAAAGGTTTGGATGAGCTGGGGGAAAAGGCAGGGATGGGTCTGGGTGAACCAGGGGAAAACGCAGGGAAAGGTTTAGGCAAGCCAAGAGCAAAGGCAGGGATGGGTCTGGCTGAGCCCAGGGAAAGGTTTGGATGAGCCCAGGGATGGATCTGGGTGAGCTCAGGGAAAAGACAGGGATGGGTCTCAGTGAGCCGAGGTAAAAGGCAGGGATGGGTCTGTGTGAACCAGGGAAAATGCAGGGAAAAGTTTTCAGTGATCCAAGGGAAAAGGCAGGGATGGATCTGGGTGAACCAGGGAAAGGTCTGGGTGAGCCCAGGGAAAAAGCAGGGAAAGGTTTTGGTGAGCCCAGGGAAAAGGCAGGGATGAGTCTGTGTGAGCCCAGGGAAAAGGCAGGGATGGATCTGGGTGCTCCCAGGAAAAAAGCAGGAATGGACAGACGGACGGATGGAGGGATGGATGGTGGATGTGTCTGGCTGATCCAGCAGCAGGGGCAGAAATCCATCAATAACCAGCCAAAAGGGCAAAGGCCGCTCGGAGCCAGCCCAGATCCGTGACGGGAGAGCAGCACCAGCAGCAGCAGCAGGAGGAGGAGGAGGAGGAGGAGGAGGAGGCGTCTGCTCCAGCACGGAGCCGCTGCTGAGTCACTGTCGGCACAGCCAGCGCTGCTGTCACCGCTCTGTCACGGCTGTGTCACCGCTCTGTCACCGCTCTGTCACCGCCGTGCCACCCGCCACTGCTGCTGCAGGGCTGACTCAGGCCTGCGCGGGATTGCGCTGCTGCTTCTTCTGCTCGGAATAAACCAGCCCAAATGGGGGCTGTGTCAGCACACAGAGCGGGGCTGGGGAACAGGACAGCCCCCGGGGGAGCAGCCCCGGCCGTCACTCGGGGCTGCCGTGACGTGCAGGACACCGGAGGGTGGCACAGCCCCGGCGTTGGGGGAATGGCAGCACAGAATGTCGTGTTTGTGACAGGGAGAGCCTGGGAAGGGAGGGGTGGAACCTGGGAGGGGGTTAGGGGCTGTTCTGAGTTAAAAAAAAAAATAGGGATGGAACCCAGGAGAGATTTTGGGGCTCTGGAACCCAGGAGAGATTTGGGGCTGTTCCTGAGCCACCTGTGGAAATTTATGGATGGAACCCAGGAGAGATTTTGGGGCTGTTCTGAATAAAAAAAAAATTGGGGATAGAGTGAACCCAGAAGAGATTTAGGGGCTGTTCTGAGTAAAAAAAAATTAGGGATGGAACCCAGAAGAGATTTTGTGGCTGTTCCTGGATCACACCTGGAAATTTAGGAATGGAACCAAGGAGAGTTTTGGGGCTCTTCCTGTGCCACCTGTGGAAATTTAGAGATGGAACCCAGGAGAGATTTTGGGGCTGTTCTGAGTGAAAAAAAATTAGGGATAGAACCCAGAAGAGATTTTGGGGCTGTGTCTGAATCACACCTGGAAATTTAGGGATGGAACCCAGGAGAGATTTTTGGGGCTGCTCCTGAGCCATACCTGGAACCCAGGAGAGATTTTGTTCTGAGTCAAAAAATTAGGGATGGAAGCCAGGAGAGATTTTTGGGGCAGTTCCTGAGTCACACTGAGCTGCTGCAGGACGTGGCTCTGAGCATCCAGAATGTCCAAAGTGGTTTAAAGCACCAAATCCTGATCATTGCAGGGTTTATCTGACTGCAGTGCTGTCCCCCAGACAGGCAGGGGCGCTCCTGGGGGGTTTGTGCTGCACCCTGACCCCCCTGGGCTGTGTTTGCCTCATTCCCAAACCCCTGACCTGCACTCCGGGATCCCTGTCTGGATTTCCCAACCTCCCTCCCAGCTGTTTGTCTGTGTCCTTGCCCTCACTGGGTGATCCCTCCCTGCCTGTGCTCTCGTGTTCCCTCAATGTTTGATCCATTCCCCGCGGTTTTAGTGCTGCAGCTGCTGGGAAATCTGCCTGGAGCTGTTCCCTGGGCTGGGATCTGCCAGATCCCTGCTCTGCTGGAGGAACAGGGAGAACAGCCCGGAGCCTCGGTGACTTCATCCCTGCTGGAATAACTCCCACAGCCCTTCCCGAAAATCGGGCTGTCCCAGGATGCTGCAGCCGGGATCAGCCGGGAAGGAGGGAGGTGCTGCAGCAGGAGTTGTTTTGGGAAAAGGGTTTGTTTGTGCTGAGCGAGGGCCGGGGGTGACTCAGCGAAAGGAGAGCAGGTGCTGAGTCATGGAGCAGAGCCAGGGAAGGGAGAAGTCAGCGCTGGCCTCGCTCCAGCAGCAGCAGGAGAGGGGCCAGGCCCGGCTCCAGAGGCTGTGCCCCCCTGGCAGGAAGGAGTTCTGCCTCTGGGGGGTTATTTCTCCGTTTTAGAGGATGTGCAGAGAGCTGAGTGTCCTCACTGTGCTGAGCTTCCTGCCCAGGCCTGGCTGCACTCACATCTGGCCCTTGCACAAACACTGATCGCCTTAAAAACGGGCAAAGGGACCCTGGAGCTGGAGCCAAGTCCAGGGCTCTGCTGGAGCCAAGTCCAGGGCTCTGCTGGAGCCAAATCCAGGGCTCTGCTGGAGCCAAATTCAGGGGATCCAAGTCCAGGGCACTGCTGGGTCTAAATACAGGTGGATCCAAGTCCAGGGCACTGCTGGATCCAAATCCAGGGCACTCCTGGGTCCAGGTCCAGGGCACTGCTGGATCCAAATCCAGGGAAGTGCTGGATCCCAGTCCAGGGAAGTGCTGGATCCAAATGCAGGTGGATCCAAAGCCAGGGCAGTGCTGGATGCAAATCCAGGTGGATCCAAATCCAGGGCACTCCTGGGTGCAAGTCCAGGGCACTTCTGGATCCAAATCCAGATGGATCCCAGTCCAGGGCATTGCTGGATCCAAATCCAGGTGGATCCAAATCCAGGGCACTTCTGGATCCAAATCCAGGTAGATCCAAGTCCAGGTGGATCCAAGTCCAGGGCAGTGCTGGATCCAAATCCAGGTGGATCCAAATCCAGGCAGTGCTGGAGCCAAATCCAGGTGAATCCCAGTCCAGGGCAGTGCTGGTGTCACCTGCTGTCCCTCACACACCTCACCCCTGTCCCGTGGCTCTGCTCCAGTCCCCGTGACCTGACGGGCTGTTCCCACACCCCTGCCCGTGCCCAGGGCCATCTCCACATCTCCAGGGGTTGTTTTGTCTTCCCCAGCTCCCGAGGGCGGGATGGCTCCGTTAATGCCTTGTTAATGAGGCACCGGGTTAATTGTTCACCCTGGGAGTGTGGCCGGGGACCTCACCCAGTGCAGGGCCTGCTCTGGGACCAGGGGGAACTGGGAGGGACACGGGTCCTGCTGTGGGGTCTGGGGCTGGGAGGGATTCAGGTCCCAGTGTGGAATCTGGGAGTGGGAACAATGTAGATCCACTGTGGAACCCAGTGGAATTTGGGACTGGGGGTGATGCAGGTCCCACTGTGGGACCAGTGGAATTTGGGACTGGGAGAGATGCAGATCCCACTGTGGAACCCAGTGGAATTTGGGACTGGGAGAGATGCAGATCCCCCTGTGGGATCTGGGAGTGGGAACAATGTAGATCCCACTGTGGGACCAGTGGAATTTGGGACTGGGAGAGATGCAGGTCCCACTGTGGGACCAGTGGAATTTGGGACTGGGAGAGATGCAGGTCCCACTGTGGGACCAGTGGAATTTGGGACAGGGATTGATGTGGGTCCTGCTGTAGAATCTGGGACTGGGAGGGATTCAGATCCCCCTGTGGAATCTGGGAGTGGGAACAA
This sequence comes from Zosterops lateralis, assembly GCF_965231275.1. Classification (NCBI taxonomy): domain Eukaryota; kingdom Metazoa; phylum Chordata; class Aves; order Passeriformes; family Zosteropidae; genus Zosterops; species Zosterops lateralis. The sequence goes on from NC_139789.1 coordinate 3,720,275, forward strand.
TGCAGATCCACTGTGGAACCCCAGTGGAATTTGGGACTGGGAGTGACACAGACCCCACTGTGGAATCTGGGACTGGGAGCAGTGGGGAATTAATGGCGTTCAGCACCAGCTGCTGCTTCTCTCTAATCCTGGGAGAGGGAACAGGCGCTGCAGGGAAGAGGCAAACAGGGATTCACTGTTTCATCCCACTGGGATTTCATCCCACTGGGATTTCATTCCTGCAGAGCAGCTGAAACTCCACAAAACCACAAACCAGTGAGGAAAACATGCCAAGGATCGTCAGGATATTTATTTAACGATTCCTGCCTGCAGCAGGACCCTCTCCACAGCAGGCTGGGATCCTCGGGACGCTGCAGGGCCAGCGATGGGGGTGGGAACAGCTCCCACAAGTTCTCTGAACTCTCTCCCTGGGCTGATTCATCGGCCTCTCTCCGTAAACAGGAAACTGAGAAAGTACAGGCAGGTGATTCTGTGCTGCTGCTGCAAACACATTCCTTGGATTTCCCCCCGCAGCTGCTGCCTGCTAACTCTTGTCCAGGTGAACTTTGTTCTGGCAGAGCCGGCAGCAGGAAGGGCTCGGGGTTCACGACACGGGTTGAGAAGGAGCTGGACTTTGACACGGAGCTTTTCCCTGCTCCTCGTCCCAGTGCAGAACCTGGGAGGGACTCGGGGAACCTGGGAGTGGGAACAATGCAGATCCCAGTGTGGAACCTGGGACTGGGAACAATGCAGATCCCAGTGTGGAACCTGGGAGTGGGAACAATGCAGATCCCAGTGTGGAACCTGGGACTGGGAACAATGCAGATCCCAGTGTGGAACCTGGGAGTGGGAACAATGCAGATCCCAGTGTGGAACCTGGGACTGGGAACAATGCAGATCCCAGTGTGGAACCTGGGAGTGGGAACAATGCAGATCCCAGTGTGGAACCTGGGACTGGGAACAATGCAGATCCCAGTGTGGAACCTGGGACTGGGAACAATGCAGATCCCAGTGTGGAACCTGGGAGTGGGAACAATGCAGATCCCACTGTGGAACCTGGGACTGGGAACAATGCAGATCCCACTGTGGAACCTGGGACTGGGAACAATGCAGATCCCACTGTGGAACCTGGGAGTGGGAACAATGCAGATCCCAGTGTGGAATCTGGGACTGGGAACAATGCAGATCCCAGTGTGGAATCTGGGACTGGGAACAATGCAGATCCCAGTGTGGAATCTGGGAGTGGAATGGATTCAGGGAATCTGGGAGTGGGAACAATGCAGATCCCCCTCTGGAATGTGGGAGTGGGAACAATGTCGATCTAACTGTGGAATCTGGGATTAGAAGAGATTCAGATCCCCCTGTGGAATCTGGGAATGGGAACAACGTAGATCCCCCTGTGGAATCTGGGAGTGGGAACAATGTAGTGGAATCTGGAACTGGGATGGATTTAGATCCCTCTGTGAAATCTGGGATTGGAAACAATGCAGATCCCCCTCTGGAATCTGGGAGGGGGAACAATCTAGATCCAACAGTGGAATCTGGGATTAGAAGGGATTCAGATCCCCTGTGGAATCTGGGAGTGGGAACAGTGCACATCCCACAGTGAAATCTGGGAGTGGAAGGGATTCAGATCCCTCTGTGAAATCTGGGACTGGGAACAAGGCAGATCCCCCTGTGGAATCTGAGATTAGGATGGATTCAGATCCCTCTGTGGAATCTGGGAGTGGGAACAATGCAAATCCCACTATGGAATCCGGGATCAGGAGGGATTCAGATCCCCCTGTGGAACTCAGCTCCAGCCGCTGCTTCTCTCTGCTCTTTGGAGAGGGCACAGGCAGGGCTGTGAGAGGGAAGGGCACTCCCTGGTGTCCCGGGCAGCTGCAGCTGCTCCATTTCAGAGCAGAAGGTCCTTCCCGCAGGGAACAGCCGCCTTCCTCCTCCCGTTTTCCTCAGAACCAGACCTGACTTCACCCTGGCGGCTCCCCCGTGCTGGCTGGACTTCACTTCCAGGACGGGGGAGGCGGAGATTTCCAAAGAGCCCCGTTAGTTCAGGGAATCCTCCCTTGGCGGGGCCGGGAACGCTTGTTTTCCCCTCTCCCCATCCCCGAGTGCTGCTCAGGGATTGAGGAGCTCACAACGCGCCAAACAAAATAATCCCCGAGAGCGCCCTTGTGGTCTGGAACAGACTCCCGGGGTGTCTAAACACAGGCGAGACAGGAGGCTTTGGGATGGGCCGGGCGCTCCCAGCCCGGGAATCGGGGCTTTGAAGGCTCCAGGAGCACAGAGAGGCTGGAGGAGCCTCTAATTAAAGCCTGGAAAGGCTGCAGTGGGCGGCCGGCGGGGCTGGGAGCGCCGCCGGGGGCTGCGCCCTGTTTGCTTTGGCTCCTTCTCCTCCTGGAACCGTCTCCAGGTCTGCTGGAAAGGGGGGCGGGAGGTGCCCCCCCGGCTGAGTCACCGGCGGGAGGTGACAGCGGTGACACTCCGGGGGTGGCACACGGGGAGCTCTGGCCGGGAGTGGTGTCTGGCCCAGGGGTTTGGTGTGGCCCGAGCTGCCCCCGGAGCACAGGGGGGGGATTGGTTTGGGCTGGTGGATAAAAATCCTTCAGTTCCTGCTGGGAAACGCAGAGGAAAAGGGGTTCAGGCCCTGCCAGGGCAGTGTGGGGGTGCAGGGACACGGCCCTGGGGGCAGGATGGACGTGACCCCACAGAGACAGGACCCCATGGGCAGGATGGACATGACCCCACAGAGACAGGACCCCATGGGCAGGATGGACGTGACCCCACAGAGACAGGACCCCATGGGCAGGATGGACGTGACCCCACAGAGACAGGACCCCATGGAGATGTTGGACATGGCCCCATGGGCAGAATGGACGCATTCCATGAGCAGGTTGGACACAAATCCCATAAGAAGGTTGGACACAAATCCCGTAAGAAGGTTGGACATGACCCCACAGAGACAGGACCCCATGGACAGGATGAACATGATCCCATAGGGACATTGGACAGAAATCCCATGGACTGCTTGGACATGGCCCCACAGAGAGGTTGGACATGACCCTGTGGGCAGGATGGACACAAATCCCATGGGCAGGTTGGACACGGCCCCATAGGGAGGTTGGACATGATCCCATGGGCAGGTTGGACATGGCCCCATGGGCAAGTTGGACACAAATCCTGTGGGCAGGATGGACATGGTCCCATGGGAAGGTTGGACACAAATCCAGTGGAGAGGTTGGACATGACTCTGTAGACATGACCCCATGGGCAGGTTGGACATGACCCCATAAAGAGGTTGGACATGACCCCACAGAGACAGGATCCTATGAGCAGGATGGACATGGCCCCATAGACATGACCCCATGGGCAGCATGAACATGGTCCCATGGGGAGGTTGGACACAAATCCAGTGGGGAAGTTGGACATGACCCCACAGAGACAGGACCCCATGGGCAGGGTGGACATAATCCTATGGGCAGGTTGGACACAAATCTTATGGGAAGGTTGAACAGAAATCCCGTGGGGATGTTGGACATGGCCCCATAGAGAGATTGGACAGGAACCCATGGGCAGATTAGACATGACCCCACAGAGGCAGGACCCCATGGGCAGCATGAGCACAGCCCCATAGGGAGGTTGGACATGGCCCCATGGGCAGGTTGGACAAAAATCCTGTGGGAAGGTCGGACACAAATCCCATGAGGATGTTGGACATCGCCCCATAGGGAGGTTGGACACGACCCCATGGGCAGGATGGACACAAATCCCATGGACAGGTTGGACACAGCCCCATAAAGAGGTTGGACATGACCCCACAGAGACAGGACCCCATAGGCGGGACAGACACAACTCCATGGGCAGGATGGACACAATCACATGAGGATGTTGGACACGACCCCATAGGGAGGTTGGACATGATCCTATGGGCAGGATGGACACAAATCCCACGGGCAGGATGGACAAACCCCATGGACACAACCCCCTGTGCAGGCTGGACACGTCCCCGTGCAGGTGTCACCTGCCAGGTGCTGGGGACACTGAGGCCACCAGGGATGGACCCAGGAGCCCCCAGAGCCCCCCGTGGTGCCCAGCCCAGGCAGAACTTCCCCTCCACACACCCAGGCAGAGTTTTCCACTCTCCTCAGCAGAACTTTACCAGAACTCTGTGGAAAGGGGATCCCGAGAGCTCCTTCAGGGAAAGGGGAACTGAAACACCCCCGGGGAGCGTCACTGGGGTCACCAGAGCTGCCTTTGCACACGGGTGTGGAACAGGATGGGCTTTAAATCCCTTCCCTCCCATCCCGTGAGCCTGGGATGGAGCACAGCTCCAACCCTGCTTTTTCCATGTTTTTTTCCAGGATTCTCCTGAAAACAGCTCCACACATTGTTCCAAACCTGCTTTTTCCGTGGGTTTTTTTTCAGGATTCTCCTGTGCTGGGATGGAGCACTGCTCCAACCTTGCTTTGTCCATGGTGTTTTTCAGGATTCTTGTTGCTGGGATGGAGCACAGCTCCAAATCTGCTTTTTCCATGGTGTTTTTTTCTGGATTCTCCTGAAAACAGCTCCAGACATTGTTCCAAACCTGCTTTTTCCATGTTTTTTTTCGGGATTCTCCTGTGCTGGGATGGAGCACAGCTCCAAACCTGCTTTTTCCATGGTGGTTTTTTTTTTCAGGACTTTCCTGAAAACACAGCTCCATACACCACTCCAACCCTGTTTTTTCCATGTTTTTTCAGGATTCTCTTGTGCTGGGATGGAGCACAGCTCCAACCTTGCTTTGTCCATGGTGTTTTTCAGGATTCTTGTTGCTGGGATGGAGGACAGCTCCAAACCTGCTTTTTCCATGGGTTTTTTTTCGGGATTCTGCTCTGCTGGGATGGAGCACAGCTCCACACACCACTCCAACCCTGTTTTTTCCATGGGTTTTTTCAGGATTCTCCTGAAAACACAGCTCCATACACCTCTCCAACCCTGTTTTCTCCATGTTTTTTCAGGATTCTCTTGTGCTGAGAAGGAGCAAAGCTCCAACCTTGCTTTTTCCATGGGTTTTTTCAGGATTCTCCTGAAAACACAGCTCCACACACCTCTCCAGCCCTGTTTTCTCCATGTTTTCCCCAGGATTCTGCTGTGCTGGGCCCGGGGCTGATGGCAGAGAATGTCCACCACTAACAACATAGCTCAGGCCCGGAAGCTGGTGGAGCAGCTGCGCATCGAGGCCGGCATCGAGAGGATCAAGGTGAGGATGGGAACATCCCCAGGGCTTCCCACTGCTCATCCAGAAGCCCAGGATTTCTCCAGAGGATCTGCAGTGGCCTCCAATCCAAGGAAACAAAATCGGGGTTTGATCAAATCAGAGTTTCACCAAATCGCGGTTTGACCAAATTGGGGTTTCACCAAATCAAATTTTGACCAAATCAGGATTTCACCAAATCAGGATTTCACCAAATCAAGATTTCACCAAATCAAGTTTTCACTAAATCAGGATTTGACCAAATCAGGGTTTGGTGACGAGGATGAACAGGCTGGGTTCAGGTGACCACAGCTACAGGATAAGATCCCTTTTAAATCTTTAAGGGATGTAAATCCCCAAAAATCCTGGGAGTGCTGGTGACTCCGAGCTGGGAATATTCCCATAAATTCCTGCTTTTATTTTTGTATTTTTCCCTAAAACCCCAGGTCTCCAAAGCATCCTCAGAGTTTATCCCAAATCCTTAAGAAACATGGATACAATATTCCATGTGAATTATTTCCTCCCTAGAAACTCTGATTTTCCATCCCCAATTCCCACTTTTCTCCTAATTTCCACAACATTTCTCTTGGGAAAAGCTGGATGTAAATCCCCAAAAATCCTGGAAGTGCTGGGCTGGGAATATTCCCATAAATTCCTGCCTTTCTTCCCCCAAGAAATCATCCTTGGTGTTCATCCCAAATCCCTGAAAAACATTGATACAACAATATCCCTTTTAAATCTCCCAGCTGGGTTATTTCCTCCCTATAACTCTGATTTTCTACACCCAATTCCCACTTTCCTCCTCATCTCCACCGCATTTTTCTTGCGAAAAACTGAATGTAAATCTCCAAAAAATCCCAGAATATTCCCCTAAATTCCTGCCTTTATTTTTTATTTTTTCCCCCAAACCCCAGGTGTCCAAAGCCTCCTTGGAGCTCATCCCAAATCCCTGAAAAACATGGATACAACAATATCCCTTTTAACTCTCCCAGCTGAGTTATTTCCTCCCTATAAACACTGATTTTCTACACCCAATTCCCATTATTTTCCTCATTTCCACCACATTTCTCTTGGGAAAAGCTGGATGTCCAACCCCAAAAATCCTGGAAGTGCTGGGCTGGGAATATTCTCCCAAATTCCCGCTTTTCCCCACACTCCTCATTATAAACTCTGATTTTTTCATGTCCAATTCCCACTTTCCTCCTCATCTCCACCACATTTCTCTTGGGAAAAACTGGATGTAAATCCCCAAAAATCCTGGGAGTGCTGGTGACTCCGAGCTGGGAATATTCCCTCAAATTTCCTAGTTTTTATTTTTTATTTTCCCCCAGAAAACCCCAGGTCTCCAAAGCATCCTCAGACCTCATCCCACATCCTTTAAAAACATGGATACAATATTCCAGCTGAGTTATTTCCTCCCTATAAACTCTGATTTTCTACACCCAATTCCCATTTTTTTCCTCATTTCCACCGCATTTCTCTCGAGAAAAACTAAATGTAAATCCCCAAAAATCCCAGAATATTCCCATAAATTCCTGCTTTATTTTTTTTTTTTTTTTCCCAAATTCCAGGTGTCCAAAGCCTCGTGAGAGCTCATCCCAAATCCCTGAAAAACACAGACACAACAATATCCCTTTAAAATCTCCCAGCTGGGTTCTTTCCTCCCTATAAACTCTGATTTTCTACATCCAATCCCCATTTTTTTCCTCATTTCCACCACATTTCTCTCGAGAAAAACTAAATGTAAATCCCCAAAAAATCCCAGAATATTCCCCATAAATTCCTGCTTTTATTTTTTATTTTTTTTCCCCAAATTGCAGGTGTCCAAGGCCTCCTCGGAGCTGATGAATTACTGCGAGCAGCATGCCCGGAGCGACCCTCTCCTGGTGGGAGTTCCCGCCTCCGAGAATCCTTTCAAGGACAAAAAACCCTGCACCATCCTATAGCTCCGGGATCCCTGGGGAAGGGAGGAATCCCCGCCTCACCTCCACCTGCTCCCAGGGGTAACAAAAAAAAAAAAAAAACCCACCTCGACTTCAGACAGAACTTTAAAAAAAAAAAAAAAAAAAAAAATTCCCGAGAAAAACAAACAGAAAAAAAAAAATATTCCCTGAGAAAAACAAAACAACAATAACAAAAATATCCCCGAGAAAAACAAAACGAAACGAAAAAAAAATCAATTTGGAAGCAAAAAAGGGGGTTTAGGGAAGGAAAGTGGGGTTAAAAATTGGGATTTTTTTTAGGTTTCCCCAGGGTTGAGGGAGGAAAGGGGGATTTTGTGTTGGGATTTTTGGGTTTGGGAAAGAGGAGGAGGAGGAGGATGAGGAGGGTCATTCCCAGTGGGGTGTGAGAGCTGCACCTGGATCCCATCACAGCCCATCCAGCAGGAATTCCCTCTGGAGAAGGGGATGAGGTGGGTGGGAGCCATTTTGTAAAAAAATCAGTGCAAAAAAAAAAGAAAAAAATCTAAAAAAAAAAATCCAGCTGGAAAAAAATCCCTGTTGGGAATGGCCCAAGGGAGGCTTTTCCTGCTTCCCACAGCCCTGAGGGGGAATTCTCAGCTGGGACAGACCCCAGGAGGAGTTTTAGGGAGCCCCAGGGATGGGGGATCTTTGGGGGGGAAGGGATGGGAAGGAGCTTCCTGGTGCCTCCAGAATTTTAGAAAAAAATCGACTTTTGGGGGAGTTTTGACCCGAATTCCCAGAGTTTCCCATCTCCCTTTTCCTGCTGATCCCGGGGCCTGGGAAATGTCCTGGGGACAGTTTGGGGCAGGTGGGGACGGGGAGTGAAGGATCAGGGATGTTCCCATCCCTTGGGAATGTGGGATTGGGAATTTATCAGGGGAGGGAGAGAGGGATGAGAGATCCAGGGAAGGGGGAGCAGGAAAAGGGGGGCAGGAAAAAAGCCAAGGAAAAGGGGGAGCAAGAAAAGGGGGAGAAGGAAAAGTGGAGCAGGGAAAGGGGGATCCAGGAAAAGGGGGATTGGGATCAGGAAAAGGGGAGGAAAAGGGGGATTGGGATCAGGAAAGAGGGAGCAGCAAAAGGGGAGCAGGGAAAGGAGCAGGGAAATGGGGATCCAGGAAAGGGGGAGGAAAAGGGAGATCCAGGGAAAGAGGGGCCAGGAAAAGGGGGAACAGGGAAAGGGGAGCAGGAAAAGAGGATCCAGAGAAAAGGGGAGGAGGAAAAGGGGGATCCAGGGAAAGGAGCAGGGTAAGGGGATCCAGGGAAAGGGGATCCAGGAAAGGAGGATCCAAGGAAAGGGGAGCAGGAGACATTTCCTTGGAGCCTTTGGGACGTTCTGGGGCCGGTGGATGCTCTGGGAATTCCCAGGGAGTGCCCACAGGATCCTCAGGAAGGGACAGATCCCGGGGTTTGGGTGCAGTGTCCGGGCCCAATCCGTGTCCCCAGCAGCTCCTGGGGGACATTCCCACAATCCCATAATCCCACAATCCCAAAATCCCAAAATCCAGGAGGTTGGAAAAGAATTTCCCACAACCCACCGCAGGGAGAGGCCGTTCCCGGTTATCCCCAGCACAGGATTTTGGGAAGAGAAATTATAAAAAACCAACCCAACCACAAAATCCTGGGAGTTTCCTCATTCCCCCAAAAAAGCTTTGGATGGGGTTAGGAATTCCAGGGATCCCATCAGGGGACAATTCCCACGGGAAAGGGTTTTGCAGTTCCCTGGATTGGGCCCGAAGTGGAGCTGCTCCAGCCCTTTTCCAGAGGCCCCTGGAATTCCCAGGGATGGGCTGCAGGAAGGTCGCTGGTCCTTGTTTTCACTCATTTGCCTTTTTGCAGACAAAAGTCGGGGAAAATCCCACGTTTTTAACACTAAAACCCAAAGTGTGGCTTTTCCTGGGGAAGCTCCCGGAATTCCAGGGCTCGGGAAT